>NC_140066.1:34843964-35201464 GCF_963513975.1 Fringilla coelebs
CAGGGTTTGCAGCTTTCTGAGGAAAATTTGCTTTTTCAGCTTTGTTTCCTGTAGCTGGAAGCGTTTAAAAATAATGTGGTCCTTTTCTTTAAAGCAGCACTTTTCAGAAATGCCTTTTATTTTCTCTATGGGCAAAAAAAAAATACATTTAAAGGGGTGTGGAGTGTTGATCCTGGCTGGTGCCCACCAAAGATGCTCCATCACTCCCCTCCTCAGCTGGGCAGGCAGAGAAAATACAATGAAAGTCTCATGGGTTGAGATAAGGACAGGGGGAGATCACTCACCCCTTGCCCTCAAAACAGGCTCAACTTTGGGAAATTAATTGAACTTATTACCAGTCAAATCAGAGTAGGGCAGCGAGAACCCACAAGTCACAAGTTTTCTTTGACTCTGAAATGTCAAATTTTGACCAAGCTGTTTTGTGGGAAACTTCCCAGCAGAACTGATCCCTTGTTGTTTGCAGAGGTGTCATCCAGGATTCCTCTGAGGTTCAGCATTGCAGTGAAATTCTGGGGAGTAATTTGCTCTCCAGCAGATTTCATGGTGGCAGAAATCTCAGCAGAGGAGGAGCCAGGCAGGAGTTTGGTTTGACCCTGGGAATAGTTGTGTTTAACACAGATTGTCCCAGTCCAGCTTTTCCATGCTTGAAATTGTGCCTTTGTTGTTGCAGGAATTGACTTTTTTTGAATTGTTTTCCCATTTCAGGGTGAATGGTAAAATAAAAATACAGGTATAGAAGTAACTTCAGAAGTGAGAATAGAGATATTCAAAACACCATGTTTTACTCTTTATTTGCATATACTGGAAAATTCTGTATTCCAATCCTCTCTTCCATGGTTGTTCCTCATGGCTGGATCATTTTAGTCAATATTTTCACTTTCCCTCTCGTTTCCATCAAACTTTACTGCACTTCTAACCTTATAACCCCCTTCCCCAGCATCTGTCTCAGGGGCCAGCTCTCATTTGTCCTGAACACAGCCCTCAAAGTGGAAAATTACAGAATGTACAGCAGGGCTGCCAGGAGCTTTGTCTAAGGAATCCATCCCCAGGAAGAAAGCTGAGAAATTCACATTAGGATTCACTTTTCTTCAACTCTTTCCTGCATAAACTCCAGAGTAGTAAATTCATTTTCTGTGATGTACTGCAAGGTTTAGGCTGTGGTAGCAGTTCAGGATTGCTAGGATGAGTTCAGATTTTAGCTAAAAAGTATTAAACAGTGGTAAGAAATAAAATCCTGGCAGCCAGGGTTTTTTCCTGGCTGGTGAGGGTTTTGGAAGGGGTTTCCTCTCTGGGGCTGTATGTTTTTAGTTATTTCATGACTCCCAAATGCCGTGGGGGTGTGGTTTTGGGAGCCCACACCTGGAGATAACTCAGCCTGATTTGCTCTGTGACCTTGTGCAGCCCCTGTACCTGCCACAAGCAGCATTTCCACATCATTAAATGGGAGTTCAGAAATATGCTCCCGTGGTTTTTTGCAAAGTTTTATTTAGCTCTCAATATTTTTGCTCTTTCCAATCTTGATTGCTCAGGCTCCTCTCATTTTTTTTACTACATTTTGTCTCTGTAGGAACAGAGCCCATTTTTTAACATCTGGTGTTGAAGGGCATCAGGATTTAATAGCTCAGAAATGCAATCAGATACAAGCTACATCTTCTTATCTAACTGCCCACAATTTTCTCCAGCATCTGTGTTTTTATAAGCTTTCCAAGAGCATGGAATGGGGTTCCAAAGCCTGGCAGAAGGACCTAAAGCAGATCTGTCCCAGAGCCACCTGTCCTGCGCAGGGCCAGGAGTGGCACTTGCTGATCCTTGTGTGTCCCCTCCACCTCAGCAGATTCTGTGATTCTGTATTAGCTTCAGGATTGATTTTGGAGAAGGTTTCTAATCTTATAACAATCACTCTGTGCCTTTATTTCATCAGGCTGGTAGGAAGGAAGCTTTTAAAGAACATCAAGAAAATGAGTAGTGCTGGACATGAAAGATCAGATGGGTAAATTCTCATTGCTGCCGTGATTAAATCCCACTCCACAGTTTTAATGACTTATGTTTCATGGGTCAAATAGCTCCATAATTCATAACTGGATAATTCTCTGCCTGGTAAACTGATCATCTTTTAAATTACACTGCCGTTGTATCAGTGAAGAAAAATCAGTAAAACCTATTAGAGATAAGATTATCTGAGTAGCTTTTAAACTGGAAATATCTCCTCGTGTGAGGAATGATTGTGTTTTTCACTCTGGTTGTCTTGCAGTGGGTTATGAAAGGCAGGAAAAGTGCTGTATTGAACTAAAAGCAGGCAGCCAGAAAGGGATCAGATGCTCCAAGTCAAACTGCAGGCAGTAATGTCATTTTTGAGACAGCAATCTCAGATATTCCGAGTCCAGTGTTACCTTGGTCTACCTGAAGTCTTTAATCCAGGTGATCACCTCATTTTCATTTCCTGATTGTCCCTTACTCCTTGTTAACTCTGAGACCTCTGTAGATATTTTCTTGCTCCCTGCGATTTGTTCTGCTAAAAATGTCCTTAATAATATATGGGAGCATAAAAAAAAAAAAGAGAAATCTACGACTCCTGCAAGGATTATTATTACATCAAGGGATTCCTTTAGGCACTTATCATTCTTTATGGGCTCATCCTCACCCTTGCATACAAATCAACCTCCTGCTTAGTATTCAGAGCAGGGAGGGAGCTCAAAGAAAATAGATAAAGGAGCACTTGGGTTGCTAATATTGGCTATAACACTTGCTAAGCATGGGGTAATGGTTGGGATGGGAACAGCTCCATCAATCCAGCACAGGTGGAACCTGGGGAAGGCTGAATCCTGCGAGGAGCAGAACAGCCTTGGCTTGGCTCTGCTCTGTGGGGATTATTCTGCTTGCTCACTGGGATAAAACTGGGTGATAGATTCACATCTGACACACAGAAGGCACAACCCAGGGGGATTTTTTGTGTGTTGCAATGCAGGTGCTGCAGTGCTGGAAATTCTCTCTTGTAGCAGCTGCAGTGAGCAAAAACTGACCTGAAAGGGTTCAGCAAATGTGTTGTCCTCATGTGGACAGGGAGAGAGAGGCTGGAAATGCAGCTGGAGCTGTGGAGGAGCAGGGAATTAGGGAGCGCAACTTGAGGGGCTGCAGTAGCAGCCTACAGCTCCTCTCTGATCTCTGCTGGCTGTGACAGGGACAGGAGCCAGGGGGTGGCTGGAGCTCTGTCAGGGCAGGTTTAGGTTGGAGATCAGGAAAGGTTCATCCCCAGAGGTGCTGGCACTGCCCAGGCTCCCCAGGGAATGGGCACTGCCCCGAGGCTGCCAGAGCTCCAGGAGCCTTGGACAATGTGCCCAGAAGAAAAAAACAAATTAAAATACAGGGTTTATTTGCTGTCTGATCATTATTTTTGCCTGCTGGGTATGGGAAACCTTGCAAGCCTTTCCTCCTGTGCCAGTCCCTCACTCTTCAGTGGGTTAAGATGTTGCTGAGCAAAGAGTTTCTGAAAAATTCATTTACTTTTTAATAAATCTCCAAGTCAATGGACTGCCACTGCTTTTTACAGGACTTGGAGTGAAAGCTGTGTTCTCCCTCCTGCTGTGTGCCCAGCCATGTGATGTGTGCCTTGATTCAGCCCAGGGAGTGGCCGTGTCCTGCTCTCCTCATGGCAGCAGGGCATGGTTTGGGCCATGCTGATGTGCTGGTTTGTCCCTCTTGCAGGACCTGGGCCCCCAGGGAGGAATGCAGAGTCAGTCTGGAGTCTAAAGCTAATTCTGAGGGGTTTGCTCATCCCTGCTGAGTCTGTGCACAGACTGGAACAGTGCTGGGGAGCTCCAGTATCATCCAGTGAGGGCAGAAATACTGATGGTGTCCACGTGGAGAAATGGGGTTCCACAGAGGGAAGGAGGCTCCTTAGCTGTGCTCCAGCAGAGCTGCCACACTCCAGGAGCCAGGTCCTCCCTGCATGAGAGCCCTGACAGGTCCAGCTCTGTCCTCATCCACTGCCAATGTCCCCCACAGGAGCAGGGCCTGCCAGAAATCATGGGGAAAGTCACAGAGTCTTCAGTTTGGGTTGGTGGGATCCCAAACCCCACCCAGTGCCACCCCTGCCATGGCAGGGACACCTTCCCCTGTCCCAGCTGCTCCAGCCCCAGTGTCCAGCCTGGCCTTGGGCACTGCCAGGGATCCAGGGGCAGCCCCAGCTGCTCTGGGCACCCTGTGCCAGGGCTGCCCACCCTGCCAGGGAACAATTCCCAATTCCCAATATCCCATCTAAACCTACCCACTGTCAGTTTAAAGCCATTCCCTGTGTCCTGTCCCTCCATCCTTGTCCCCAGTCCCTCTCCAGCTCTCCTGGAGCCCCTTCAGCCCTGCCAGGGGCTCTGAGCTCTCCCTGGTTCCTTCTCCTCTCCAGGTGAGCCCCCCCAGGTGTCCCAGCCTGGCTCCAGAGCAGAGGAGCCCCTTTGATCTGCTCTGGGATTCTGACCCGGAGCAATTCCATCTTTCCCATTCTGAGGCATTTCTCCCGTCCCTGTGAGGGGCTGGGGGTGGGAGCACAAATCTCTCCAGGGGAACCCTTCCAGTTCCTCTCCCTGATCCCAGGGCACTCCAGCAAGGGCAGGTAATGGCCATGCCACAGAGTCAAATGAGACTCTAATAGATGATGGATGAACCAGGGGCTAAACAGTCATTTCCCATCAGTTACCTGCTGGATTTTGCACAGAACTTTGCTCTCTGGGTCAAACAGCCAATTAGCTTAAACTGTCTGTAATTTGGCTGCCATTAGTGGAGTTGGGCTGTTCTCCCTGCTGGAGAGTTATTCTGCCAGAGCCTCACACTCAAATGTTATTTTTCATTGCAGATACGAAATAACCACGTTGTTGTCAGGCATCTCAGCTCCGTGCTGAAGGAACAACTCAGGGTCTGAAACATTTTCACAGTCCTGGGTAGCTGATGGTCTATTTACATCCCATTTCTGCTGCTTCTGACCTAATTAGATCTCTTAATTCTTCCAGCCAAAGTGCTTCTCCCTGGATCTCCAGAGCGTGTCCTGTCGATGTGACCACTGAATTTCAGTGACCACTGAATTTCAAAGAGTTCCTTGCCCAGAAAGAAATCTCATGCAGTGCCACAAGGACCCTGTTGGAGAGTCAAATCCTGCTTGGTTTTTTTGTAGTTGTTTCTTTAACAGTATTCTATGAACAAAAAACAACTCATCTCTCATTTTGCTGCTTGAGAGTAGCAGAGAAAAAAAAAATTTAAAAAAAGCATTTTCTCATCTTCTGTAATTGATTTTTACTACATCCTAAACACGCCTGGTGTAGTGCAGTTTATATCTCTCTGTAAGAGAAGACAGACAAATGTTTTTAAACTTGATTCTTTTCTGTATCAGGGAAAGGAAAAAAAAAACCCAGCAAACAAATGGGAGCAATTTCATGTCTGAAGCAGAAGGAACAGATTGTTTCTGTGTTGCAGATGTGCCTTTTACATAAGGTTTCTGTTTCCCCTGAGGTACCCCTGAGTCAAGGATTCTGCCCAAAATAGGTTGGGATGTGAAGCAGCAGCCTCTGTCAGTTTGTCAGGAAGGAAAGGGAAGAGTCAGGTTCACAATTAACCACCGAGATATAAACACCAACTCGGCAAAGAGATCTTAATTAAACACAAAATCAAGGCAAACTCTATTTTTATTGCAAAGTTTCTAAGGGGAAGCACAGCACAGATGAACTTTATAAGCCTGATAATGGTTTTTGTGAGTGTGGTGTTAAAGGGAGGGAGGAAATGTGGTTGAATTTCTTCTGTCCTGGCTAAAAGGAAGGATGGATCAGCCCTGGGAGTGATGCTTTGGAGTTGCCCCAGCTCCATGATGGAATGTTTTGTCTTGCAAAATTCCCAACAGTGTCACCCCAACCAGCATTACACATCCTACTTAATATATTCATTGGGAGCTTATTATATAAATGAACATGTGCTAAATTTATCCGACTTTCTAATGGAAATTGTAAATTCAATTATAATAATTATCTACCTATCTCTGCTATTTCTTTCTGCCTAATTTGCTTGCAGAATCTGAGCTCGGGTAGGTTTTGAGCTTGTTATTTATAGCATATATATTTAGCTTCTTCTCATTGTATTTGCATTGTCTCTGCTTTTCAGAACCAGGTTTTCAGGGCTGATTTGATTGTTCTCTGATCAATATGAAGGGGCTCATTTGGTTGAGAAATGCCTTTGATCTAATTGAATTGAGAATTATTGCCAATAGAGTGTTATTTAAATTCAAAATGGATTTGCACAAATGATGCTATCAGCAGAGTTAGGTTTTTTTTTCCTGGTGATGAATATGAAGTTAAAGAGAGCAAAGCAGGGAGGAAAGTTTTCTATTTTGTGCTGTGTTTTTGAGGTGCACGTGGTTTATGGAGTTTGAAGGGAATGTCAGTTCCATGAGATGTTCATGTTCTGCAGACCACCAGCATTTCCCAGAGCTTTCCCAGAGCCCTTGCCTGGATACAGGACTGTAATTAAGCAAGTTTTTCAAAGGTTTTGGAATCTTCAGATCCCAATTGACATTTATTCAAGTGCCTTAGCAGGAATTCAGGAGTTAACATGCCAAGAGTGGATTTGCTCAGGTAGTAGAAATATTTAATGGTTCTGGCTGTAACACTTCAGAGGCAGATCAGCAGTGACATTTTAATTAAAAATCAAACAAAATCTTCAGTTTTGCATGTAGTAAAAAAATTAAATTCTTATTTTATCTGTCTTTCATATTAATCTGTTGACTTTTCTGACTCAGAGATCATCGTGTCCCACTGGAAACTGGGAACAAGCAGTGCCCGTTTGGAGGCTGCTGTGGGAAATCATGGCATCATTTAGGGTGGGAAAGGCCACTAAAATCACCCAGTCCAGTGTTCCCCCAGCACTGCCAAGGCCACCACTGCCCCCTGTCCCCAGTGCCAGGGGTGGTGCCTCTTTTCCAGGCAGGCAGGGAAGTGCAGCTTTCCACCCTGGCACCCTGCTCCGGTGCCTCCCTTTTGGTTCAGAGATTCTCCCTCAGCAGCAGATCACACCCAGTGGATTTCCAGAGTGCAGAGAGCATTTTGAAGCCAAGGATGAAGCTGGGAGCAGGCAGAAAGAGCAGTGGTGCTGCTGGAAGGGCTGGGAAATGGAGAGTGGAGAGCAGAATGGAGAGACAAACTCAGGGCATGGCTCACTGGTGGTTGTGTGGGATCCCTCTTCCTTTGCCTGGGAGGAATGAGGAAAGGTGTGAAATGGAGTGCAAAGTGGTGCTGTCCAGGTAGGGTACAGAAAAGAGATTCCAGCAAAATCCAGCCTGCCTGGCTCAGCCAGTTTGCATTCCCAGCTTTCTCCTTAGTTTGTGATCAGTAAAACTGTCTGGTGAAATCTCAGATTTGTAACTCCATGCTGGCTTATCCCTGCTTGGGAGAGCATATTTAGTCACCTTAAGGGTTGTTTTTCTTCTGCTCTTACCCATCTCTGAAAACTCCCAGTCATGAGATTGCAGGAGCATCAGGAGTTGCTCTGAGCAGAGGAGGGACTGAGATGTCCTGGCATCGCCCTGGACCTCTCTCCTTTTTGGGACAGCATCCTAGGATAGCTTTGAAAGGACCAGTTTGGTTCTGTGCACTTCCTTGGGGTTGCTCAGCTGATCAGATACCTGACCCTGACAAACCATCAGGATTCTGTCCAGCACTGAGGCACTGCAGCTGCTTGGGCTGTTCTTGCAGAGGCAGCCAAGGAATTTGGGCAGAGCTGGGGCTCCTCAGGCTGTGCCTGTGTGGAGCCAGCAGCTGGTGCTGGGCTGGGGGAGACAGGACAGGAACAAACAGCTGGGAAAGCATCACTGGGCCTGGAGGAAAATAAAAGGCCCTGAGACTGGGGAGTGGGGGAGAATGATAGGGAAAAACAAAGCCAGAGCAGAGTTGATGAGCTGTGACACTGCAGCACAGCCTCTGGGAAACCTGTGCTGCCTGCACAGCCAAAATCTGGGAAAACCTGCCTGCAAACTGCAGTGTTCTCCAGCTCTTTCTGCAACAGATTTTATCACTTGTAGGTTTCAACATTAGGGAAAAAAGGTCTTAATTTCCATAATGGCTTTTTTAATTCGTCTAATTAGCTGGTGATTCTGACTGGGGATGGTTTTCTGTTGTGAGATATGTAAAGTGATTTAAAATACGTATATTTGAACGTTCTGCATTTCTGTTTGGAATATTTTAATTATAACTCTGTGTGTAATAGTAAATTGTGAGTTACTTATCTCTCTAAATGATTTTAAATTGTTTCTTTTTTTTTTTCTTTTAATATTTCTGTTCTAACTGTGCAAAATCCAAATCATAATGGAAAAGCAATGAAGCCATTGCTTCAGCTTGGTTTTTAAGCTCTGAGTGCCTAGAGGCTGAGGGCAATCGATACAGACCAAGAAATCAATATCCTATCATGATATAAAGTGGGGAATTATAAACTTCTCCAGTGCTTTCAAAAGATTTTCCCCTTAAATATTGAGCTAATTAATCCTGAACTCTTGAGAGATTTTTTTTCACTGTCAAAAGTCAAAGTTATATTTAAAAGTAATGGTTGAGAGCGTTCTGTGTTCACAGCAAATTCTGCAGGGAGAGGTTTTTGTGAGCCAGAGGGCTCCAGACTTACCTGCTGCCTCTTGCACTTAGAGATGACTGGAAAACGTTGCAGAATTCCATTCATTCCTAACATGACCTGCCCAAATTGGTTTTTTCCAGCACCTGCCTCCTCCTCTGCCCAGCAAGACTCCGCCGCCGCCGCCTCCCAAGACGACGCGGAAGCAAACGTCTGTTGACTCTGGGATTGTCCAGTGAAGAAGGAAGCGGGTTATTTTCCAAAGATCAAGCTGTAACAATTCATTTCCCTAAGTATTTTCTGGTCTATAATGTTTACCTCATTCAGGTGTGCAGTATCTAATATTTAGTGCAATGGTAACTCCGTAAGAAATCCATTTCTCGCCGTGTGTCGGACCCAACACTACATCCCCTTGTTTTTGGGATCATTCCCTCCCATAACTTGAAAGAAATCTGGATTTCTACTTGAGACTGGGAACTCCATCAACTGACAGAACCCTCTTCCTAAACCTTCTCCCTGCTTCTGGATAACGCCAGGCACAGAGCTGAACGTGGAGATTAAAATGAGAGCTGGAAATGTTGTACCTAAAGATTTTGGGTACCTCTGGAGTTTCAAATGAGCAGAGTTTTTGTACCTAATCTCAGTGTATATAGGAATCAATGACAATATTCACATGGAATTCAGGGCAAGAGGAGGTTTCCCAGTGAGGTGAAGCTGCTGTAGGATTTCCCTGAATAACAGGGATTTTAGCCCAGGGTTAAAAATCAGACACCACTGATTTGTGAAATTGGTCTGTGATACAAATAACCTGATTGCAATGAGCAAAGTGGGGATTTGGGGCTGCCTTGGCCACAGTGACCACGATGCCATCGAGTTTAAAACCTCTGGTGAGAGGAGGAAAAGGGCCAGCAAAGCCTCCCCTCTGACCATGAGGCTGCTCAGGAAATTTGTAAGGTCCCCTGGGAAAATGTTCTTGCAGGTGCTGGGGTCCATCAGTGCTGGTCCCTTTTTAAACATCACCTCCCAAGGGCACAGGAGCAGCAATTCCCAAATGTTGGGAGTCAGGCAGAGCTGGCTTGGCTGAACAGGGATCTCCTCTTGGATATCAGGTGGAAAAGGAAGGTGTGTGCCAGTGGAAGCAAGGTCAGGGGGCATGGGAACAACACAGAGCTGCAGCTCCCCACTATAGGGAGAAAATTCCTGTGGTCAAAGCTCAGCTGGAGTTGGAGCTGCCAGAACTGTTGGGGACAAAAAAAGAGGGTTTTTTTTTTCAAATATATCAATGGCAAAAGGCAGTGTAAAAATCTCATCAGCCCATTCTAGGGTGGGGATGGGCACCTCACAGACAGGGACAGGGACAAGGCAGAGGTGCTTAACGCATCCTTTGTCTGTCTTACACGTGGGTGGTCACAAACCAAGAGGGTCCCATGCCCTGAGCTGGAGGACCATGACTGTGACAATGATCAGCTCCCTGTCAGCCTGAACTGCATCATCTGCAGTCCCAGCTGAGTCCCTGCAAACCTATGGGCCCTGATGGGATTCATCCAGAATCCTCAAAGAGCTGCTGATGCCATCATAAAACCCCTCCTGATGATTTTTGAGCAGGCTGGGGAATCCAGAGAGGTCCCCGCTGACTGGAAGCTGGGGAATGTTGTCCTGATTTTCAAGAAGGGCAAGAAGGAGGACCCTGGAAACTCCAGGCCCAGTAAAATCATGGAGAAGATTATTCTGGGATGTCCTGGAAAGCACCTGGAGGACAAAGCAGCCATGGGTCACAGCCAGCACAGCTCCATGAGGGAAAGTCCTGCTTGTGGAAGCCAATTTCCCTTCTGCAGCAGGGTAACCCTGGCTGTCCAGGAAAGCCTGGAGATGGAATCTTTTTGGACTTCTGCAAAGCTTTTGGTGCTGTCTCCCACAAGATCCTTCTGGACAAAATGTCCATCCTACAGCTGAAGGAGCACATCATGGGATGGGTGAGCAGCTGGCTCAGGGGTGGGGCACAAAGGGTGCCAGTGGCTGGGGTGACACCAGGCTGGCACCAATCACAATGTAAATAAGAATTAAACTGTTGAGGAGTGTCCAAAGGAGCCCCGAGGATGGGGAAGGGTCTTGAGGAGAAGTCATGTGAGGAGCAGCTGAGGGCACTTGGAACGTTCAGCTGGAGGAGAGGAGACTGAGGGGAGACCTTGGTGGGTCAGCAGCATCCTCCTGAGGGAAATGCAGGGACAGGAGCTGAACTCTTCATTGTCACAATCAGGGACAGAACCCAGGGAATGGCTGGAGCTGGCTCAGAGGGTTTAAATTGGATTTAGGGAAAGGTTCATCCCCAGCTCTCAGTGGGGTTTTTGGGGTGTCTGTGCAGGGATGGGAGCTGCACTGATGATCCCTGTGGGTCCCTCCCAGCTCTGGATAATTGTGATTAATGGGCTTTGTAAAATCAGTCACTGGTGATCAGCCACTGCCATTGCCATTCAGCTGGACCTTCTGGCTGTCCACGAGGGGGAAAACAAAGAAGCCTTGGAGCTGCCAACAGCACGAGGGTGTGGCAGAGAAAACAGTGAGCAGAGAGGAGACTCCTGGTCATTCTGAACCTAAATGTTGAGTACAGAAACGGGAAGAGCTTTTTCCTTTCTCTGTTGTGTAATATTTCATGTTGGATTAGGATGAACTGAACGGAATCACTTTGTCCTTGTGCCATCATTCTGTACAGTGTTTGTATATATGATGGTTTTTAGAATGTTTTAATTTTTATGGTGCCTGCTTTTCACATCATAATGATTAATGTGCCCGCAAAGAATGCTTTACGTATTCTTAATTTCCTAATTGCTGAAAGTGTAAAGAAAAGACAAAAAGTGGGTTTTTTTTCCAGATATTAAGCTCTGAGAAATATCAGACTGATGGGATGGGGTTTTGGGAGGAAGGAAACTAACTTTATATTCTAGTGTTTTTTTATTGTCATCACACTTTGGTTTTTTTTATTATCTACAATCTTTTTATTCTTACAGTAGATTGTTTTTAAATATACCACTGACTCAAAAAAAATAAACTATTATTTTAAAAGCTTGTCTAAGAAAATGAATACATTCCCTGAGTATTTTTGGTCCTCACTGCAGAATTTTGGGAGCTGCTGCATTATGTAGAAGGCTGTGTATACACTTTCTTTTTTTCAGGACAGTTTAGGAGGGGTACTCATGAGAAAACTGAAATCTTTTACCCTGCTGTTGTGGTTGTCCCTGCAGGTTGGAGCTAAAACATCCATCAGCACTAAGAACATCCACCCCTGTGTGCTGTCCATGCCCAAAACGATGGCTTGGGTATCTCTAAGTGAATGCTTCAGAAAACAGACGAGTTTTATGTAATATTTTCCACCTCAGGTACCTGCTACACGATGCAAGTTGCAAGCAGAAGTGACTTTACACAGCAGTAAAACAGCACTGTTGGTACAGAGCCAGAAAAATTGCCCTTCTTGTAAAAAGTGGCTCCTGTGGTCAATTACATATTCTCGTTTTTTTGCCTTAAACCACGGAGTCACTTTGGATCAAACAAACACACTTCCTTGCTGTGAAATCAGCTCCTGGACTGTCTCAGGATTTACTGTTAGATCTCATCCTGCAATTCCCTCTGTGTTTTGTTCCTATAATTTCTGCTCAAGAGGAGCAGGCAGGGAAGGATTGTTGGCTGCAGCCAATCAGATACCCATAGTCAATCAATAACATATTACAACTCTGATTCTATAAGTCTCGTATTTAATTGAGAATTACTTTAGAGGCTGCTCTTGCTGCTGCTCGTGCTGGGATGCTGGGTGAGTTCTCCTCTTTTCTGTTCCATTTGCTTCCTAAAGGATGGGAAGAGCTTTCCCATCGACCTTTCAGTGGATGCCTGTAAATTGTCTTTCTGATAATGTGTTTGTTTTCCCACGTCCTCAGCAAATTCCTGTGCTCGTGCAAGTGTTATAATTCAGCCCTGTGAGACTCCTCAAACAAGAGCTGCACTTCCAAATCGGTCTCACAGCACAAACTCCAAATCTCATCTGTGTGTGTGTTTTACAAATATGCAAGCTGAGCCTGGGAATTGAAAATCAGGCTCTCAGAGCAGCTCTCAGACCCAAATTGTCACCCTTTTACAGTCTGACAGCTCCTAGGCTGTGCCTTGTGCAGAGCCCAGAATGAATCAGGGCCTCCTCACAGCGGGGTAAAAGCACACTTGAGCAAAGGCAGCACCTAATTCCTCACAGGCAGTGGACAATCCCAGGGATGTTCTTACTGCTCATGGTTTGCTCTCTCCAGTCCAGTTGGGAGTCAGAGCATCCCAGTGCCTTGGGAATTCCTTGTCACGTTGTTAGGACACAGCTGGGCTAATGCAGAAGAGCTTGTTATGAAACAATTCAGAGAAGAAACTTATTTGACTTTTAGAGTGGGGGGATCTGTCCCTTCCATCTGCCCCATTCCTGTGAGAATTCATCCCTGAATGGCTTCAGGGAGCCTTTTGCTTTCCCCGTGCCCTGAGCTGCATGTGGAGAAGGTGAGGTTGGGATGACCTGGTTTATTTATCACTTCTTTATTCTCCCAGTGCCTCCACAACCAAAGGTCCCACTCAGACTCGAGCCAAATCAATATTTCTGTTACAAAGGTGACCCATCCATGTTTTCCATAGCAGACCTTGGCCAGGGAATTGTCAGGATCCACAGGGGCCAGGTTTTCACCACTTGGGACAAGTCAGAGATTAACCTCCCCCAAGTGCTGTCCCTCTGCTCACACTCAGAGCAGCCCTCGGGGCTTTGGGACACAAATTTCCCTGAAAGAGGAATTCAGAGGTGCCAAGTTCCTGGATAGTGGAAAAAACAGAATTTCAGTAGCCACTAATTTTCTTGAAAAGCAGCTTGAATTCACTTTGTGAAAGTTAACTCACAGTGCCAGGATAAAAGGAGATTGCTCAATTCCATTTCCCTGAGTCTCAGCCCGGGAGTGAGGGTTGAATTTACAGGTGCACAGATCAGTCCCACCCAAAACCACACAAGATTTGTTGGACAGGGCCTCTTTGCTTTTTAATCACATTTATTTTCACTGGGAAGCTCAACACAAAGGTCACTCCTCAAGCTGGTTCCTGTAATTGACATTTATGATTACTGAGTGTCTCCCACAATACCACAAATTCTGAGGGTAAAAATGCTTTAAAATTCAGTTTTGTCTTAACATTGGCATTTTTCTTTACCTTGCCTGTGTGACTTTACAAAGGCAAAGGATGAAAAATTCGCGGTGAAATTGTATTTATTTGTGATATATGAACAGAGATTCATGTGAGTGCAGGTGCAGCTGTGTATTCATGCACACACATCAAACACTATTTTTAATGTGCTACATCTCACTTCACTGACTGGTTGAGGTCTCCACCTTCTTCCTTCATGTTCAACATCTTCCTGTCAATTTTTGGGGCCTCTTTGGGGACCATCCCGTGCCACAAGTGTGACGTGGTGTGAGCCAGGCTGTGGCTGCATCCCCTGCACAAACCAGGTAAGGCTTTCCCTGTCTCCATCCTCTCCTTGCCTGTGATAAATCAGTAAATGGGAGCATGTGTAGAGATTCCCCCATGGAAAACAGGGCAAGCACTCAAGTGATGTGAGCACTGAAATTCAGGGTTTTCCTCTGTGCTCGGTTTTTAGCAGTAATGGGAAGCGTGAGGTTTGGCCATGCTGACATTTCCATTTCCTCTCATTCTCCTTTTGGACTTTCCATGGCTCTAAACTGATTTTCAGCTTGCAGTTGCTATCTTCTTGTGGATGCAGAAAGGTGGGGATCAGTAGAAATACCTGGTTGTTGTATGGGGTCTCTCCAGCTGTTCTCCAGTGAGGCTATTTGTGGGATTTTTAATTTCCCTTGGGGTTTTTTTCATATGTATTCTGCAGACATGAATAATTACTGTAAATTGTGTTTCTCTGTTGAGTGACACTTTTATTTTTCATTTCCAACATGTGTGGCATTGTGTTCAAGCACTTCAAAGGGAAGAGGCTAAATTAAATAATTCATTTCCCTGCAAAGGAAGGTGGCTGTGGACTGCAGTGCTGGGGACACGTCCTGACCCCCTTGGGATGATGTTAAGATCCAAATATTGAGAGATTGCTCTGCCCAAATTAATCTGCACAGGAGACCATGTGGAGTCAATAGTTCTGATTTTATTTAACAGTAAATGGGAGGTAGAAGAAGTAGAAAAGAGATGAGAAAGATGAAGCAGAAGATATTTGTCATCAACATTTTAGGGAGTCCTTACAAGGAGAAAGCCAAACCCCAATGTGGCACTGGCTCCTATTAAAGCATTTTTGGTGCATTCTCCTGTTGTTGGCTGCTCTTCCCAAATTTCTCCCATTCTCCCATGGCTGTGCTTGCACTTCCCCAGTGCTGCAATCCCAATTTCAAAGGAGTTTCCTCTCTCCGTCCTCCCCACGAGTTTGTGCCAGATCACTGCTCTGACAGGGGAAAACACAGAAAATGAACTCAAAACCTTCCTGGACTCCAAAGAGAATTCCTTAGCAGGATCTGGAGGAAGCTGTGGGAGGGAAGAGGGAGCCAGGCACCGTTCCAGAGCAGTGTGACACAAATTCCACGTGGGATCAGCGCGGCTCAGGGAACGCTCGGAGAGGTAAAACAATCCCAGCAGCTCCAGCCTGAGCAAAACATTCCTTAGCTCAGCATCAATTATGCAGCTAAAACCACTTATTAACATCCAATTTAACAGGATGAACACTGGTTTGGGGAGCGTGTTCTTGCAGCAAGAGGGGAAGGCGCTGCACAGGGCAGGAAGTTGGGTTAAGCTGTAATTATTGTTTCTCTGGGAATTAGATGTGTTTGCCTGTGTTTAATTGCATGAGCTCAAAAGCTCACCAAGAAAAAAATCCAAAAGAAATCAGCCATAAATTAGAAAAAACTTTAAAACACCTTCTTTCAAAAGATGAGGCACTTATTACCTACTTGCATTGCAGGAGGCCTGTCATGAGATATTTTTTACATTTTATTGAGATCTTGTTGTCAATAATATTCAGTTTACTGGCTATAAACTTCCTTCCATGAGTTTATTACTCTGTGCAGTTGGCAAATAGATTTGTTGTTGCTTTTTTTCCAAGCAGCCCATTATTGTTGAGTTGCTCCACAGAGGGAAATAAGAGGGGAAAAAAATAGAAATAATGGGATTTTTAAAGAAGTGTGTGCCTTTCCTCACTTTGTGGTCCCTGTGGAGGTGGGCAGGTGTGGGAGTATTTGAGCAGGGAGTATAAGTACAAGTCCAAACACAAAAACCTTTGGGAAGAGACACAGGTCCTCTGAACCTCCCATCAGAAGCTCCTGGAGAAATCAGTGTTGGTCTGATCTCAGCTGCCCTGTGGGCTCTGGACATGGCAAAAAAGTGACTTTGGAAAAAGAAATTCCTTTTCTCTGGTGTGAGGTTTTCTGGGCCGTGGTGTTTGTGGTCAGGAGCAGAAATCATGTTTTAGGTTAGGCCTGGTCTCTAAAACACCTGGAAAATGGGAAATTGTTGTTGGTTTGATGGCAAGAATGGAGCTGGAGCTCCTGTTCAGTGGGAGAGCTGGGGGGGCTCACCTGGAGAGGAGCAGCTCCAGGGAGAGCTCAGAGCCCCTGGCAGGGCCTGAAGGGGCTCCAGGAGAGCTGGAGAGGGACTGGGGACAAGGGATGGAGGGACAGGACCCAGGGAATGGCTCCCACTGCCAGAGGGCAGGGATGGATGGGAGATTGGGAAGGAATTTTTGGCTTTGAGGCCCTGGCCCAGAGCAGCTGGGGCTGCCCCTGGATCCCTGGCAGTGCCCAAGGCCAGGCTGGACACTGGGGCTGGAGCCCCCTGGGACAGGGGAAGGTGTCCCTGCCATGGCAGGGGTGGCACTGGGTGGGATTTAAGTCCCTTCCAACCCAAACCATTCCATGATGCTCCATTTGGGATTCCAAGGGATGAGCTGCCTGTGCCACCCAGCATCCCCTGAGCTCACAGCCTGGAGCCTCCATCCAGTTTGGGAATGGCACTTCCCAGCTTGGACACACCCCGGGAGCCACAGGGACTCTCCCAATGGAAATGTGGGGCTGGAGGGAATTTTTTTCCTCTTAAAAGTTGGTGCAGCTGGTGAGCAGAGGTTTGGAGGGAACCTCAAACCAGGTGGAAGGGGTTCTGTGATCGAGCCAGGAATTTGGGCAGGTATCCAATGATCCCTGTGCTCAATCCTGCTGGCAGTCATCAATCAGTGAGCCCATTACATTTGATTTTCACACCTAGAAAAATGAAAGGCGCCAAGTGCTTCCCTATTTTCTCAGATAATTTACCTGTAGCTGAGCTGTGAAATGAGTGGTGCTTGCATTTCTCTGCTCCCTTAAAACAAAAGGGTGGAGCAGGGGAAGGCACCTTCAGGCAAGTGCAGAGCTGGTGGAAAACCAGCATGGAGCACGTGCTCTTGTTGTGTTTGCTGAGGGATGGGCTGGGAGCTTGGCATTCCCTGAGTCCTGCAGCTGGGAAGGGTGAAAAAAGGGGAATTGGGAAGGAAAGGAAATAAAAGTAACCAAAAGAGCTGAAAAATGCATCCCTGCTCCCTAACTTCTGGATTCTGGATGAGGGAGCGAAGTGTTCATGTGTTTGAGGACAACAATTTCTACATAGTATTCCCCTAAAAACCAGTGCTTTAATTTCTTCTTTCTGCTCAGTCTTGCATGTAAAAGGGAAACGGGAACTGAACTTTTAAAGGTTCCTGCACCCTGAAATTGGTGTTGGCAGCTGAGCCTTGCATTATATACTCAAGGTTACATGGTGCTTGCTGGCCCTGGTGGATTTTGCTTTATCTAAACCAGTCCAAAAAAGAAACAATCTGAGGAATTAGGATTTACATCATGGCATGGCTGTGCACGTCTATATTGCCAAAACATCTCACTGTATATGAACAGTGCCATTCCAGTCCTCTGAAACACCTCAGTGACCTTCCAGCTTCACCCTTGACCCTTTTACCTCATCCTGTCCTGTGCCTGCCCCTCAAACCTCCCTGAAATGAGCTGCAGGCAGCAAAATACCCCTGGCTGATGGGCCTGGCAAGAGCCTGGCCCCCTGAATTGCATTTTTATTTTATAATTCCTGAATTGATTCTTTTATGATTCCTGCAGCTGTGTTTTAATGCAGGTTTCCTTTGGTTTGGTTTTTTTTTTTTTACACCTATAAGGGGGTTATTTAAAATCCTATAAGGGCAAGGTTTAAAATCATATAAGAGGGGTTATAAGAGGTCCCACCCTGCTTGTTTTTCTCTCTCCAGCCCACGGGATTTGTGCTCCTGGCCTGAGATTTGGCTCATTTGTCCTTGGTGCCCAGCTGGAGCAGGAATTGTTTTGTCTCCCTGCTCTGTGCACAGAGCTCAGCATCCCCTGATGTGAGCCCAGCCCCACACACTAAAGCAGCACAGAATGGGAAACACAGAAAAGCCAAACCTGAGGCAGCACCAGCACTTCCCTCTTATTAGGGGCAGGTGAGAGAAATGGGATTGAACCATTCAGGGGAAAACTCTGGGCTGTGAGTGTTTTGGGGTTTGTTCTAAGCATTTGACCATTTTCCTTTATTTAGGGAAATATTTGTTTGCTACAACGCTGCCTAAAGTGCAACACCAACACAGCAGAGCAATCTCCCCATTTCTCCTTCAACCTCAGCCTTGTAAGGCTCCATTATTCTCACCACTCCTGGACAGTTCTGGGTTAACAAACACCAATTTCCTTTGGAAATGACCCTCTCCTGTGGGCTCAGCTCCATTCCTACTGACTTTGGGAGCTCCTTGTGCACAGGACACATTTTGGAGGGGGAGGCTGCCTCAAAATATTGCATAAACCCATTTTATTGCCCTTGGCGTGGCTGTGGCACTTGGTGGCAGCCATCCTTCTTGACCACGTTAGGGAGCCAATTTAATTATTAATAGAGCTGGGTCTTGTGGGTTTACTGTGGCCATTTCACTCCTCTTGGAATCTGTGATGCCTGGAAATATGAAATTCTGTCCCTGCTGGATAACTACAGGCAGCTCTGCTCTGTGCTGGGCAGAAAAACAAGTCCCAGCAGCAGAGGTGACCTCAGGATTTCATCTTTGCCACTAAAATATGATCAAACCTTTGCAGGTAGTTTTATTTTCTTTGTTTCCTTTCTTGTTTGGGTTTTAAAAACAATTATTTATTAATTTATTTGGAAAAGAAAGAGATATATTAAAAATAGGGAAATGAAGGATGGGCTTTTCCAGGGGATGCTTCAGCAACAGGTGCTTAAAATTCCCTTCTGGAGGAACCTCCCTGGAAGTTTCCATGGGGTCTGGGTGGGCAACAGAGCCAAAACTTCGGATGTTTTATAGCAAGTAATAATTTCAGCTGTTTTATAACAATTCAGAACTGCAGCTGGTGTATAACAAGTAATTAGCTGAGGTCAGGGTTGCAGCAAAAGCCACAAATTCTCATTTTCCCCCATTTTATTTCTCATTTCTGGCTGGGTTTGCCCTGTGTCTGACCCATCCTGCTGTCACAGCCTGCCCTCCCCAAATCAGCTTTTTGTGCATCTTTTCCCTGCCAGGGGAGGATTTGATCCTGGAAATGTTGGGATTTCATTCCTAAGCAGAAAATAGGGAGGAGAAGTGCCAAGCAAACGTTGTGACCCAACAACAGAACTGTCCTAGATTCTCACATCTTGTTTGGAAATTCGATGACAGCCTCATTGCCCAGGGGTACAACATAATCACTTCTCAGTTCACTGAGACTCTGCCTCTCAGCAGCTGCACTAAATGTGCTCCCATCCCCACTGCTTGGAAGAGCACTTCTGAATTCTTCAGATGCACTGGGAGGAATCAAAAAACCCAGCTCAAGCCTAGAATGGCTGGAATTTTTAATTCCAAATGTAAATATGCTTTGAAAAACAGGTTTTCCTAACAGGTTGGATGTTAGAAAGAAGTTTTCACAGCAAGGGTGAGAAAGTTCTGGAATGGCTGCTGGGGAGGTGGTGGAGTCCCCATCCCTGGGTGTGTTTAACAAAGCCTGGATGTGGCACTGGGTGCCAGGGTTGAGTTGGGGTGTTGGGGCTGGGTTGGACTCGATGATCTTGGAGTTCTCTCCCAACTCCATTGTCATTCTGTGAATTCTGTGAATTCTGTAAAAATGATTCTTTGCATGCCCTCACGACCCAAATTCTTCATTGGTGGTGCTGGGTTTTGTCTTTATAAGCCCTAGCCCTGGATTCACAGAATCACAGAATCACTGGGTTGGATCCATGGTGTTGGTGCCAGCAATTTAAACCCATAGAAATCCCAAGTTTTTCATACCAGTTTTGCTCTCCCATGCAGAATCTCTGAATCTTTAAGGCTGGAAAAGTCCTCAAAGTTTGAGTCCAACCCTTAACACCTTAAATCAAACCCTGATGTATTTATAAACTATTTTCCTTTGACTTTTGCTGTTGTTTTCACTGCCGTGGCCCTGGGAGATGCTGCTCCTGACAGGACCTGCTCTGGTACTGCAAACCTCCAATTTTGTAACTTCTTTTCTGAAAAGCAGTGTCTGGAAGAGCTCTGGCAGAGGCAGGGGAAGGACATTTTAATGATTACATTTCATTACCTCACTGATGTCACCTAAAATCCTTTCTCTTCACACCCTGAAAATAATGGGAGGCATTAAAGGAGCTTCAGTGGGCCCAGAGTGGCTCAGGGTTGCAGCAAATGCACCAAAAAAAAATCACAGAATAATTAAGGTGGAAAGAGGCTTCTGAAATTATTAAATTCAACCATTCCCAGCACTGCCAAGGCCACCACTGCCCCGTGTCCCCAAGTGCCCCCTCCCCAGGGCTTTTGAACAGAGCTGCTCCAAAGGCCTGCAGCTCATTGCAGAGGGAAAACAGAATGAAAAATAAAAGGAAAAAAAAAGAAATTTTAAGTGTTCAAGGCCAGGCTGGATGGGGCTTGGAGCAAGCTGGGACAAGGAAAGGTGTCCCCGCCATGGCAGGGGGGAAATGGGGTGAATTTAAAATCCCTTGTGAGCCTTTGATTCTGAGATCTTTCATCCCAGACCCATTCCTGGTGGGTTTGTACTTTAGAAAAAAAATAGGGACCTTTGGGAAAGCATTTTCCAGTTGAGAAAAACATTAGTGGAGGGTTGTAAATCTCCAGCAGCAAAAAAAAAAAAAAAAAAAAAAGCCTTCATTTTCCAGCACTTCCTGGGATAATGTTATTTTATTCTGAAATGTATCTTTGTGAGTATTGAGTGCACCATTTTTTTGCACTCTGGTTTGTTGGAATTAGTGCATTTAGTCTCATGCTCGGGCTGTTGATAAAGTGCCTGAAGACATGGAAATCAAGTTGCTGCAAATCCCAGAACTATATTTTAAAGGATTCCCCCAGCTGGGGGCAAAGGACCTACATTTTTCTCTGTCAGTGCTTTTTCTGACTGACTTTCTCCTTGTAATGATTTCTCTTCAATTATCTGACAGGCAGTGGGAGTCCAGTTGCTGAAATCCTGGAATTTTCCATCCTAATTGACCCTGCATCCAACCAAACCCCACCCGAAGGGTCCTGAGCTCCCAGCTCCTGTCACAGCAGAAAAGGACAGGAAAGTGTTCTCTGTTCCACAAGAACAGGAGACTGAAAACCTCTTCTTTCCAAGGTAATTCCTTTAATTCCCACTTTTCCAGCTGCAGCCTCAGGCTCCAGACACGTCCATCCCATTTCTGTGGGCAGTAGGGATGGGTGGGAATGGCCAGGACAGACAAATGGAGCCCTGGTGCAGGAATGAGTTGGAATTGCTTGTCTGAGCCCAGAATTATTAAAACTGAGGAGCTGAAGCCTTTGTGGGAGTGTTTTTTCCAGCTCTCTGCTCCTCCAGGACAGGGCTGGATAAAACACAGTTGTGCTGCTCAGAGAAGTTCCATGTAATGAGATGCAAATGTCACAAACCAAATCAAAACATTGCAATGATCCTAATTAGGAAAAGAAATGTGGGCCCTGCTAAGAGATGGGAACCACTGCAAAATAAATCCTGGAGTGCAGGAGAAATCACACAGGCAAATAACAAAGGGCTCCATAATACAGAGAGCCTGGTTGAAATTCTAATCTCAAGTAATCGAGGCACTTCATTTACAACTGGATATTGTCCCAGGCTTTTCCAAAGATTCCTGAAGCTCTCGGTGGTTCCATGAAGGAAAAGCTGCTCCATGATCTGTAACATGCACAGCCCAGATGTTTGCACGCATTTGGTCTCTCTGGTTGGCAAATTTAAATCCTTTTTTGGGGCAAGACACAGGACTGGGATGTGCACAAAAATATCAGATACAGCACTGGGAGGTGCACAAAAAATATTGATTTCTATTTTCCACTTAACACAGAATAAAATAATCCCAGAAAGCCCCTAAAGCCTGAAGTGCTGCTGGATTTTTCCAGGGGCAAAGACAGACAAAAGAACACTCAGAGTTTTCCAGCAGCATCCCCCAAGGCAGCAGAATCACCCTTTTATTTCCAAGGATGTTTCAGTCCAGGCATTTTTTGTCTTTCTGTGCAGGAGAGGGGAGCAGTTGATGTGATGTAAAGGAAACCTGTGGTGGGGTTTTTTTTAGGGTTTTTATGCAGAATTTTTCCTAAGAAGTCCTGGTGTCTTTGACCTGCTAACCCTGGCTCCCTGGAGATGGACACAGGCTATTCCACTATTCCATGATGTTCCAGTGCATTGCCCTCCTTAAAAAATGTGTAGGGACATTTATTTGCAGAAAAAAATAGAGCTATAAAAAACCAACAACAACAACAAAACACCTTTGGATTGTCCAACAATAAGTGCAAGTCTTTTATCTGGGTACTTGACATTCTGTTTACTTGCTCAGCTTCATCACAAAACATTTCCTGGTGAAACTACAGAATTGCTGTCCAGATCTATTTTGTTTTAATTTTTTTTTCCCTTGACATGGGATCTGTGTCTCCTGGTGAAACAGTAATTTTCTCCTCTGCACTGAAAAACTCCTCTCCTGGAGCTCTGTGGTGAGATCCTCCCTGCTGGTGGCGTGGAGCTCTCACAGAGCGTTTGAGCTTTTGCTGTCAGGAAGAGAAAAGAGAAGGGAAAAGTGAATTTGGGGACTCTGCTATGACTGTTCAGGTGCAGTGATTTCTGCTGTGGGACAGATCTAGTGCAGCTGCTTTGGCAGTGCTGGATGGTTTGCTTGGAGTGCCCAAACAGATGGAAAAATGGATATAATTCAGTTTGGTGGCATCTCCGGCATTGCTGCACCATGATAATATCTTGGAGCTGTGGGTTTAAAATGAACACCTTTCTTTTTCTTTTCCTTTCCACTTTCCTTTCCTTTCCTTTCCCCTCTTTTTTCCTTCCCTTTTTCACTTTCCCTCTTCCTCCCCAGTCCAAAGGGCTGGTTGGTAACAGAACAAATAAACTCCTGTGTTCTCCAAAACTGAAATCCATGGCACATTCACCTGTGATGGGATTCATTTCACTCCATTCATTATTAACATTTTCTTCAGAAACTGACTTTCTGAAAATCTCAAATCACATCCCACCAGAGCTGAAATATTAAAAAATTAATAATAATAAAGAAAAAATTCCAAGCAGTTTCACTTGAAATACATGTTAGGAACCAACTGGCTGCAGTTTCCTGGAATTTTAATTTTGTTTGAGCAGTCTTGAAGGAGCTGAGTGTGTTTTTAGCAGTGCTTGGTGTCAGCTGCATGCAACAACCCTTGATGGTGACCCAGCAAAAACCCCAAGGCTTCCTTGCCCTGATCATCTAAAACTCCAGATGACTTCTGGATGCTCAAAAATTTATGCATGTGTATATTGGCAATAAAAAAACCACAACAAAAAAGACCCATTAGGAATAGAGGACTCAATTATATTTTGCTGTTCTATTTAACAAGGAAGATGCCATATAAATTGGTAAGGATGTGTATAAACACAATTTAATAAATGTGAGAAGAAAGCTGCTTCCACCCCCCAGAATGGGGAGTTTATGACCCTGTGCAGTGTAATTATGTTCTGATGAAAATGAGCACCATAAACTGAGCAGGGGGGTGGAATTCTGAATTCTGGGGGTGAACAGGATCCCACTGAGACACTGAGAGCAGAATCTGTGTCACAGACAACAGGGAAGTGTTTTGGTTTGTCTGGATTTTTGAAATGAAAGACTGAAAAAAAAACCAACCCAACACAGGATCCTCCCAGACCAGTGCAGCTGCAATTTGGTGTTTAATCCCAGAATCCCAGACTGGGTTGGGTTGTTGGGCCCTTAAGGCTCATCCAGATCCACCTTCCACTCCAAATCCCAGTGTCCAGCCTGGCCTTGGGCACTGCCAGGGATCCAGGGCAGCCGCAGCTGCTCTGGGAATTCCATCCCAGCCCCTCCCCACCCTCCCAGGGAACAATTCCTTATTCCCAAAATCCCATCTAAACCTGCCCACTGTCAGTTTAAAGCCATTCCCTGTGTCCTGTCCCTCCATCCTTGTCCCCAGTCCCTCTCCAGCTCTCCTGGAGCCCCTTCAAGCCTTGCCAGGGGCTCTGAGCTCTCCCTGGAGCTGCTCCTCTCCAGGTGAGCACCCCCAGGTGTCCCAGCCTTTTGTTGAGACACTTTTCTCTGCCATTTAACCCCTTTTCCTTCCACTTTTCCATGCACCTGCCCTGGATGATCCCAAGGATTCCTTTCCCATCCCTGAGTGTCCCTTTCTGACCCTTCCCCAGGAGTGGAGCACCTCCAGCCCTTCTTCCCAGCTCTCCCTAGGGATGAGCAGAACATTCCCTGCTGACCTCAGGGATTGCAAACAGACCCTAGAAAGGCCTTGGGACTCGGGATTTAAATCCTGCAGGGATTCCAGCCTCTCTTTTTTGGCTCCAAGCCTTTCTGAGCAGGACTGGCTGCAGCTGGTGCCCTGGGAGCCTTGATGCAGTTCTTTAGCATCTCTTGCAAAGCCTGAATTTTCTCTCTGTTTTTCCCTGTGTTGCTTCCCTGCCCATGACCTAAATTATGAGGAGAAGATATTAAAGCCTGGATTTTAACTTAAGAGCTGACTACACCCACAGGAGAAATTAAAGCCCAGTGTTGTTTTTTGATTGAAGGTAAGCAAGCAGTGAGATGATGCTGCTTTCCTTGTCTAAATGCTGCCAGCAATAGGACACTTGCAGCAATATCCTGCTTTTCTTTATGGCTTTTTGTCCTCTAAAATCAGGCTGATTCCCCAACCACATTTCCATGGCAGGGGGCTGGAACAAGATGGTTTTTAAGGTCCTACCTGGTGCTGTTAAGTATTGAATCCATTCTTTCTTAAAATAGGACAAAAACAATCCCAATTTGCAAATATTTAATCTAAATAAATGCTCTGAGTCCTTGAGTAACCCCATCTCCTTTGATTGTAGCTCCTTTATCTCCGCCCAGCCAATTCTTCCACCTGCTGGTAATATCCTAATGGGTTTAAGCTTTGTGCTCAGCTGAGGAAGGAGATGCTCAAACACCTGGATGGGACCCAAATTTACTCTTTTGGGGCAGATCTGGTTGTGGTTGGCCCACTGTGGTATTTTCAGGGTCCTCTAGATGAAGGAGGAAGGAAGGAATCGGACTCCATGTTCTCAGAAGGCTAATTTATTATTTTATGTACTTATATTATATTAAAGAATGCTATACTAAACTATACTAAAGGATAGAGAAAGGACACAGACAGAAAGTTTAACAAGACACTAATGAAAAACTCGTGACTGACGCCTCAGAGTCTGACACAGCTGGCTGTGATTGGTCATTAAGTTAAAACAATTCCCATGAAATCAATCAATGACCAGTTGGTAACAATGTCCAAACCACATTCCAAAGCAGCAAAACACAGGAGAAGCGAATCAGATAATTATTGTTTTCCTTTTTCTCTGAGGTTTCTCAGCTTCCCAAGAGAAGAAATCCTGGCCAAGGGATTTTTCATGAAATGCGACAGTGACAACCCCTGAGTGACTTTACATTGGATTTATCCCTGTGGAAGGAGCAGGATTTGATTCCTGCAGGCCCCTCCCAGCAGGATTCCCTCCCAGACAAGGTGCTGATGGTGTGTCCGAAGGCAGAAGTGTGGGATGCACTGCAGTCATCCCAAGGAGAGGTTTCCCAGGCAACTGGAGCATCTTCAGCTCCATCCACAGCCAGGAGCAGGGCCTGCCAAGGTTCAGCTTCGGATCAGTTTGGGATGTCTCCTCACCGAGTTAAGGTCATTCCTGGGCTGGGATTGTTCTGAATAAAGAGGATTTCACTGCTCAGGCCACATATTCTGGGCACATCCTGCTGGCAAGGACTGAGTGGGTGCTGTGGACACAGAGAGTCCCAGCTCAGGGCAGCTGGACCAGGGCAACCCCTCCCTACAGAGAAACAGCAGTGAGGAAAGAGAGAAAACCCCACATGGCTGAAAAAATGGAGGAAGAGAAGTCTCTGGGATGATCTTCTTGGGGCCTTTCAGTACCTAGAAGGGCTACAAGAGAGTTGGAGAGGGATTTTTTAATAGAGCAGGATTTTAATAGGATTTTTTTAATAGGGCAGGAAAATGGGGAATGGCTTTGAACTGAAAAACAGCAGGATTAGATGGTATATTGGGAAGAAATCCTTCCCTGTGAGGGTGGTGAGGTCCTGGCAGAGAGAAGCTGTGGCTGCCCCATCCCTGGGACGGTCCAAGGCCAGGTTGGAGCAGCCTGGGATGGTGGAAAGTGTCCCTGCCTATAGAAGGGGGTGGAATGGATGAGGTTCAAGGTCTGCTCCAACCCAAACCAGCCTGGCATTCTACTGAAACATCACCTTATGCAGCAGAAAAAAAGCACAGCGAATACATTTTGGTTTGCTTCTCTGTTCATTCTTGCAGAAAATGGGACTGAGCACAGAAGGACAGCAGGGAACATGAACTCTACGTGAACACAGTTGCTCTTCTTCCCAAGCCCCTCTTTATGCTACTGCACCCCAAAAGTGCCAGTGAGCTTTGGGGAGAGGGTTTAGGTTGGGAAACAGCCCTGGGAAACACAAAGTTACGCAGGCCTGCATTTCCCACGGCTGACATTTGGATCAGAAATCGCCAATTTCCAGCTGTGAACTGCAGGGACTGCAAAGGGACTGGATGTGGCTGCAGAGCAGTTTGGCACTGAGAGCACAGACACCGAGCTTGGGCAGGAGAGCGCGGCAGGGCCGAGCCGGGAGCGATCCGGGCGATGGAGAGCTTGGGCTGAGGCCCTGCCGTGGGTGCGGGGCCTGGCCGGGCCCTGCCCCGAGGCTGCCGCCACCGCAGGGAGCGCATGGCAGGGCCTCTGCCCTTCCATCAGCAGCTGCCATGAGCTGCAGCAGAGTATTTTTAGCTGCTGTCCTGCTGGCTTAGGCGCTGCTGATGTTATGGAGTGTGGCAAGGCAGAGAACTGTGGGGTTATCTGAGTTTCAAGGGATCTCTTGTCTCGAACGTGGCCGTGCTGCTCCTGCTGTGTGGAGAGGCTGGGAGGTGGGGGAGCTGTGGGAGGTGGGGGAGATGGAGGAGGTGGGGGAGATGGGAGAGATGGGGGAGCTGAGGGAGATGGGGGAGCTGTGGGAGATGGGGGAGATGGGGGAGTTGGGGGAGCTGTGGGAGATGAGGGAGATGTGGGAGCTGGGGGAGATGGGGGAGCTCTGAGAGATGGGGGAGATGGGGGAGCTGTGGTAGCTCTGAGAGCCATGGGAGCCGTGAGAGCTGTGGGAGATGGGGGAGACATGGGAGCTGTGGGAGCTGTGGGAGCTGTGGGAGATGGGGGAGATGTGGGAGCTGTGGGAGTCGTGGGAGATGGGGGAGATCGGGGAGCTCTGGGAGATCAGGGAGCTGGGGGAGCTGTGGGAGATGGGGGAGCTCTGAGAGCTGTGGGAGATGTGGGAGATCTGGGAGCCATGGGAGCCATGGGAGCTGTGGAAGCTTTGAGGGCCGTGGGAGCTGTGGGAGATGGGGGAGCTCTGGGAGCTGTGGAAGCTCTGGGAGCCATGGGAGCTGTGGGAGATCGGGGAGCTCTGGGAGCCGTGGGAGCTGTGGAAGGTCTGGGAGCTCTGGGAGCCGTGGGAGCTGTGGAAGGCCTCGGAGCCGTAGGAGCTGTGGAAGGTCTGGGAGCTCTGGGAGCTGCTCTTCCCTGGCTGCTCACTGACAATTTGTGGTGGTCCTTGGAGCTTCTCCCCCCTCCTGAGGTGACGCCAAAGGGCAGCAGCCCTGTCAGGGCGATGCCTTGGGGTTTGAGTTTCTCTGTTCTGTGCTGCTGTGCAGCTTTAGCTTTACGTGAAGAGTTACTGGGGTCTTTGCACAGGGTGCTGGAGACAAAACAACCCTGTTCCAGCTGGAGACTCCAGGACAATCTCTTCAACCTTCAGGCCCAAAGCATGGACAACGTGAAAAGAGGAGGGTGGGGAAGCAAGGGGGATGAAACTTCATCATTTGAAGCTCTTAATTGGACAGCTAATCCTATATGCAAATGGATTAAAACTTATAGGAATGCGAGATCTCGTGCCCAGGCTCTTTTGCTTCCATCTTGGAGCCATCTGGGCACTTCCAGGCTGTGACCTTTGAAGGCACCTCAATAAATCCCCACTTTATTCCCCTGAACTCCCTCTAGCCTCTGCTCCAGCTCCCAAAGGAATCAGGGGATCTCTGAGCCAGAGCATGCTCAGGAAGCACCTGAGAAGTATCCCTGAAAACAAACCTGGATTACTCTTCTCTCTTTTTCTATTTAAATTTTTATGGGATTATAGTTACTTTAATATTTGCTTATTTTAACATGGAGGGTTTTGCTTGATATTAATTGAACTTTTAATTTTTTATAGTTCTATGTGTTATTGGGAAAAAGAGGTTCTTGTAATGATTTACAAGCGGTTTTAAGTTTTAAGATTTTTTTTTTAGTCTTTTTATCTGGAATTTGATTTCTTTTTTATTGATTTTGATGTTTTTATGTTGTTCTTTTATGTATGCTTGTATTTTGTTGGGGTTTTTCTACCCTTCTCTTTATTTTAATTTTTAAAATTTATTTTAATTTTTAAAATTTATTTTATTTTTTTTTTTTTTATTGGATGCCACCAGTGTTAATTCCAGAATGCCCCCAGTGCTTTTCCAGCAAGGCCCCAGCCCCTCGGGAGGTGCTGCCCTGTCTGTCCTCACCCCTCCCAGCCCAGCCTTTTTTGAGGAGTGCAGGATTGCAGTCCATGCTATCATTTTCCCCGTGCTCTGGGTTTAAAGGCTGAACCTTCCCTGCTCCCATGAAAGGCTGGGCTGGCAGCAGCAGGAGCTGAGGAGGGCAGCAAGAAAGAATCTCTGGGTTTTTGAGCACTGCACGTTTGCTCCTGGCAGCCAGAGCAGTGCCAAGGGCACGGAGAGCTGCTCCTTTTCATCTCCTGTGCCTTCCAAGCTCTTCCTGAGGGACTGGAGCAGGAAAAGCTGGAGAATATCCCCTGTCCTTTCTGCTCCTGGCCTTTTCTGCTCCCCTGGGAACGGGGCTGGATGGGCTTTTCTGATATTGGATTTTGTGTTTATTCACATTCATCTGCGCTCCTGATTAAGAAGTAGCTGTTGATTACCTCCAAATGTGGCAGCTGTGGGGAGGGGTAAAAACCCTGAAGACCCTGATGCTAAAAGGGGAGCTCAGAGGGTGGAGAGGGGAGAGACGAGCTTTGCAAATCAGGTACTGATATAAATAATAGGAGAATAATGGAGCCAGATGTCACAGCATCATAAAACTATTGAACCATGGAATGGCTCGGGTTGGAAGGGACCTCAAACCCCTTTCACTCTCCCAGGGGCCCCCAGCCCCAATGTCCAACCTGGCCTTGGAGCTTCCAGGGATCCAGGGACAGCCCCAGCTGCTCTGTGCACCCTGTGCCAGGGCCTTACACCCTTCCAGGGAAGATTTTCTTCCCAACACCCAAGCTAAACCTACTTTCCCCCTTTTCCTGTCACTCCCTGACCTCATTAAAAGTCCCTTTGCAGCTCTAACTTCCAGAGGAGTTACATCAAGCATTGAAACATAATTGGGCACAAAGAAATCTTTGCACAGAGCAAGAAAGATCCAGCCAGCTGCAACAGGCTTTCAGTGAGGAAACAGAAACTTCTCCTGTCTTGTGGTGTGGGATATTTTTGGCTGAAGCCTTTTATAAGAGGGAGAGAACACAAGGGGAAATCAGGATCATGTTCAGACAAAAGGCACAGAGTTGTTTGATAGCCACATTCCCTTTCTCCTGCTTGAGGACCTTTACAAGCAACCAAAGTCGCCAAGAATTGATCCAGACCTGGCATTTCCAGAGCCTGCAGAGCGAGGCAGACTCACAGTTTGATTTTCTCTTCCTACCAGCCAATTTTAAAACACAACATGCAGCTGGGGCTCGGCTCCTGTTTGTTTGCTCGCTCTTCAGCGGGTCATTGTGGAGAGGATCCTTCTTTTCAAGAAGGCTTTTGCAGGAAAGGAGTCTCCTTTAAAGAGGCTGCAATATCCTTGTTTATTTAGGTGCCACAGCCAAGTAGGGAGAAAACAGCAGCGAGCTGAAAGAGCAGGGAGAGCAGATGGAAAATACTCAGCATTTCAGAGGAAAAAAGGTGTGTCCTCTCACCTCCTCCACATGATGAGCGTAGTTCCAGATGCAGCCACTCATTTCCTAAAGGTTCTTTAGGTCTCGTGTCACAAATTCAAGCTGGCATCTTACCCTTCTCCAGAAATGCCAAGAGCTCATCTGAGGAGCAGCTGAGATGCTCCTTCCCAGCCTGGCCGGGAGGAAAGGAACTCACCCTGAGCTGTGAGCTGGAGATTTGCTGCCAAACCAGGGGTCCCTCAGCCCAGGAGTGTCTGCAGGGATACAGAACCTCCTGGCAGCTGCTTTGCACCCACCTGAGCTGTTCTCCAGGGCAAGGTCACTCTGGATTGCACAAAAAGCTGCTCTGGGGTGAGCAATTGCCCCTTTGTCTGGGTATCTGAGCAGCCTTCAGCATCCCCTCACTGCCCCTATGGATCCAGAGGTTTGTGTCCCAATACCTCCCAGCATAACTCCTTGTGCTGCCAGAACTGAGTTTTCCCTACACTGCTCCCTTTTTCCCATTCCCAGCTGACACGGGGCTGTTGGGGTGACGTCCGAAGGAGCTGGGGAGCAGAAACAACTGGGTTTGTGCTGGGATTCTGTAGGGGAAAACATGCAACCTTGCTCCAGCCAGATTATCCCAATAGAAAATATTGGATATGTTTTCCTTGTCTTTCCTTAGCCTTATCCATGGGGAAACCTTGAGGTGCTGTGCCATAAAACCCATAAAAAATTGTGCCCTTCAAAGCCACCCAGCTCCTTCTCCCTATTCCTTGCTATTTATAATATTTACGTTAGCTTTCCTTGACTCCTTTAAAGTTTGATCCCTTTAAAGTTTGATCTCTTCCTCTAAAGTCACATCAGACTTTGCTACATCCTTTTCTCCTCTCTCTCCTCAAAACCCTTCTCCTTTTCCTGTCTATCCAGGCTCTTTTCTCTTTCTGGCTTCTCCTTCAACAGCTATTCAGCCTTTCTCAGATCATCGAGATCTTTGTTGCATCTGAGCAGGAATTTGGGTTTGGCTTTGACAGGTGTCTTTTTAGCTCAGCACTGACATCTTTTCTTCAGCAGCCACTTCCTGCAGGATCTATTTGAGAGATTTCTGAGCGCATAAATTATGTTGGCACGCGCAAATCAGCGTAGCCAGAGTGTTAATTACCTCCACTTTTCCTCTGCTGAGCCTCCCCTTGACGGTTTGAGCAACTTTTGTCTGCTCTGCTCTTTCTTTTCAGATAAATTCTCAGAGGGCTTTAACACTTGGTGCAGGGAGGGCTTGTATTTCATGCTGAGCTTGGTGCAGGCTGTTTTTCTGAAGGTGTGCTAAGGAACCCGACAAAAAAAGAGAGGGATCCATAAATTAGAAACATTTCCTGACACGTTCCGATATGTTTTGGCCAAAAGCTTCATTCCTGCCACTTCCCGTGGTGACATCAGCAGGGCTGGGTGACATCAGCAGGGGCTGTATGGCCATGTGTGGCCTGGCACAAAGCCCAGGAGGTGCCACGTGCTGTGGGACGTGGGGAGTGGTGACATTTTCCGTCACCGCTTTGGATTCACGCTGGGACACTTGCTGGGCAGTGGGGTAAGGAACTCGCGCTGCCTCTGCCCACACCGGCCCTGGCTGGAACCAGGAGAAGGAATTGATATATTTAGAGATGATGATGATGTAGACTTTAAAATCCTGGGGATGGTGACTGTGACACAGCCCACGATTCCTGTGTGAGGTAGGATCAAAAATGGGATTTTGGAGCTAATTTTTCCCCTGGCATGGGAGGATCCAAGCACAGTTCCTTCCCCTTTGCCGAGGCAGTGACGTGCACAGCCCCAGTGATGCAGGAGTGCTCCAAAATCCGGTGTCAGTGAGGATCCTGAGGTTCACAGTGTCCACAAACCCTGTGCCCTGTTCCTTCCATCTCCTGGCAGCCCTTGCTGCTCCCCTCCTGTCCGCTGAGCATCCGTCCAGGAAAGCCAAAGCTGGGCAGGGGGGCAGGACTGGCAGTGCTGCTCTGCCTTGAATGCCTTTTGATTTTCCTCCTCTCACAGATCAAACCTGAGCGTCAGAGGGGGCCTGGCTGGAGCCTGAGCTGCTGCTGGCTCAGGCTGCGAGGGGAGAGGTGTCTGAGTGGAATTGCATTAAAAACTGGCTTTTAAATAGGAGCCATGCATCTTCCCAGCCAGGGCACAGCGCCAGGGCTCAGCAGAGGAGCTGTCCCTGCCTGCAAGGAGCTGGAGCAGTGTCTCACTCACAGGGCTTGGCAGCCAGGAAGGAATTCAATAAACAGCTCTGTCATTCTGGAGAACTCTGAGGCTGGAACAGGAGCTCAGAGCTGGGCACCCACAGCAGCCAGCACAGGCTGCAGAAAATGTGTGCCTGACCTTTGATGAGATCGCTGCATCCTCCCCAGGGAGCTCTGTGGCGGCTCAGGGGCCAGGCAAATGGCACAGGGGACACACAGCCCTGGGCACGAGTGCCACCTGCTTGGGGGACACTGCAGGTGGGCAGGCACTGCCCAAGTCTCAGAGGACAGCGGGGAGCAGGAGCTGAGCCTCCCCCAGGCTGCATCACTTGCCCTTAGAGCCCCTGAGCCCTGTCAGTCAGGGCCATTCTCCTCCTGCATCACAGAATCCTGGAAAGGGTTGGGTTGGGATAAACCTTAAATCCGATTTAGTGCTCATGCCTTGTGCAGGCTGCCCTAGAACAGAGACCAGACAGAGTCCCAGAATAAAGCAGGGATTTATCCAAAGGATCTCCTCCATGGACCCACCTGGGGCAGCACCAGAGCCCAGCCAGGGCTGCACCCAAGATGAACCAAAATGGCCCCAAAATGCCCGGCCGGGCACGGGGTCTCTCCCTGGGATCAGCTCTGCTCCATTTGCACCTTGCAGTTCATTGTCCCATCCCAGCTTCAGCCCCTGCAGTCCCACCCTGCTTGTTTTTCTCTCTCCAGCCCACGGGGTTTGTGCTCCTGGCCTGAGATTTGGCTCATTTGTCCTTGGTGCCCAGCTGGAGCAGGAATTGTTTTGTCTCCCTGCTCTGTGCACAGAGCTCAGCATCCCTGATGTGAGCCCAGCCCCACACACTAAAGCAGCCCAGAATGTGAAACACAGAAAAGCCAAACCTGAGGCATCATTTTCCCCCTGATGCCTCAGTGCCACCCCCTGCCATGGGCAGGGATAGCTGCTGCTGTCCCAGGTGGCTCCAAGCCCCGTCCAGCCTGGCCTTGGACACTTCCAGGGATGGGGCAGCCACCTGACACCCAGTTTTAGGGGGATTGGAGATCTCCAGGCAGGGAAATGCTCAGAATCAGTCAGGTGTATCCACAGCAGCTCCCCTGTGCCTCTGTGGATGAGATCTCGTGGTGCAGGTGAAAGATTTGGTTGTGTCCCCTTGCAGCAGTGAGAGCACAGAGGGAATGACCCAAGGAATGAACTTTCTGCTTTCTGTGTTTCTTCTCTCTTGGTGTCTTGCTGGGATTTTCTATTATCACTGACTCAGAAGCAGGTTGATGTGCTGGGAGTGTGATTGATTTCCAGCTCACACCTTGCAGTGGGCTGAAAGCAAACCACACTGGCTCTTGGCTTTCTTGATATTCTTGAAAGCAAGAAAAAAAAACCTCATTGAGTTTGGAACAAAATATCCCAGCAGCTTTCTCCAGCAAAGCCATGCTGAGGTTTCACTGGGAGCATCCCAGAAGGAAATGAGATTTTGAGCCTTGCCTTTATCAGGAGCTGTGGGTTTACAACTTTTGGGGTTATGCCAATGGACAGGTTGAGGTGTGCTCATTCATTTTTTGTTTGATCACTTAGCAAAGTCCCACAATGCCAGTTTAAAACACTTTGGATTGACTAGTGGGCTGAGAGAAGGAAATATCATGTTCTAAAGCTTACAGGCTTATTAACCTCAAAAACTTGCAAGGTTTGATAGGCTCAGCTGTGAGTTTTGTGTTGTTCCATGTGATTTTTGGGGGAAAACCAAAGGAAAGCAGCATTGAGGTTCCACACAGCAGCCCTCCAACAAGGCAAGCAGGAGGGCAGAGGTGATTTTGTTGCTGATACTGCTGCTGATTTATTCTGAGAAAATACAAATTTTATGGATACTGGGAGCTTTTATTGTGGTTCTTAATGATTCATTTGACCTCTGATAGCTGCCAGTGAACCCAGCCTGGGAGAAGAGCCTCTGCAGACAGAGCAGCAGACAGAAATGTCAATTGCCACTTGTTCTGTTCAACCTGATTCCTCCAGACCTGAAGTGGGAATATCTGGAATGGAGCTCAGTCTCCATCTGTGCTTCATGCATGCAAATCACAGGTGTGTTGTGTTAAACTGCATCCTGAAAAGCTGGGAAAAATAACCTCCAAAGAGGGAGGAGCAAATGGGAGGGTTTGAACGTTCAGGAAATATTTTTGTGTGTGTCTGAGGGGTGGACAAAGCCCTTGGGCCCTGTGGTGATGTCTCAGTGACTCCTGCCTTGGTTCCATCGGCATCTCCAGGGGAGCTTCAGGCTGGATATTGGGAACATCTCTTCCCAAAAAGGGCTGTCCAGCCCTGGCAGGGGTGGAGTTCCAATCCCTGGAGAGATTTAAAACCCTGTGGATGTGGCACGTGGGGCAGTGGTGGCCTTGGCAGTGCTGGGGAATGGTTGGACTCAGACCTAGAGGGCTTTTCCAACCCAAACTATTCCATGATCTTGTTGTTCTTCAGTTCCAAAGCAGTTTGTGATTTCTCACCTGGTCAAAACCTCTCTTTTAGAGGGATGTGAGAAAGGTGAGGATAGGAGGGACTGACCAGGCCCAATAGGAGATCTAACAACTCATAATTTTAAAAATTAATTCATTAATGCACCAGAGTTTACCCAGAGAGTCTCAGGCTGAACCTGGAAACCCTGAGCTTTAATCACCAGCCTGTCCTGGCTCCTCACCTTCCACAAAAAGTGTTGTGTGAAGGTTAATTTCAGAATAAAACGGAGCTGGACTAAATGCAGACACAATGAGAGCTGAGCTAAGCTGTGCCCAGGCAGAATCCAGCCCAAAGTGCTTTTCTGTGCAGCAGCAACACGACCTAATCCTCTTATCCTTGGACTTGGAGGTCCTGGATGAGTGGGAATGGGAGGCTCCATTCAAAGAGAGGATTTGCTCTCTGAATAATGCAAATAGTCACCTGTTCTGCTGATGGGTTTATAAAGGGTTTAAAGCTGCAGGCTTTAAATGAGGTGAATTTCATCCTCATTTCAGCCCTCGTGGCCCTGGAGAATCCTGGAGAGCTCACCAGCAACCACAATTCTTTTAAAACCACTTTTTCTTTTCAGAAAGTCATTTCAGAGTAGTTGGATTTTCTCAACCCCGCCGTGATCAGCACCACCATGATGAGGGAGAAATGGTCAACCCAGGCTGAGATCACATCAGGAATGTTTGATTAAAACTCCCAAAGATTCTTCCATGCCACTGGGCTTCTCCTCACAATCCTCTGGCTCCTGGAATGCAATGCACTTTGTCAGGAGGCTGAATCCCAGCATCATGGAATCGTCATGGTTGGAAAAGACCTTCCAGATTGTCAGATGACCTGAAATACTGCAGTGAAATTTGGCATCATTTATAACAAACAGCTCAGTCTCCCCAAAGGCTCACACCAAGGTCCCTGCTGGAGCTCTTGTCTGTTGATTTTTCAGTGTAAACACCAAAGGAAATGCAACATTTGGGGTTTGTGCCTCACTGTGTGCATGTCTGACACTCTGTGGCTGTCAAAAAATGATCCTCAGCGTTTTCTTTAGAACCCTGGAATGGTTAAAGATGGAAAAGCTCTTGGATCAGTGAGTCCAAGCATTAACCCAGCATGTTTTTGTAGATGTGGTGTTCGTTCTCAGAAAAAAATAAATGGAATTTAATGTTTTTCAGCATTCCCTGTGCAGCCCAACATTCCCAGACCTTCCCATTCAGCACTTTCACACCACTCTGGATAAATAAACCACAGAATCCCCTAAAATGCTGCACCATTAAATTTGTTGCAGCAACAAATGATGCTTTTAGACATGAAACATTTGCTGTGCTGCTGGAGAGTAACAGAGTTTATTAATGAGATTAACAGTGTTTGTTAATCCTACAGAAGTTTGGATTGGCTAAACTCAGAGTGGGCTGAGATACGGCTGCATAGTAGAAATTATTGTCCAAAGAATTTTAATCGTCAGAAAAAAAAATTCATTTGGTGTGTATAGAACTAAGCACATAAAAAATAATGTTGGGGGGAGAAAGATGCAAAAAAATATTATTCTTTGTATGGGGCTGTTTGGAGTATAATAAGACTCTCTGAGGATTTTTCTACTTAAAATGCACTTTTAATGTTTCTCCCTTGCTGCCAGGCTCTGCAAGGTCTCCTCCTGATATATTGGAAGTGGTAACAAACTCTTGGGATGGATTTTTGAAATCTTTAGACCTCTGACCAGGCTTGCAGTGATGACACAGAGGTAACAATAAAACCACTTGAGAGACATTTAATGGGACGCTTTAAATGAAATCCCGGGGCTGGTGATGGCAGCTGAGCGTGTTCTTGCCATTTTCCCATTTAACAAGAAGAAAAGGCCAAACAAGGAGCAATTAGTCAGAATAAAATCAGCTTTGATGACATTTTCCCTCCTGAACTCTGGTATAAAATGGTCACCTGAGGAAGAACTGAAAGGATATGTGAGGAATTTGGATGTGGAGCTGCATGTTCACACACACGGTGCTGGGTAAAAAATGAGCAGGTAAAGGCACTGCGGGGTTCTTGGTGCACAGGATGCTCTCTGTTCATATTTCGCTTGGTTTGGGTCCAAATTTTCATTAATCTCAGCTTTTCTTTGAAGTCTATGCAGGTTGAACTTGGTTTTCATCCTGTGGATCTCCATGACATTGGTGTGCTCGGGTTTCCCAGTTGGCCCTTCCATGGTAAGTCCCATTCTCTAATTACTCCCAGATCTGTTCCATTCCTCTTAAATTACTTCTTTATTTAATTTAATTTTGTTTGCTTGGTTGCTTCTTTGCTGCTGTGTTTCTTATTTTTTATAAAATGAAAGGACTTTCTTGTATTAAAGCTATTGGTTAAATATTATTACCTCCTTTTCCTGGAGCATAGCCTAATTTTTCCTGGTGTTATTAATAAAATATGCAAGCCTCTGAAATAATCATGTGAGCAACTCAGTGCATATTTAATGTAGAGTGTGGGGAGCTGAAATCCTGGATAGAAGAGAGAAAATCACAAATCTCCTCTCCATTTAATCTGAATTCCTTGCTTATCTCAAAGAGGTGCAATTATATATATATATATATATATGTATTAATTTCACTTATTGCTAGTTAGTTTATCAATTAATTAACTTATTTATAATCAGCTGATTTATTTAGATACAGCTGGATCTGAGTAGCCACATTTCCTAATGGATGGGTTCTCTTTATGGCAATGATATCATGGTTAAAAGGTCTTTAATTGCTTCAATAAATGTCAAAATAAAAGTTATATGTTCAGGAAACCTAGTGAAATAGCAGCTAAAAATTCAAAAGGAGAATTTCTCTGTGCCCAGTTTTTTGGTTTTTATAGGGTTTTTTCTTGCAAAAAATGTTTTTTCTTGTTAGGGAGAAAATTCAGTCTGGGAAATGCCTTGTCAGTAGCAGAAGGTGTTGGTTGCAAAAAAAGTCATTAAACAAACAAAAAAATTAACTTAATAACGAGTATTAAAGAAGAGCAATAAAACACTGAATTAAAACAAATCCTAATTAGGTCTTACCAGCAATTCCTGGTGTTAATCCTATGGTTTTTCATGGAATTTTTAGAGATTACAGAACATGACTTTAAGATGGAAAATCAGCTGGGAAACCAGGATATGATGAAATACACACAGAAGAACCACAGACATGCCAGGAAATGGTTTTATTTTATAATTCAGCAGTCATTAAATGCAGTTTATTTTAAGAGCTGTTGAAATATGCGAAAGTTTTTATTTAGTTGGCATTTTTTGTCCGGTAGAGTGCAAGTAAAAGGAATGTGTGCAAAACCCTGGATTTTTATCCAAGCCTGTATTTTTATGCAGACTTTTTAAAATTCCCATTACTCTTTTGTCATTATTAAACTCATTCAGAATTACTTCCAGAATTGGTCATAACTACTGGAAAGCATCCTCCAAATTTTAGCTTTACAGGTATTTTTGTTTTCTCTTACCTGTCATTTAAGCCTCAGAAGTTCACACAGGTTATACAAAGCTGGCATTTCATTTTTCCCTGAAAAAATCTCATTTTCCAGCAATAAACACCTGTGTTGTTCCAAGGAAACCATGTCACAGCTGGTCAGCATCACTGAAAACAATTCATATCATACCCTAAACATAATTGTATCAGTATTTTAAACCAGAAATGTATAAAAAACAATGAAAAAATCTGATTTTGAACACGATAAGTCCTTAGAAAATAACAGCTCATCCCTGTAATTCAAAGCATAAATCGCTTTTGCGTTTCTACTTTGCTCTGTTGCCTGAACAAGTCCTGGCAAATATACAAATCCATAATTTTACCTTCCCTTATCTCTTTTCTTTTTTCTTCCCTGTTTGTTTGTTTGTTTGCCTTTAATCTCCAGAGCACCAACCCTTTTTATTTGACCTGCCAGCTGTATGGGGAATGGGATTCGTGCCTGGTGCTGCTGAGCAGCTGCCTGTCCAAGGTGGGCAGGGCTGAGGAGCTGCCCCTTGGGAAGCCTCTCCTGGAGTCCCCTCTCCACAAAAGGTCCTTCCGCAACGGCGTCGGCGCGGGAATTAAAAAAACTTCCTTCCGAAGGGCAAAGTCCTGAGCAAGTGTCCCAAAGGCCGGCCCAGGGTGTGACATCTGATGTCCCAGTCGTTGCTTTGAGTTCCTGTTGATGCTTTTCTCCGACGGAGCCACCTCTGGCAGAGTCCCCAGATGTCGCTTTCCAAGCGCCGCGCGCCCAGCGGAGCAGATGGGAGCGCTCGGGAAGGGCTTTGTCCCCAAAGTCCCACTGGCGTAAAGTTTTGTCTCGAAATGAATGTTTTCATTTGCTTAATTTCCCTCCTTTGTCAGGCTACAGGTTTTAATCAAGCTGCTCTTTGATTCATCCAAAGATAATCCCGTGCTTTGAGGAGATGAGCGCACGCAGCCTGTGGGGAGGACGGAGCATTCCCAAAATCCCTCCTTTCTGCCAGGCACGAGGCATTCCTGTGCTTTCCCATCCCAAATCACATTTACTTGAAGGCAACTGGTAATTTAAATACAGATTTAAAGTACACTTCATTTCAGGTTTCTACTGATATGAAGGACCACTGGTGAAAGAATGAGGCCCTACTCGTAACTTCCACTGGCGTTTTAATATAGTTATTAAAAATGACTTTGGCAGGAAATAGTCTCTGGAGATGTCTCATCTCATATCCAGAAGAATCTTGGGAAATCACTCTAAGGCAGGGTATCAACACCTCTCCCTGTGCCTCAATTAATTGACTTAGGTAGGCAACACCCAGCTGATGAAATGTGTCAAATCTGGGATTTTTTTTTTAATTTCCTGTTGGAAAAAATAAAATAAAACAAGGAAAAAGTAATTTGATGTGAAATATGTAAATGTGGTGTGGAGGAAAGTTCACCTGACGAGTTACACACGTGTGTCTGTTCTACTTGTGGCTGTGTCCCCTGAATGTAACAAACTGTGCCCTTGGCTTGAAAATGTGACAGAGTGTCTCTGCAATGCCTTTTGCAGTCAAAGCTGTGATATTAATTATAATAAATCACTCTGTGGATGTTTTCTAATATTTTCCTGTTAAATATCATAGCCAAGGAGATCATTTTAAACCCTGCAATGAGGTGGTTTGGTGTCATCACCTCTGTGATGCCCTCCCTGAGCTCGTGGGATAAAGTGAGCCCAGCATGGAGCTGTGCTGGTGGGACAGCAGGTTTTTCTGGATGATTTCTGGCTGATCCAAGGAGATCAAACACATTCCTGCCTGTGTTTGTCCAGGCAGAAAAGTTTAACACATCCTGGTTTTTAAAGCCTCTTTGACATTTGAGTTCTTTTGGGGTCATCTCAAGCTTGCTGAGTTGAGTGGGAACCATGGAACCAAGGAACCATGGAACCAAAGAACCATGGAATCCTAGGAACCATGAAATCCTAAGAACCATGGAATCCTAGGAACCATGGAACCCAGGAACAATAAAATCCTAGGAACCATAAAATCCTGGGAACCGTGGAACCCAAGAACCATGAGATCTAAGGAACTATGGAACCCTAGGACCCATGGGATCCTAGCAGCCATGGAAAATGCCTAAGGAGTGTGCTGGATATTTATTACCCTTGGTAATAATTAATAGCTATCAAAGGGGAGCAAGCTCAGGGTGGCACCATGGTGACACTGCAGCTGGGCATGGTCCTGTGTCACTTCTGGCTGCTGGCATTTCAGCCACGCCAGCTGTCCTGCAAATTTTCCATCCCAAACACTCTCCAGGTGTCTCCAGGACTCCCCAGGGAGCAGAACTTCACTGCCTTTGGCATGGAAAAGGGAAGGGCTGGGAATGATTCCTGGCTGGTGACAGAATCAAAAGCAGGTCCTGAGTGCATGGATTGTCCAGAGCAGCTGTGGCTGCCCCTGGATCCCTGGCAGTGCCCAAGGCCAGGCTGGACACTGGGGCTGGGAGCACCTGGGACAGGGGAAGGTGTCCCTGCCATGGCAGGGGGTGGAAGGGGATGAGCTTTAAGGTCCCTTCAGTCCAAACCAGTCTGTGATCCCATGATTCCATGATTCCATGAATCCATTCTGCATCTGCACACGGCTGTGGGGATGGAGGTGTTTTGTCCCAGTGCAGAGCTCTGTCCTGCTCACATCCCCACCCAAACCATCTTTCAGGAAAGCAGAAACCCCAAACAAATTCAGACTACCTTTGTTTGAGTTTTGAGATCTGTTTTTGTCAACATTTTCCTACATGATGAATATGTTCCTGCCTTGGTAACCTGGGATGAGCAAGGTTGTCTTCAAGCCAACAGAACTCAGTGTGGAGCTTGGAAATCAGGTTCTCCTCTTTCATTTATTATGCAGGAATGACAGTAACTCATTTAGTGTTTTGGCATTTGTCTTTGGGCAGGGAATGTTCCAGAGGGTTGCAGAGCTGCTGTCCTACTCCCACAGACCTTCATCCCCTTTTATCAAAAATAAGGGATGCAAGAAAAATGGGCTGCTGGAAAAATCCCATTCTTTATGATTTAGCCAGTCCCTGACAGGCCCCACTCCAGCTGGAGGGATCTGCATGTACAAAACAATGGGACCAGGAGGCCACCAAGAGCCATAAGTCACCTAAATCCCCTAAATCCAGGGCAAGCCTGCAAAATGTGGATTGTCCAGCTGCCTTTTGGGAGTTCTGTCACTGGAGGGCTGATGTGGCCAGCTCAGCTCACAGAAGACGCTGCAATGCTGAATTCATCTCTGAACTTTAAAGGTGGCTTTGTTTTGGAGAGAACAGAGGGTGACCTCAGTGATCTCTGTCAGGAAATAAGGATCTGAGGGGGCCATTGCCAGGCACATTAATTTTTATGCTGACAGGAACTGGAAATGTGGCAGAAAATGCCTTTTTTTCAGTAAAAAGTGAACAATGAGAACAACTATAGGGGTGCCAACCTGCACCGTAATTAATGTGTTGTCATTAATTTTACTTCTTTCTGAAGAGCAGGGATTCACGATGCTATGAGAAGACAATTTGTGAATTTCTTTACTATTTTTCTTGGCTAACATAAAAGAAAGAGAAATGATCAAAGAGTTCAGAGGGTGGGAAGAGTGATGCTTTGTGTGGGGATTGAGGAGCAAGTTGGGGAGTTGGGAATGCTCTGGCCAGTCTTGGCTGAGTAATCCCGTCTGTGACTTTAGAAAAATAGTTTCTACTCAATTTCCCCGTCTGAAAAATAAGGAACTGCCTTCATTGAGCCATCTTGACTAAGCAGTCATGGCTGATGGATTTGGGAAGAGTTTTGGGACAGAAAAGGGTGGTTTCAGCAGCTGGAAAGGCTGAGAGAAAAGACATGAAGAATTCCTGAATCCATAAGGATTTTTTTCCCTTACTTTGCTGTCTAACTTGTATCCACCTCTGGAAGCTTTAGACATAAATTTCCAGTGATGATTCCTTGGTTTTGGGCTGTGAGAACCATCCCTGGACTCAGCAATCACTGTTTGGAGCAGCCAAACTCAATTTGGCCAGTTGTGATTCTAGTTCAAACTAGAAAAAAGATTTCCCTAGATTTACTGAATAAATGACTTTTATTTTGACATTTATTGAAGAATTAAACTCCTTTTAACTGTGATATCATTGCCATAAAGAGAACCCATCCATTGGGAAATGTGACAACTCAGATCCAGCTGTGTCTAAGTAAATCAGTTAGTAATAAATAAGTTAATGAATTTATAAACTAGCCTGTGCTGGGCCCTGGGGTTGGGCTGATCCTACATGGAGGTTGTGGGAGCTGCATCCCCATCCCATCCCATCTCATCCCATCCCCACCCCTGGAATGGCACCTTCCAAGGATCAGGATGTGTCACCTGCTGCTCCTTTGCTCCCCCAAATCCATCTCTGCCTCTGAAGGTTTGAGGTTCCCACTGGTGAACCTGACGGGAACAAATCCCATAAAACATCACCAACAAAGTCTGCCCAAAGACAAGAAGAGGAGTTAACACTTTTCTTCTTCTTCTTCACAGATTTTTTGGCAAGGAAGGCAATTAAATAGCCTGATGTAATAGCACCTAATTAACTTGCAAGCCTGAAAATTCCTTGTTGTAATGACATCCCAATACTCAGGTTTCTGATTGCCCAGCACATATTAAAGTATGGATATCACATTTAGGTTTCCTAATTTGCTATTATTTGCCTGTATGTGGTAATTTATTCCCTGAAAATACCAAGAGGAAGAAAGGGAGAAATCTCTTTGTGCTTTTAACTGTGGATATAATTTTGACCTTAAGAAAGAACAAGACAGATATGAGAGAGTATATTAGATGTTATTATTACCATAATAAAAGAGAGATAAAAATCATCGTGCAGAAAGGCTCTAAGACAACTATTAACCATTTGTCATATAAAGAAAATCAAAATTTAACTTATCAGGGAGTCTGGCACTTTAAAGATTCATCATGAAAAATTACTTTGAACCATGGAGCATTTATGCAGAATGTCATTGATGAGCTGTCTGCTTAAATGTTGAAAGAGTTTGGGGAAAGATTGAAAAAAATGTCAAAGATATGCCTTGTATCAGTCTCACCATATTTAAATTTATTTTTGGGAGTGAAGCAGCATGGCAGGACTTTTTTCTTGAAGGAAACAAGCTGGAATTCTCCTACCCCAATGGGCCATGGCTGGTGAGAACAACTGAGGTGAGGATGGACCTTGGTGGTGGGAAAAATGACACAGCTGAATATCAGACATCCCTCTGGGGTTGGGGTACAGAGGAATTTTTGGGGTTAGGGCAATATTTCTGTCTCTGTGGTGATAGGCAGACTTTTTCTTCTGATTCCTTCCCAGATTTGAAGTCACTGGGTTGCTGATGCTGGAAAATAAAGTGATCTTAAAACTTGATCAGCTGAGACCCATCTTGTCAACTTCTTTGGTGTGAACCTGCCAGAGCACACGCAAGGGCTCAGTGTTATTATCACTGTCACCTCTAGAAATGAAGGGGTGGGACTGTTTTCAGGCTAAGAAGGATTCATTGCTCAGTCAAACATCAGTCTCAGAGGCTGTGAGGTTTCAGAGGAGCAGGCATTCTGCCATAGCTCAAGAGCAGTCCCAAGTTCTTTGGTACAAGGCAATCCAGAACTTTCTAATCCAATGGACAGTCCCACAGGGTTTGTTTTGCTTTTCTGACCTCTCACCTTTACTCACTTCTGCTGCACTCTGGATCCTTTTGTCCAATGGGGTCTGTCTCACAGGCACACATCTGCTTCTGTTATAACTTCCAAACTCTCAGCCTATTCCATACAGCCCCAGCCCTACATGAGAAACCCTTCACCACCTTAGCAGTGCAGTTTCTCACTCACTTCAGGCATATTCTTACTGACAACTGCAGAAATATGAGTTTATGGTTTTTCTGCTTAATATCTGTGTATTGTATTTTTACATCAATCCAAGCTTCTCCCAAGGCTGCAGATGAAACCCTTCAGTGCTGTGGGAGTTTCTGTTTTTCTGATTTTTCTAATTCCCACAAGTGTGACAAGAAATGAGCTGTGGAGAGCAGCTCTCCAGACATCATGCCCAGATTTCACCTCCAGCTCACTGGAAGAACAAGGAGTCACAGATCATCTTCCACAGGTTTTGCCTCAGACACTTGGCACATTCAGGGTTGGAATATTCTGTGTTCACTCCTGGTCAAGCCTGGTGAGTCTCTATGGCAACCCTGGAGCACCTCGCAGAGCTCTGAACACTCAGAGATTCCCCTGCCCACCGAGCCTCTGCACAGATTTCTGTGCTTTGTGCCTGAGGCTCTCCTGACCCCCCAGACCTTAACTGGGCTTCCCAAACTGCAGCCAAATCCCAGAGCTGGGAGCTCCACAAGGAGCCCAGGCTGCTCTGGTTGGCTCTGTGTCTTCATTAACATCTCAATTAGCAGCATGACACTGGGCTGACGCCAAGGTCTGGGAGGATGCTGTGGAAATTTATTGTTAAAGCCAGTGATGTCAGCATCCTTCCAGAGTCATTTTACACACAAACACACACACACACACACCCCAGCTCTGCTTTGCTTTATTTTATAAATAAAAATTGCTATTTTTCTGAAAATATTTCATTTTCAAGTAAAAACCATCAATTAATTAAAAAGAACAAATGGCTCTCAACTCAAGGAGAGTATGTGTGAGTAAAAATGGGGGGAAAATATATAATAAATTATGTAAATGTTCATGTTGATTAATTTACACAACCTTCAAGGAAAGAAGATAATTTGTTGTTAAACTCAGTGATGTCAGCATCGTTCCAGAGTCATTTCAGCCCCCCTAGCTCTGCTTTAATTTATTTTCTAACTAAAAATCACACTCTCAGTATATGATTATGTTATGTTATCATGTTGCAGAGGGGTATATTTTATTTAATTTTCAACTAAAAATCATCAATTAATTGAAAAGAACAAATGGCTCTCAACTTGAGGAAAGAAGAGTATGTGTGAGTAAGAATGGGGGGAAAATATATAATGAATTATGTAAATGTTCATGTTGATTAATTTACACAACCTTAAAGAAAATAAGATAATTTATTGTTAAACTCAGTGATGTCAGCATCATTCCAGAGTCATTTTGGTCCCCCCAGCTCTGCTTTCCTTTATTTTCTAACTAAAAATCACACTCTCAGTAGATGATGGTTATCATGTTGTATTTTCACTTCATTTTCTAGTAAAAATCATTAATTAATTAAAAAGAAAAAATAGCTCTCAACTTGAGGAAAGAAGACTATGCATGAGAAAAAATGGGGGAAAAAATTATATAATGAATTATGTAAATTGTTCATGTTGATTAATTTACACAACCTTAAAGGAAATAAGATAATTGCCCCGTGTGGGTGGAACTGGGCCATGAAAAGATAATTATGAACAAAAAAAATCAATGTTTTCCCTGTTGCAAAGGGGTTTTTATATTACCTTTGCCTTTCTGCAGGTATTAATGAGAGTGTCGCTGGATTTCTCATGGAACATCCTGGGCAGGAAGGGATCCACGAGGATCATCAAAGCTGAGCTCCTACAAGGATCATCCTCCTGGATGCTCCTGCCCTGCCAGACACAAACTCCACATCAAATCCGTGCAGCTCAAGGCCCTTTGAACAGCCCAAATATTTTCTCTATTTTTGTGTCAAGCTGGTGTTTCCCTAAATTCCCACCAGCTGAATTTCCTGAATTTTCTGCTGTCAGTGCCTAGGGGTTTGTGCTGAACTTTTTGAACTCCCCAGAGTGGCTTTTTCCAGAGTTAGGCAGAAGCCATGTGAGGATGAGATCTCCAGGATCCCTTTGCTCTTTTGCATGTGGAGTGTGGTGCCAATTTGCATATTTTGGTGCTTGAACTTTACAAATCGCTCCTTATGATCAACAAATAAGGTGTCATTTACGTGCTTGTGTTCAGGAAATGAGCTACATTTATCTTCCCTGTGCTCTCAGGATGGATTCAGGTGTTTTGGCACGGAGCACTCGCCTCGCCTGCCTCGTGCTGTTCACCTGTCAAAGGCTGTACCTCTGAGCCTGTAACTGCTTAATTAATGATATTATAGATGCTCTGGCCTTGTCCACTGGATTGTTTGGTCACTGGCCTAAGCTGGATGTTTTTCAAAGGCATATTCAATAATTCAGCTTTTTATTTAGGTAAAATACTTTGTATTTTAAATGAATTAGTCATACTGCATTAAAAAAAATATATAATTTTGAAGAGTCTGATGGCTGAAGAGAGTTCATTTGACAAATTAATTGCAGAGTGTTTTGCAGATGTGGTTGTTCATTATTGATTATTAATAAATGAGGATGAGGTCCTGGCACAGGGTGCCCAGAGCAGCTGTGGGTGCCCCTGGAGCCCTGGCAGTGCCCAAGGCCAGGCTGGACACTGGGGCTGGAGCACCTGGGAGGTTGATGGGAGGTTGGAATAGGATGGGATTTCAGGTCCTTCCCACCCAACCCCATCTGGGATTCCATGAGCCCATCACACCATTTGCTGCTCCTTACAGCTCCTTTCCAGCTGCCAGGAGCTTTCACTCCACAGCAATATTTATTTACTGCATTTCCAGCAAATGCAGAAATTTTATCTTGTGTGCAAAGTGTGCAAAGAAATGAATCTCCCTCATTTTCCTGGAATCATGGGATGGAAGGGTTCCCACATGACTCATGCCTGGCACTCACCAGCAGTCACTGCAAGCACTGTCTCAGTAGTTTTATGTTACATTTTGGTGCTGCTTGCAGCAGAGTTGTGTGATTTCCTCAATTCCATGTTGAATAGATAGAAAAGGCCCAGGTCAGCAGGAGCAGGGAGGCTGGGGCTCATTCCTGACTGATGGAACAAACCCAGGGGATCCTGCTCGGGGTCACTGACAGCTCTGGTTTCTGAGTCACTTCTGACAGCCTGACCTTGAGGAAATGCTTCACTTTCCCTGTAAAGAAAAAGTGAATTTACCTTCCAGAGGGGTTCTTCCTGCTCTGTTAAAATTTTGGTGCTGTGGAGTTGCAGACACAAACACAGGAGTTTTCCAGGCAGGAATGCTGCACACCTGACACGGAGCCTGGCAAAAATTCAATTAAAAAATGGGACCATTTCTCCTTTTCCTACTGGAAACTCCCCCACATTCCCTGTGCCACCTTGGGCAGGATTCTGACTGATTCTGCTTCTGCATTTGGCTCTTCCATCCAAACTTTTGAACTTGTCCCTTTTCCTTCCACTGTTCTATTGGTGGGATTTTCTGCTCCCACTTGGAATTTGTGTGGCATCCAGACACTGCAAATTAATTTGTGTCAACACTACTGCAGGGTAAATCATAACTAATTATGGGAACAATGGATAACCAGGGAATGGCACGAGGGAGATTCCCAGAGCAGCAAGGAAGGGTTAAAGCTGGATCTCAAATCCCATATTTTGGGGGTGTGTTTTGTCCTGCAACTTCCACAAGAAAAAGTTCCAGGGGAGATAAAAATCTGTGGTGACTTCTGCCCATTTTGCTTTTTGTTTTTTTTAGTGATGACAAGCTTAGCTTCTCTAAATTAGGTGTGACTGAGGATGGGAGAAGTGGTAATATTTTCCTAGCGAGCTGAAGCTGCTGCAGGTTAGCATTCCATGATTATTTTTGTCAGAAAGATGAATGCCATCCTAAAAAAAAAAAGTTGGAAGCTGAGAGCACCTCGGCTTTGATATATGAATATTGCCACTGTGGATGTTGGAATGGCATTCTGGATGCTTTGTGGGTTTATGGCTATGAGACATTCCTGGGGCTGATTCAGAAACACTTTTCCTACACATTTTAAAACAACTTTTGGTCTCTGGCTTTTTTTTTTTTTTTCCCTATTTTTTTTTTTCTGGCTCATCTGTAATTTCAAAACACTTCTGGAAGTGAAGTGGAGAGTTTGGAGGATTTAGGAGATATTCATCACACAAAAGTCATAGTCACCTTTTAGCCACCTCTAGTTTAATACCCTGCAATGTCAAGGAAGGGCTGCACTGCATTAATTCCCACAAATTCCAGCTGGGAAATCAGGGATCCCTCACAGAGAACTGTTGCAACAGGAGATATTTCACGTGTGTGAGGTCTTATAAATTGCCCTCCCTCCCAGCTATACAGATATCATTAAAAAGTTGGTTTTGAGAGAAGATTTCTCAGCACCACAGCAGTTTTTAAATAAAAACAGCAGCTTTTGTTTGGAGCATGTCTATGCCCTCAGCCCCAGCCTGCCGAAGCATTTTGCAACCGGAGCTGGTTAAAATACCTTCGAAAAAAAGCAGGAAAATGGGAGAGTGCCCTCTAACGTCAGCAAATCCAAGCAGAGGGACTGGAAAACAGCGCAGGGAGATGGAGGGATGAGGATTGGCTCCGGATGGACAGAAATTGAAATAGAAAAGTAGAGGAACATTTGAAATTTGGGGGTTTTAAAAGCATCAAGTGCAGCTGAGCTTCCAGGAAAAGCCAAATCCGAGCCTCAAATTCCATTTGTTTCTCAAATCCTCCCCCAGGTGAGGCCTCATCTGTTTCCTTCCTGCCTTTTGGTCAGATGAACATTTATTGGGATGGGATTAGATGATCCCTGACCACTTCTGACCTTAACCATCCCATGATTCTGTTTTCCATGGAAAAGTGGACTCTAAATACAGAATATTTCATGGCAGTTGGTAAAACACTCAGATTAAGTAAAATAAACACGTCCTGGGTCTGTTACCACTTCCCCTTGCAACTAATGTGCTTTAAAAATATCAAAGATGCCCCAAAAAAGAGGAAAATTCAATATTTGCATTAATATCAAAGAGCAGTGAGCACAGGGAGTGGTCCCAGTGTGAGGTCCTGCTCTGTGATTTCAGCACCAGCAGATTTGGGGGATTTGTTTTCCCTTGCTGCCCCCCAGCAGATTTCTGTGGATTTCACATTTTTGGTGTCACCACCAATCCACACCCTGGGACCAGTGCTGCCTTTCCAGGGGGAAGGGCTTGGGGAATAAACATGAAAGGTGTTCCCAAAACACTCCAGACTGCAATGTTTAATTTTTTGATCACTCAGGCAGCTCCTAGGAATATTCACAGGGGAAGGACACCAAGGTGGATGTAAATCCAAATGTGATTGAAACATCAATCACCTGTTCACAGAGAAATATTTACAGTGGGGTTTTTTTAACTCGACAAAGGGATAATGAATTGTGTATCCCAGGGGGTTTTAGGGGAAAATTTTATTCCAAACATTTGCAATAAATGCAGAAATCGTGTGGTCACCAAGAATTGGAGACGGCTGGGAATGAAATAAACCCCAGAAGGGTTGAAATCAGGCTGGCCAGGACTTTTCTCCAAACAGTTTTCCACTGGAAAATGCCAGATCATAATGAACGAAGTGATCTGTGGAAATCAATCACTCCTGACAGAGTCACAGCGAGGAGCATTCCCTGACAGCTGCCAAGCTCCTGCTCCAGTCTCCTTCAGGAGCAGATCCAGGATTTCACCCCCCTGGACACACATCCCATGTCCCATGTCCCTCCCAGCCCTGGAGGCCACCAGGAGCTCCAGAGCCATGAAATCCGGGGTCACTGTGACCTTTCTGCCGAGCTGCATGACAGAATTCCTGAAGGGACACGAGCAGGTGTGTTTGTTTTTTCCATTTATTGTGTATTTGTAACCTCAGAATTACCTGCACTGATTTCTGGGCTGCAGGACAAGAGAGGAGAAGCAAATCCAAGCTGAAAACTATGGCAAAACCTGGAAGAAAGCTCTGCCAGTCTCCCAGAGCACTGACTCCAAAAGCCCAGCAGGTTTATTGACGTTAGCAAGCGTTCATTCCTTGTTTTCCAGATAATCCAAAGCAGGCTGAGCGCTCCTGGTGCTCAGAGCAGAGGGAAGTGCCAGCCTTGGAGAGCTGCCACCTCAACTGGCCGTGCCCAAACTGACTGCAGGCACTCCCAGGGGCTCAGCAAGCTTTCCCAAAGCCCAGGACATCCCCCATGCAGGGTTATCCCTGCAGCTCCTGCACCTGCACTGCTCTGGGAGGGATGGGGGATGTGGAGGGGAGCAGGAGCAGTCGGGATTGTTCCAGACTGCAAGGCAAGATGTATTTATTCTATTGCCATCTGTATGGCAGGTATCTGGTGTCACGTGGGCAATTCTCCTTATCTCTCTCCCTGAGTGATCACAATCACTCCTCCCTCAGGAGGGAATATCTGCTGATAACAGGCCATTGAATGTCCTTGCATGGCTGATAAGAACTACAGCATCCCATTGGGAGATGTGAGCCCAGAGGGAGGAGCCAAGCATTCCTACCTGGGTATAATCTGGAGATTCTGGAACACCAGCACAACTTCTCCACTGGATTTCCCAGAGAAATATCTGCCTCTTCCCCTGGATCTTCAGAGGAAGAATACATCCTTTTCTACAGGACTCCCTGCTCCAGCAGAACCACTCCTGGCACTCAAGGAGGACTGCAGCTCCTTTTCCAACTGGACTGCTGCCAGCACCCTGACCCACAGGGTGTCAGGGTCTGTTCTGACTCTGGCAGTTGTTCTAGTGTATTGCATTGTTTTATCCTTTTATTTTTTTTTTCCCTTCCCTATTAAAGAACTGTTATTCCCTGCTCCCATATTTTTGCCTGAGAGCCCCTTAATTTCAAATTCACAGCAATTGGGAGGGGTGGGGAGGGTTTGCATTCTCCATTTCAGGGGAGGCTCCTGCCTTCCTTAGCAGCCACCTGGCTGTCCAAACCAAGACAGGCATCCACTCCCTCCTGGAGCTGCTGGAGCTTTTCCTGCAACAAGAAAAAAAGAGTTTTATTCTTTTTTTCCACCTCAGCTCTAGCATGGTGCGTTTCCCAGCCCTCCAGGAGGTGTTCCCACACGCCTTGGCAGCAGGTTTGGGTACACCTGTGGAGGCTGGAGGTACCCCTGGGCAGATGGAGCTGGTGCAGATGGCACAGCTGGCACCCACAGAGAGGAGGGCTCGGGGATGGTGCTCCCAGGTAGAGGGGTCAGAGGGCTCCCAGTGATCCCTCAGGATCCTTGTGCCTGTGATTCCAGCCTGGAAAATTTAAATAACACCTGGAATGCGTTCCACTGATCCCTCAGGATCCTTATAGCTGTGATTCCAGCCTGGAAAATTAAAATATCACCTGGAATGGCTTCCATTGATGCTTCAGGATCCTTATAGCTGTGATTCCACGCTGGAAAATTAAAATATCACCTGGAATGGCTTCCATTGATGCTTCAGGATCCTTATAGCTGTGATTCCAGGCTGGAAAACTGGAAATAATGACCTGGAATGGCTCCCACTGATCCCTCAGGATCCTGTGATTCCAGCCTGGAAAATTTAAATATCACCTGGAATGGTTTCCATTGATCCCTCAGGATCCTTGTGCCCGTGATTCCAGCTGGAAAACTGGAAATAATGACCTGGAATGCCTTCCACTGATCACTCAGGATCCTGTGATTCCAGCCTGGAAAACTTTAAATATCACCTGGAATGACTTCCACTGGTCATTTAGGATTCTTGTACCTATGATTACAGCCTGGAAATTTTAAATATCACATGGAATAGCTTCCACTGATCCCTCAGGATCCTTGTGCCTGTGATTCCAGCCTGGAAAATTTTAAATATCACATGGAATGGCTTCTACTAATCCCTCAGGATCCTTGTGCCTGTGATGCCAGGCTGGAAAACTTTAAATATTGTCTGGAATTGCTTCCACTGATCCCTCAGGACCCTGTGATTCCAGGCTGGAAAACATGAAATAGCACATGGCCAGGTGCATTGCTGGCAGCTCAGGAGGGAGGGGTTGGGAAGGTTTTTCCAGGCTGGATGCTGCAAGCTGCTCCTGCTAAATGCTGATGGATGTAATCTCTGTTTAATAAATACCATGGGCAGAGATGGAGCTCTCCTGCACACAGGTCTGGTTTAAATTAAGATTCAGGAGAGGGATGGGAAGGAGCCACTGCTGGGTGTGTGGGGAGAACAAGGGAATGTTGCCATGCCTCCCTTTCCAGAAGCAATTTCCAACCTCTCTCCCCAAACACAAATCCCACAAATCCAGTGGGCAGAAGCCAGGATTAAATCTGTCCTGGTTTTATTTCGTTCCAACACCTCTGTTTGAAATCTGAACTAACTTACAGAGGAAAGCAAGGAGCTCTCTAACACCAGAATTCCAGCAGCAGGATCGACAGGCAGGGTCCAAAGAGCAGTAAAATATTCCATAACCTGTGAAAAAACAGAGAATTCTGCAGCAGTGACTGAGGAGCTTTTATCATGGATGGATTTCTTTTTGAATTGTAATGAAGAAAACCAAGGAACAAGGAAGATTCTCCCACTTTAACAGCAGAAAGACTGGATTCTTGGGGAAATGAGTGGGATGCCTTTTATCTTTTCCTAATGAAAACACTGCCACCAGCTGGTTAATAAATGGGACTGAGGCTTTGCACAGAAAAAGTTCTATTGGGTTTTTAACCCACAGCTAAACTGGAAGTGATATTTGAGGTCAATATGTTCTCAGAACAGAAAGTAATTAATTATCTGTATGCTCCATTTCTTTTTTCAAACATGAAAATAAAGCAATTAATGCTTTTTGCCTTAAATATCTTGTTAAACAAAGGTGGGCAGATCATGAGGCACTTTTAGCACCTTCCACCTTCATGGACTGTGTGACCATCTCAGATTCCTCTGCAGCTCAGACACCCCCAGGTTTGTCGCTGATTATTTTTCAATTAACAGTGAAATTAAGTGAACGTTTGAGATGCAGTAAAATGAATTTGCCTTTTCAGATCCATGGGTTTTTATTGGTGCCCAACATTTTGCTGAATCCCTGGAGCAAACCCTGACAGCTCTGGGTTCTGAGGGCAGCACAAGCTGCAGTTCTGGGTCCTGGTGCCAAAATTTTGGGATGTTTCCATCAAATCCTTACTCCTGATTTTGTTAAATCTTCAGCAGTGGCAGCATTGACATTTCAATGGCCGTGGTGGGTTGTGAGACAATTCCTGTGCTCGAAACGCTCATTTCAGGTTTCCTGCCAGAAAAATGCAGGAAAAAAAGCTGATGGAACAATCACTGGGAAGAGAAATGTTGTAAATGGAGGGTGAGACTCAGAGGCACAACTCTGTGCTCAGGGGGGATTCCCAATTGATCCTGTGCTGGAGAGAGAGGATTTATTGCAGCCTGGGCACTGGGAGAGCCCAGGAGATGTGTTTCATGGCAGAGGAAATAATTTCCCTTACAGGTGCTCATCTCCTTTGGCCCCAGAATCAGGTCCTGACTTTTTGTGCTTGTGATTCACTTCTTTTATTTATTGGGGCTTTTTATCTCTCAGCAAGCTGAAGCCATGAGGGATTTCAGACCCCTTCTCCATGAGGAGATTTGCCACCCACCAAGGCTGTGCCTGTGATATCAGAGAATCCTCGAGGCTGGAAAAGCCCTCCAGGATCACTGAGTGCCCAGTCCCCACCTTGTCACCAGCCCAGAGCCCTGAGTGCCACTCCAGGAGTTCCCTGGGCACCTGCAGGGCTGGGAACTCTCCTGTTGTCTTCTCTGGACACTCCAGAGCTCTGTGGCTCTTTACAGCCTCTGTCCTGCACCTTGAACCAAGAATTCTCCCTGGGTTTTGCCACCAGACTCAGCTCAGGGCAAACCTAACCCATTTTCTCCCTCATTAATAGATTTAAAGCAATTAAAGACATGATTAAAAAAAAAAAAGTGATAAAATTTTAAGTGACTCCAAGTTCTCTATGAGCTGTTTCAACCCAGGTGCCCACAACCCCCGCTTGAAGCTCTTTGTGGTGTGGGGTGTTTTTACCAAAACAACCTTCTGGGATGTGAGAGCAAATTAATTGCTTCTGTTTTTCCTGGGAAACAAACATTTCCCTAATGATCCAATATCTCATTAGGCAGCACTAAAATATTGGTTTTGCTCAGGGAGGACCTGGTTTGTCATGAGCTGACAGCAGGTACTGGACCTTAAATCATCCCAGAATTGGAACTGTGTTGTCTGTGCACCTTCCACACCCTAAGAATGTCCCATTCTCCGTATCCATTGGAATTCCTGAGGGGAATATGCACTGCTCAGCAACAACAGCAAGCACATTTAAATCCATTGGTTTAATTGGCTGCAAAAATTTTCCTCTGGGAGAGAATTCAGGATGTAAAACATTTTACAGCACTGGTGCAGATTATGTTGTGTTCTCTCCCAGCAGTGCCATTCATTTCAATGGATTTCCTGCAAAACAGGGAGAGCCACTGGAGAAAAGAGGGAATGCAGCCCCACACCTGGCCAGGGATGCTGTTAACACCACCACCAGAGAGGTAAAACACCCTAAACAAAAAAAAACATGGCTAAAACACCCATGGGAACTCAGCCAGGAGGAGAAATTTCTCTCTTTGCTGAACAATAATCCTGCTTGGAGAGGAGGATGAGGGGAGGATGAAGCTGCAGTGAGCCTCTTTTCCTCAGGGCCAGACTTCTCCAGAGATTTTGGGGAATTTGGAAGACACCCCTTGGCATCGCGTGGCCGCTGCTTTACCCTGCCTGCGGCGTGGGCATGACCTGGGAGCTCCAGAAACGTGGCTTTGGGGATGATCCTGGAAATCCCTGATCTCTGAGGGCACTTGGGATGGCCCCAGCACAGGTGACATCTCTGGGGCTACAGGGGACAGCTGGGTCCCTGCTCCGTGAGCAACCAGAGCCACGATGGAGCTGCAGGTACCAAATGGGAGTAGCACTGAAAATCTCTTTGTTTTATGGATTTCACCTCAGCTTCTTGGTTTTGGTGTTTGTTTTGTTTTTATTTTCTATTGTTGGGTCTATTTTAAGCAGGTTCAGGAGGGACTTTGTTGCTGCACAGCTCCTGCCAGGAGGGGATATCTGGGAGGTTGGGCTGTGCTCCCAGGGAACAGGGACAGGAGGAGAAGGAACAGCCCCAGGCTGGGCCAGGGGGGCTCAGGGTGGATATTGGGAACAATTCCCTCATGGAAAGGGGGCTCAGGCCCTGGCACTGCCCAGGGAGGTTTGGAGTACCCATCCCTGGAGGTGTCCCAGGAATTCCTGGGGGTGGCACTCAGGGTTCTGGGCTGGGGACCAGGTGGGGATCAGGCACAGGTTGGACTGGATGGTCTCAGAGGTTTTTTTCCACCCAAAATGATTCTGTGATTTTGGGATCTGATACATAAATCAATGTATACTGCCAGCAGCAGATAAAGATCCAGACCAGATTCTGAAATTTAAGTTATTCCCTAACTAAACAGAAAACTCATTTCAGGGAGATATTTGGACACCTGCCTGTTTTCAGCATCCATAAAGATCCTTATACATTCTGACAGTACTGCTCAATTAGAGGGCTTCTAATCAACAAAAATTAATTGAATATTTCAAGTCAGTTGATCAATGAAGTCAGGATATGAAATAGTCAAATTTAAACTGAAAATGTGCACATGTATTTGGGACAGGTAAGTGCATCATGCTGGTTTGGATCCCCGGTAACTCGTGAAGTGTCTCAGGATAATTGCACTTTAAAATTGCAGTTTGGGTCTCTGACAGGCTGGGAATATCCATCTTCCAAACTACAGATTCCCAGCACAGTGGAGAACTCTGCGTTCCACCAGAGTTTATTATGAGCTACACAGAAATCCTAATTGCTCTTCTAATTGCCAGCAAGTCTGGCAGAAGAAATAGAGCATTTAAGGGGTGGATCCTGATTGTTCACTGAACACAGAAAAGCAACAAGAAGGGACAGATTTCGTGTCACAGCAAAGCTGATGTGTCCCAGAGGATGTGCTGGCTGGAGCAGGCTCCCATGGGCTGGGAGTGTTGCTGGATCCCAGTGGGGTTTGGGGTCAGATCCTGGGATAGCGACACAAGCTCTGCAATATCGACTATTTCAGAGTCATGGCTCTCTACAGATCTCATTAACTGTCCCCTCATTAACCACAGGGTAATTGGGCACTTCTCATTTCACAAGGAGAACGTGTTGACCTTCAGTCAAACTCAAACAGACACTTCAGGGGGAGATTTAGAAAGCTCCTTTTGGAAAAATGAAAGTGGTGGCATGTCAGGCATGACAAACATCTTTATTTTCTCCCTGTATGTTTCTGAGGCTTGACTTCTGATTCAGCACATGAACACCTGCAGGAAAAGCTGTTTTCCCAATGTTCTTGGCAGATTTCTGCTCGGGATTATTTCAGATTGCAATGTTTTGCTTGCTGATAAGATGTACCCAGGGGTTCCTATTCCCCTTTGATAAAGGAATTAATAGAATAAAAAACAAAACAGTCCCTCTTAAAAGATGTTTGCACACATTACGGAGTTGTGAAGCTTTCTGAGGGTTGCTCATCCAAAAATGAAAACAAAAGTAATGTTCACTGATGATTTCTGCTGTAATTTAGCAGATTACCAGCTAACACCAGCAATATTTTAATTGACTTATTTTCCCAAGTCCTCCTCATGGATACCTGGTCAATTTTGAAGGCAGATTGAGAAAATATCTCTGGGTTTAGGAAACATGACCAGCTAGCAGAAATGGTGGTGATTTTTAGCAGAGATTTCTGCAAACAGAGCTGTTACTCCTACAGGAGATTCCTGACAGGTCCAGAACAAATATTCTGACAGCAAATCGACTCCTGAACTGCCTGAGCCAAACACTTCAAAAAATGCTGTGTGTTGACTGAGTCAAAGGTTTTCTACATTGTTGATGAACTCAGCTCTTCCAGCCTTCAGAAGAGTGATTCCTGTGATTTCTGTGTTCCTTGGTGTGTCCTCTGTGTTCTCCTTGCAGGAATTCGTTAATACAGCAGTAATCAGTTAATTCTTACACACCAAAAAAGCCTTTTGTAGACTACAGTGGGATGTGAGCAGCACCTTCAAATTACACCTCAGGAATTAAAGGGTTTTCCCTTCAGGAATTGCTAACAATGCCCCCTGTTTTCCATCCTGTTTCCCATGGTGTTCCAGATTTCAAGGCAAGATGTGTTCTATTGCCATCTGTATGGTAGTGTCTGGTGTCACGTGGGCAATGCTCCTTATCTCTCTTCCTCAGTGATCATAATCAAGGTCCCTCAGCAGGGAACATCTGCTGATAAGGGGCTATTGAATGTCACCACATGACTGACAAGAACTATAACATCCCATTGTGAGATGCTCTGCCCAGAGGGAGGAGCCAAGCATTCCTACCCAGATATAATCTGGAGATTCTGACACACCAGCACAGCTCTTCTCCACTGGACGCCCCAGAGGAGCAGCAGCTGCTTCTACTTCCAGGGATCTGTGGAGGAAGAATTCACCCCTTTCCTACAGGACTCCCCTGCTCCAACAGAACCACGCCTGACACTCCAGGAGGACTGCAGCCCCTTTTCCAACTGGACTGCTGCCAACACCCTGACCCACAGGGTGTCAGGTTGAGTTCTGACTCTGTCAGTGTTGTTCTAGTGTATTGCATTGTTTTATTTTATCCTTTTTTTTTTCCCCTTCCCTATTAAAGAACTGTTATTTCCTGCTCCATATTTTTGCCTGAGAGCCCCTTAATTTCAAATTCATAGCAATTTGGAGGGGTGGGGAGGGTTTGCATTCTCCATTTCAGGGGAGGCTCCTGTCTCCTTTAGCAGGCAACTGTCTTTCCAAAACCAAGACACATGGGAACAAGAGCCTTCAGAAGCTGGAAAGGACTGCCCTGAGGGGGGAAAATAACAAGGAGAATGGAAAATCCAGGCTTGTGAAACCATTTGTTTCCCAGTGACTAAACAGAGAGTGTGGATTTCCATTTTGCCTTTCCAACCCAGGCCTCAGTCAGCAAGGCCGAGGCCTCCTGTGTGTCATCACCATGTTGGGCTTCAAAAGAGGTTTCTTCTTCTCCTCCTTCTTCTCCCACGTGGCTCCTGCCTGGCACAAACGGCACCAAACCAACAAATGTGGGGGGTTTGATGCTGTGAGTCAGAAAAATCAACTCCTCCCAAACCAAAGCTGATAGAGCCTCCAGAGATGGTTCAGGCCCAGATCTTGTGTTGCCTCCAAGCAAAACCGTTCTTCTAAACACCGAGTCAGACAACAACCCTGCTGTGACAACAGCCAGCAGCAATGCTCCAGACCCTGGGAATGAGGGAGTCCAGACAGCTCCTGCAAGAGCAATCAGGAATTCCTCAGATGTCTCTTGTTGCCATTGAATTGGTCTCGTTTTCCTCATGTCCAGTGGACAAGAACAGCTGACTGGTGGTTTATGCCCCTCAAACAGCCTCCTTTAGCCATCCTTTTCTGATATTAAACTAAATCAGAACTTTAAACTTATTGTTTAAAAGTTGTGGGGTTTTTTGAACCTCTACAGTTCAGCTCTGACCTTTCTGAAATTTTCTCTTAAATTAAACCTCTCTTTTGCACAATAACAGCTCGTATTCAATATCCTCCCTCTTCCAGCAATTCCTGAAGAATCACTGCATGGAAAGCCACTCCTACCTGAAATTTGCCTTTCTCAGTGTGTCCCATTTAATCATTTCCCTGTGGCAATCTTCAATTCTGGTTGTTTGGGTTCTTTTCTATTTTGTGGCATTGTAATTTTTACATAAATGGAAATACTGAAGGGAATCAGGCCAAGAAGAGATTCCTGTGGATGCACACTGAGCTGTCCTCAAGTGCTCCGATGAATTACTTCCTGAGGGGTAGAAAACACCACTTTTTCCCTACAAACACCCAAATAATCTGGTTCTACCATAAGATTTTATTACAAAACCCAGCAAATTATGCAGGAGGAAAAAAAAAAATCCACTTCCAAATTTCTCTGCTGCTCCAAAACAAGACATGAACTCTGTCACTAGCTTTGTTTTTGTCGTCTTTTCTGTCTGCATTTTAAAGCTCTGCTCATAAAACAGCCAGAACTGCTGCTGGATGTGGAGGCAGGTGACATTTGTGGATCGCTGTCGTCGCCGCCGGATGGCTCTGGTGATGCTCTAATTACGTGTAGAGAGTTGTCTCCAAGTGCTGGATGAAAAGCTCCCTGCATCATTAGGCACCTTGTTGTTTACTAAATGTCTTTTATGATTCTACAGGGGCCCCAGCGAAGGTTTGTGGCGGTGATTGCGTGCGGAATTTCTATTTTTGGGGTTTTTCTAATTCAGCCGTTTGTTTTCACTCCGGGCTGAAATCTGGTGGATTGGTTCTCAGCTGAGACTGAGCTTAATCACTGAGTTTAACAGCAAAGTTCAGCCTGGCTGGATTAGACATCTCGAGGGTGGCTCTTTTAGCATTAAAACAGCAACATTTTCTAATATATTCACTTTTTGGTAGAGGGTAAGAATTTTAAAGGAAAGATCATAAAGCCTGAGGGGAACATTGGATCAGGGAATCGTAGAATGGGTTGGGTTGGGTTGTGTTGGGTTGGGTTGGAAGGGAGCTTAAAGGCTGTCTACTCCATCCCCTGGAATAACCAGGCACATCTTCATCAAGATTATATTCCTGTTTTCCTGTGGACATAATCTCTCTGAACTTCTTGATATTAACCATGAGCCCCAGCTACTTTTTCTTTTAAAAAATATGTCTTTATTCATCATTTTGTTTTGGTTTGGTTTTTTGGGTTTTTTTTAAACCAAATTTTGAATAATCTCTAGCTAGATGGAAATGCTAAAAAATAATGTGCTGTGGAGAAAAAAATAACACGGTCCTATGCTAGCTCTACAGCAAATCTAAAATAAATTTGCAAATTAAAAATAACACCGAAAAAAGAATGGCTTTTTAACCAACACAAATGTGATCAGCTGGAAAAGGATGTGTGTTGCTGGTGGAGGAATTAGAGTGGCAGTCTGACACATTGTCTGGCAAGGTCTAATATTAGGAATATTTTCTCAAGCGCTATAAATAAACTGGAAATAGTCTGGAAGGATCCTGTATTGTCTGACTCAGCTGGTGCTTCCCAGAAAACTTTTCCTCAGTCCATGACTACAGTTTGTTTTTTAAAGTTGCTGTAATTTCTCCTTGTTTTGCAAAGGAATTAATCCATGGGAAGTGGAGGATTTCCAGTTTTAAAGCCTCTCTGTGTTGACCTGGAGGGAGTAATTTCACATAGGGGCAGTAGGACAACAGGGGCTGCAGCCACTGGAGGAGATTGTTCTGGAAAATTATCAAAGGCTGGAGAACAGCAGAGAAAAATGTCTCAACAAAAGGCTGGGACACCTGGGGGGGCTCACCTGGAGAGGAGCAGCTCCAGGGAGAGCTCAGAGCCCCTGGCAGGGCTGAAGGGGCTCCAGGAGAGCTGGGGAGGGACTGGGGACAAGGATGGAGGGACAGCACACAGGGAATGGCTTTAGCTGGGAGAAGATAAATTTGGAAGGGAGATTGGGCAGGAATTGTTCCCTGGGAGGGTGGGGAGGGGCTGGGATGGAATTCCCAGAGCAGCTGGGGCTGCCCCTGGATCCCTGGCAGTGCCCCAGGCCAGGCTGGACACTGGGGCTGGGAGCACCTGGGACAGTGGGAGGTGTCCCTGCACATGGGTGGGACTATTTGGGATTTAAGGTCCTTCCAAACCAGTCTGGGATTCCATGGCAAATTTTATTTAGAGTTGTCAGTTAGTCACTTAAACTCATATTACACAGCAGATTGAATTCCTTATTTAATTATCCTTCTATAATTCCAAACAGAACTTTCAGTCATAGTCCTCAAATTTAAGCACAGCTCCCCTCATTCCCCCTTCCCCCAAATTATTCAATTTAATTTTCTCTACTGATGTGAGTAGTAACACAGCAGAACATTTTACAACAAATATTCCATTATTTTCTTGTTGTTGTTTCAAAATAATTTTATAAACATGTTTTTCTGAGTTTTTCACTTGCAAGAGAAAGCTGCACCTCATGTGGGCTCCTCACATAATTCACCCAATAATCTCAGCACTCAATTAAATTTTAAATGTTTCTCCATTAAACACTTATTTTATCTCAGTAAATAATTTAACGGGTTTTCATTTAAAAGTGTCTCACCTCACAGAGTTTTCAATCTTCCTTTTCTTAATAAAGTCAGATCATCCTATTTCTTGAATCTGAAATAAATGGACTTTTGCCTAAAGAGTTTTGGGCACATTCAGTGTGTAACTCTGCACATACATCTCCATTCACCATCTGAGTAATATGGGAAAATAAAAGGAAAATAAACTAGGAAGGGAGCTCACAAACATGGAATCAATAGATAAAAATGAAGTGCATTGACACTTCAACAAAACCTCCATCAATTTCTATCCTGAGTTCCTATCCCCAGTGTGGAATTACTGATTGGCACAACTGGTAATGACCAGGATAATTCCTATCACAGAACTCCTCTGATGTACTCAGATAATTGTCCACACCCATCTCCTCCAGTGTTGAATCTTTCTATTCTTGATCTTCCCCAAAAATTAATTTTCTGTTGACTTTGAGCCAGGGAAATCTTTCAATATCTTAACTATTCTTAAAATGTCTGTATTCCCTGGGAATTACATTTTATGAACATATAAACAGACTGGAAGCTATGTTTCCCCTCTGCAGTCAGGAATCTGCCAGGTGGTTTCGGTGACAAACTGGGAATTGTTTAGAAAAATATTTAGGGGATGGGAAAAAATATTTCTATCTGTCCTTTTTATTTTTTTTCTGGAGAGAGAAAATCAGAAGTTGCTTAAATTTTGCTTTAAGTTTTTAAAATTTATAGTGAGCACTGATGACATGAGAAAGGACTGATGGGTAAAAGCTTCAAAGTGAGAGAGTAGAGATTTGGGTGGGATATTGGGAATGAATTCTTCCTTTGAGTGTCCAAGGCCAGGCTGGACAGGGCTTGGAGCAACCTGGGGTAGTGGAAGGTGTCCCTGAAATGGGAATTTCAGGGTTCAATGTTCAAGGTGTCCCTGAAATGTGAATTTCAGGGTTCAATATTCAAGGTGTTCCTGAAATGTAAATTTCCCCTCTTTCAGCTGGTTCAAAATCACCAATTTTTATTCCCACCACCTTTCCCCGTTGCAGGACTCCAGGACAAACATGAACATTTTCCTTTCCTTTTCCCTCATTGGCACCTCTGAACCAGAGTATCTGACACCAGGACAATGCAGGAGTGCAGAAAATTCCATGAGCTTGGAATTGTTTGAGGCACACAGGACAAGAGTTGCTCCTTAACACCCAAGGGTCTTGGCCAACACCAAACTTGCAAGTCAGGCTGAGAGAGGTCAACACCCAAAAGTTTTTTGTGCTGCTGGTTAAGAGCCTAAAACACTTTTGCAGTTATGGAAATGGGCTGGAAAATATTCTGTAGGTGAGGATGTGCTGGGGATTCATTCCCTGTCTTTGTCTCATTCATTTCAGAACACAAATCATATTTCTTGAGCATCATTCAGGACCATAAAGTGCTTATCTCTCCGTCGTTGTCTCCTCATCCCCTTTTTTGTTACAGGCTCCACTGGCCTGAGATTATTGCTGGAATCTGAAATGCAAGGAGCTCTCAGAACTTTGAGCCTGTAAGCCAAAGCTTAGGATTAAACACAGGATTTGAGCTGAGACCTTGGGAAAGGCTTCCAGACTCAGGTGCTGGAAGTGAGAATGTGGATTTATAGTTTAAGGTAGAGACACGTTAAACCAAGTAAAAGAAAGTTTAGGGTTTTAGAGTTTAAGATATAGAAAAAATAAAAGAAATTACAGAGGTGAAGAAGAAGTTTAGAATGCAGCACTGTGGGTTGGTGTGTCAGAGCAAGATTGGCTAAGAAAGCTCACACTGTAGCACGGGTCCAGAGGATGAAATATTTAAGGACTGGGTCAAAAACATAAATCTCCTTGTTAGCAGTGTTTTATTGGTCAATAAATCCTTAAAAGGTCTTGCAGCTAAGGGTCTTGTGACCTTCTGAGCCATGCAGTGAAGATGTGAGCCAAACTCACCCCTCCTGCCTGTGTAGAAGACAGGAAAATAAACCACATCGCCTAAAACAATTCAGAGGTCCTGTCTGGAATTCCTTCCAAAATTCCCCACAAGTGAATTATCCCAATTATGATAAACACTTTGGAGCTGGCATAAATATTTGGACAACATCCAGCACGGTGGGACCTGCTCTGGACTGGAGCATTGAAAACAATCTCCACAACAATCCTATGCAACACGTGGAAAATTATGATAAAAGATTTTAAAGCCTTTAAATGGGACATGATCATGGATATTCTGTTGTCCTGCAGAAAATACCATGAGGAACTTCAAGGGTATTGGAGCAACTCAGAGGAAACTTGTTTATTTCTAATTAGCTTGTATTAAGTGAGAGTTTTTCATCAGTTAATCCTAAATTAAGGGGAAATCTTTATGTCACCATTCAGAGCTGCTGTCCTTTGGCTTTTTCCTATGGAATAATTGCAGATGTTTAGGAATTACATTTTGTTTACATTCTGACTTCAAAATTAAGCAATGACCCTTATAGATTAGGCAGAGGAATTGATTAGCAGGGATGAAGGGATGCTTTTGGAAAATGTCACCCTGCAGCTCCCCTCTCTGTCAGCAGAAGGGCTTGGGGAGGGAATTGTGTCCCTGTCTGACCCAGAGCACTCCTGGGCAGAGCTTTGGAATTTCAAGCACAACCTATTCACTTCCCACACTCCTAACACCTTGCAGTAATCCAGATGGAAGGTCACAAACACGCCAGAAACATTCTTGAAAAAACCCTTCATTTCTTTATTTTTCCTTTCAGATTTCCTTGCTGTTGGCCAAAGAAGCATTTTGGGGATGAACAGATTTTGTGACTTGATCAAAACCTCTCGTGCTTCCCTGGTACCTCTTTAAAGCCAGCAGCAGAGACCTTGGCAGTGTGGGTGAAGATTCCAACAGAAATTTCCATTTGGTTCCATGGAGCATTCCTGTTCACCCCTCATGGACTGAAGGCTGTGGCATTTTTCCAAGATCTATTTTCTGCTTTGCTCCCTGCTTTGTCTGGCTGTGGGAGGGGGGAATTCTGCACAGGGAGCTCATTTTATTCTCCTTTCATATGCCTAAAAATGCCCTTGGAAAGCAAAAAATGCAAGTTGAGGGGTAGAAAAGGGGCAGGCTGAGGAAGCAGCTTGTGACAGATGTTGTTTGTGTAAAGACTAAAACAAACTGAGGTTTGAGGCTGCTCAGAAGGTAGAGCTGGTGAGTAAACACAGCTAATAAACAAAGCAAGTTAGTTTTTGGCTATAGAGGGATAAACAGACCTTACAGGATAATCCCAGACAAGGTTTTAATTGTTTCTGTGTGGGGTTTAATGAAAGCAGGAGAGAGATGGCTGGGTCTAAACAGCTGCTGGTCCACACCAGTGTCCTCACCCCTCCCAGTGGGGATGGCAGCTCCAGCACAGAGCATTCCATGTTTTCTCCAGCCATTCCTCTCCATTCCTCTGTGTCCTGGCTGGGACTCTGTGGGAACCCTGGCTGCTGAGAATTTTAAACTTTCTGTGCTGGCAGGCACTGACCCCAAGAGAACACTGCATTGACCTGAGGCCCTGGAGAAGCTTCCAGAATGGAATGGCAGAACTGGGATTGTGGGTGTGGAGTTTGGATAGAAGTGTGTAATGTCATAGGGTGGGAAACTCAGAGTTTAAGAGTTTAGAATACAGTAATATATGTAAAGAAAGATGGAGGTTTTAGGGCAGTGGCTGGTTGTTCTTCACTTTCTTCCTTTTGGGTTTTGGGTGGACAGAGCTCCTGCCCAGGCTTTTCCCAGATCCAAGAGGCAGGAGGAGATGTTCATGCCTCTCTGGCTTGTGCTGTGCCAGGGGCACATAAATCCAACTGATGGAACCCTGGTGTCCCTTGTCCTGAGAATTCCCTCCTTGGCCATGAACCTCCTTGTTTTGCTGAGGAGATGGGAGGGGAGGAAGCTGTGGATGGGTTAAGGCAGTAAATTTGTCCCAGTGCATTAAAAATGAGAATAAATTGCTTGATTTTGTCATCTCTGAACTCCAACTCTGCATTGCAGCACATCCCATGAGTGACATCTGGGCCAGGGAGGTGGCACCCGTGCTGGCAATACATTTGTCCCTCCACCCTCCTGCAGAGGCCACCTGAGGAGCAGAATCTATCCAAATCTACCCTCTTTTCATTTAAAGCAATTTCCCTTTGTCCTGTCACAAAAATATTTGATGCTTTCTCTGCTCCAGCCTCTTCCTCCTGAGCTGGTGAAGGGAATAACTAAACAAAAAAACCTCTCAGGGGGTGTTCAATGGAAAGCAAACCCAAGAACTGCCAGCCTTTACCAAGGATGGGGCAGGGGAGCTCCTGCTTGGATGGAGCCCTGGGAATGAGCAGTGATGTCCCAGGCAGGCACAGGGCACCTGCCTGCTGCTCCCAGCCCCCTGGGACCACCTGAGATGCACTAAATATGAAATATCACAACTCCTGGGCTCCTGAAAGCCCCCAGGGATCCAGGCTGGGATGGTGCCCATGCTCCTGGGGAGCTGCAGGAGCACCATGGATGGGTCACTGCTGCCCACAGTGCCCCATTCCAGGAGCTGCTCCCTCCCACAGAGCCCAGAAATGATGGGAACTGGGGATTCTGCTGGCTTGGGCTGAGCATTTTGTGTCTTTTTAATTTTCTTGTTGCTTACACATGAAATAATGGTAATAGTCCCTGAAAGCTGTTATTCCCCATGCTGGAAGAAAACTCTTTAGCCACCTGCTGTAACGAGCATGTTTCAAATCCAGCATTTTCTGTAAGAACATAACCCTCACTTCTCAGGAGGTTTTACTAATCAGCTGCTGGTTTTTCAATTCTAATACCTCAGCTATTTATTTATTCATTCAAATGGGCAATTTGTTTAAAGCTGTATAACATTTTATTTAATGTTTCTTCAGACAACCAGAATAGAATGATCAACTCTAAACTTAGGGGTTTTTCTTCATTATCCTGTACTTAAGGGGAAAAAAAAATAATGAAGAGACAAAAATTAAACTTTTTTTGGGAAATAACTTCTCAGCAGAGGCTTCACACCTGTCTCACTCCAGTGGCAGTGTTGTGATTGAGATGAGTAAGTTGGAAATGCCATGAATATTTAAATTTGTATGCAGCACAGGCATTTTTCAGGCAAAAGCAGAGATTTAGCTCTGTAACTGTCTGCTGCTGCCACGTGGGTTCAGGTGAAGCAGGGTCTGGCACTGTGCTTTGTGCTGACAGGGAGTGAGCAAAGTGCTGAGCTCTTTTCCATCTCACGTCCTTGCTGCAGGTGGGCACATCCTTGATCCTTCAGTCTGCCATAAAACAAAGGGAAAAGCTGTGGGAACATGCACTGGCTGCCTTCCAGAGGGGGAGATCCTGCACTGAATTCTCAACAAGGACTTTGGAAAGAAGATTCTGGGTTTCTTTTGTCCCCTCCCTGAAGGGTTCTTTATTCCTCTCCCAGTGCTCAGGAAATGGGGAGTTGTTAGTATTCAAATCATTGTCATTCGAAGCTCAGAAATGGCATTTAGGTATTCTGCTGAAGTAAATCCCAGCTCACAGAATCATTTAGGGTGGATCATCCAGTCCCAGCTGTGCCCAATGCCCACCTTGTCCCCAGCCCAGAGCCCTGAGTGCCACCTCCAGGAATTCCTGGGACACCTGCAGGGATGGGCAGTGCATCCCATCCAGTGCATCCCATCCAGTGCATCCCATCCAGTGCAGCCCATCCAGTGCAGCCCATTCCAATGTTTAACAACTTTTTCCATGGAGAAATTCCTGCTGCTGGCAGTATACATTGATTTATGTATCAGATCCCAAAATCACAGGATTATTTTGAGTGGAAAAGACCTCTGAGACCATTAATCCCAACTGTGCCCCATCCCCAACTTGTCCCTAGCCCAAGGTACTGAGTGTCACCTCCAGGGATGGGCACTGCAGCCCTCCCTGGGCAGTGCCAGTGCCTGAGCCCCCTTTCCATGGGGAAATTCCTGCTGTGCCCACCCTGAGCTGCCCTGGCCCAGCCTGGGGCCGTTCCCTCTGCTCCTGTCCCTGTTCCCTGGAGCACAGCCCGACCCCCCGGCTGTCCCCTCCTGCCAGGAGCTGTGCAGAGCCACAAGGGCCCCCTGAGCCCCCTCTGCTCCAGCCTGAGCCCCTGCCCAGCTCCCAGAATCTCCATTAAAATGATAATATGAAATTCTCCCCCACCCCGGGTCTCCTCCTCAGCTCTGAGCCCCACGGTCCCATCCCAGCTCAGAGGGGTCGGGGTGGCCTCACCAGGAGCATTTCCTTTATCAGCTGCATTTTGTCCACACTGTGCCTCATCCCCCCAGGCCCTCCTGGGCACATTCTGATCCTCAGCAGTTACTCAGTTTTATGAGAGGGAGAATTTGTGGAAGAAGGTCAAAGGAGATGAATAAAGGACAAGGTGTCTAATAACTACACAATAGTAGACAAAAATGGGAGAATGATCAGTGCTCAGGCTGGGCTGCTTGAACTCATTACCCTGCATTAGCAGCATTCATAATTTAAAACTTTAATAAACTCCCAGCCTCTTTGGGCCAAGATAGATGCTGCTGCTGGTTTTATTAGCTCCACAATGGGCAGAGGCTTTATGCAACGTGATTATCCTGCAGCAGCAAACACCTCATCACTCTGGGAATGTTCTCATGGCAGCTAAAAGGGACCAAATCAGAGCAAATGCAGCCTTGAGACAACCTGGTTCCACCTTCAGGTGGGACTGGCTGTGGAGCAGAGGTCACTCAGCCTTGGAGCCAAGGGCAAAGAGGTGGAAGGCTCCAAGCAGCAAAGCTCAGACTTGCCAGAATCCCAGAGTGGTGTGGGCTGGAGGAGACCCACAGGTCACCCAGTGCACCCCTCCATGGGCCAGGGCCACCTTCCAAGGACCAGGCTGCTCCAAGCCCACCCAGACCCCACCTGAGAGCCAGGAGATCCCTCCTGGAGCTGCTCCTTTTCCCCTTGCTCCTTCATGCAGTTCATGAAACCATGACTGTCACCTTGAGGAGAGTGGTTATCCCTCAATCCAGGACTATCTGGCATTTTCCCCTCCTGTTACACAGCATATTTATTTCTTAATCTCCCTCTCCAAGCTGAAGCTCAGGTGTTGGATACACCAAACATCTCCTCCCATGCTCCAGGTGTCTCTGGAGCCAGGGACACACAGCTGGGACAGATCCTCTGCCCCTGGGCAGCAGCTCCTGCCCTCTTCCCCCTCTTATCCCAAAGAATTTGGGGGTTTTTGTCCCAGGTAGAGCAGGTGAAAGGGATGAGCAGTGAGGAGAGGCAAGGTGCTCAGCACCAGCTGTGGGGTGGGTTTGGGTTCCCTGGAGCCTCCCCCAGCAGCAGGGGAAGGACCAGGAGGATCCCAATCCCAATCCCAAAGGGATTGGCTGCAGTGCAGGGAGGCAGAGCTGGAGGTGCCACTCTCTGCCAGACCCTGGGGACACCTTCACTGGGGACAAAGGGAAGGACAAAGAGCAGGGTTTGATCTCCACAGGGCAAAGCCTCGGCAGGAAAAGTCATCCCTTGCTGGCAGAGCTTGGGACAAGGCTCTGGAAGGTGCTGGGTACAGAGGGGATGATTTGTGTGGGCTGAAAAATCAGCCTGGAGTGAGGGATAAGGAAGGAGGGTCAGCAGTGATTCCCAGATAATCAAATTGGTCAGTTCATGACAGGAAAAGGGGGGGCAGATGCTGTCCTGCCCTGGCAGGCAGTGAGGAGCAGACCAGGCAGGAGAGGCTCTGCAGGAAGTGTGGAGTTCCATTTCCAGGCATTGTGTCACTCACTGAAGCTAATTCACTTCCCACCCACTGCATCACTTCATTTCCATGCATATCACACGTGGAACACAGCATCCTCCTGCCAGGGGCCAGCAGAGAGACCAGGTAAAGGTCAGGTGGGTGTCTGAAAAATACAATTACAGAGAGCACTGATTGCTTTATTACAGGTTTTATTTCCTTGGTCAAAAAAAAAAAATTAATAATAGCTTTAAATTTAAATTATTTAAAGAAAAAAACCTTTTGAAGGGATGGGTGATGATTTAAAATATTTAAAGAAAAAAAAACTTTTGAAGGGATGGGTGATGATTTAAAATATTTAAAAACAAAAAAAAAAAAGAGATTGTTGAGGATTTTTCTTTTTTCCTTTTGAAGGGATTGTTGATGATTTAAAGTGTTTCACATTTTTGGAGTAACAGAGCTGTGTCATGAGAGAAGACAGCCACATCCTCTGTGTGTCCTTGCAGGATTTCATTGTGTGATTGCTGACAAGCAGAGCAATTAAAACTGGAGGTAAATTCTTTGCACTGAGTCATATTGTGCAAATATTTCCCTCTTTGGGCTTGAGCTACTCTGGCTTTAAGCTCTGCCAGAAGCCTGGATAATGATTTTGTTCTGTGTGCTGATGGTTTAGTGTTGTGTGTGAGAGCAGGAAAGCTTTACAGAATCCAGGAGTGGGGGGGGGTTTAGAATTTAAGTTTTATTTTGCAAACATCCCCTGTCCCAGGTGCTCCAGCCCCAGTGTCCAGCCTGGTCTTGGGCACTGCCAGGGATCCAGGGGCAGCCCCAGCTGCTCTGGGCACCCTGTGCCAGGGCTGCCCACCCTACAAGGAACAATTCCTTGTTAATATCCAAAATAAATTGGTTTAAAGCCCTTCCCCTTGTCCTATAACTCCATGACCTGGTGAAAAGTCCCTCTCCAGCCTTTAGGCATAGGAGATAACCAAGCCAAGAATTTTCTCCTTTTATTTTAGTTTTTTGTGGCCCCCATCTCCAGCCCCAACTTCCCTCTGGCAGTCTTGGATCAGTCGGACTCTGCTGGCCAAGGACCCCCATCCCTCCCTCCCCTAAACCATCCCACCCTCACCCCTGGGCTGTCCCTCTGTCCATGGGGCACAGATCCTCTGCAGGACACTCCATCCCAGCATGGCAGCATCCCAGAATTAATTAGGGTGAATTAATTAGGGTGATGGATTGGAGCAATAACCTGAGCCAGGCAGGCCCAGGGTCCCTGGCTCAGGGGTGGCTCCTTGTGTGGGAGGAGGATCCAGGAGGATGCCTGGGGTCATTGCAGTGATGCTGACCTTGAGAGGGCTGCCCTAGAACAGAGACCAGAGCTCCAGAATAAAGCAGGGATTTATCCAAAGGATCTCCTCCATGCACCCACCTGGGGCAGCACCAGAGCCCAGCCAGGGCTGCACCCAAGATGACCCAAAATGGCCCCAAAATGCCCGGCCAGGCACGGGGTCTCTCCCTGGGATCAGCTCTGCTCCATTTGCACCTTGCAGTTCATTGTCCCATCCCAGCTTCAGCCCCTGCAGTCCCACCCTGCTTGTTTTTCTCTCTCCAGCCCACGGGGTTTGTGCTCCTGGCCTGAGATTTGGCTCATTTGTCCTTGGTGCCCAGCTGGAGCAGGAATTGTTTTGTCTCCCTGCTCTGTGCACAGAGCTCAGCATCCCTGATGTGAGCCCAGCCCCACACACTAAAGCAGCACAGAATGGGAAACACAGAAAAACCAAACCTGAGGCACCACCAACCTCCTTGACTGGCAGCAAAGTGTTCCCAGTGTGGAACTGGGAGCTGCTCCCAGCCTGGGCTGGAAATTCAGCATGGGAAGAGGAGTTTGGTGCTGCCATTGGTACCCCAAAGTAATTTGATTTTTTGAGTCTATTTCTGCTGTTTCCTGCATGTTCCTCCTCACTCACAACAAATATAAACATGACCTGTAACCCTCCCTCAGAACCAACATGCATTTGTCTCATTTCCCTCCTTTTTGCTGCTTTCCTGGTGCAATGTCACCTGAATCAGTAAAAACAGGCAGAGGATAATTTTGCTCTGTGATTTTTTTTTTTTTTTTTGTCATTGTCTGGAATTCTTCTCATTAGAGGAAAGGAACTGCTCACCAAACATCCCATATTTCTAACGAGCACCTTTGCACAGTGCAACTTCCTCTGTTAAACTCCAGCTTTCTGAATCTCTGCTGCAGATTAATTGTATCTCACGAGGACAAATTTCAAACAGCCCAATAAAGAAAATTGTGGGTTGTAGACAATTTGGAAGTAGAAATTATGCAGTGAAAAATTATGCATTTTATCTCTCTGATTTGTGTGAATCACTGAAGCACACTCCTGACACGGCTTAGAGAGGAGAAGAACTGAGCTGAGTCCTCACCTAACCATGGCAGGGCAATAAAATAATTAAATAGCCTGGGGGTGGTTTAATTCCTTTAATTCTGAGAGGGTTTTTTTCCCCAAATAAATGTCAGAAATGATGTTTAACATTCTGATATCTATTACAGTAATTAATATCAGCGTGCCCAAGGTCTGGCAGTGACTTTCCAGGCAATTAATCCCACGAGGTGAGTTAATGCCACTCTCTCCACAGATGAGCTCTGAAGGAAAAAGGGTTTAATTGGCTGAAGCAGGTCCATGAAAAGAAATGGGATGTGGGATGTGGGATGTGGGACTCTGAGCTGGGTTTTAGGGCTGCTGCCAGGAGGACACGGTCACCCAGCCTTGGGGTGTCCCTCTGGAGGTCCAGGAATTCTGTGTACAAGGTGGGTGGGAAGGGCAGGGATTTGTCACTGGGGTGCTCTGGATGGAAAATTAAAATAAAAAAAAATTAAAATCTTTGGGCAGCTCAGGAGGGAGATTTTGGGACATCCTGCTCCTGACACACAAATGTTTTCCTCTGAGGTAAAATCCTTTTCTGTAAAAAATCTTCCACAAAAAAAAATCTTGTAGCTTCCTACCAGTTACTTGGGATACAGCAAAATGTGACTGAAAAGAAATAAATCTGATATTCCATAAAGCAGAGATGTTCCTCAAAGTGAAATCTGCTGAACCATGAATGGGATTTCAACTTCATTTCTTATCACTGGAATATTTACAGGAATTACTCTATTGGTATCACAACAAATGCATCAAATTACCATTGCTCTGGGATTATTTTTTATTTACTCTGAGCTTTCTATTAGTATTTTTTATTTGCAGAGGAAAAGGTGTGCTAAAAAAACCTGTAAGGAAAATGCTCCTTTGGAGTTATCAGGTGATTCAGGGTTAGGATATTCTGTGAAGTGCAGTTAAAAAAACAATTGGAGGGCCTGAACCCTGAGTGGGATTTTTACTGTCAATATGTGAGGAATAAATCAGCAGAACAGGAAATGGAAAGTTTGGCTGCAAACCTCTCTTTTCTAGAGCTCTTTTCTGCAGATACATCTCTGTGCCACACATAATTCTGTATTACTTGTTATATATTATTTGTTATGGCTGTTTTGCTTTCAGATTCTCTGAACAGGCAGAAGTAGCTGTTTAAAAGGTGCAAAAATCTTATGGCAAGATTTTATTTGGGTGTTGTTCAGGGTCATTTACCTTTGCAGCTCTGCAATGAAACAAATCCCATTTCTCCTGGGTTAAATGCAAAGCAGCCACGAGTCAAAGGCCAGGAGCTGGCCAATATTTGCAGTATTTGGTCTCAGGGAAACCAGATTTGCTTTCAGCTGTTGATTTATTTTTAGACCACTTGAAAAATCATAGAATCATAGAATGGTCTGGGTTAGGAAGGACAGAGTTCAGGAAGAGTTCAGAGTTCCCAAGGCAGAGTCAAATGAAGTGTTAAAGGTGAGTGGCTGGAAGTACAAACACTGAGGAGGCTTTTAGGGAAGATCTCAGCTGATCAGTGAAATCCTCATAAAATCCGACCCAGCCTGGGTCAAACCTGTTGGTTTGAGCTTGAAACAACTGCCAGAGGTTGTAAATTCAAATACAGTTCCACAAAGGGGACCCCAAAGAGCCATAAATCAGCAGGAAATGAAACTCTCCCATTTTCCAGCTCCCAAAAGGAGACCAGGGAGCCTCCAGGGCTCACCTGTTGTCACCTTTTCCTCCAGGTGAGCAGAGGGGGATCCCAAGTGGGGGCAGCAGAGGTGAAGATGATCCCTGATGTCCTTCAGGGAAAGGATGGAGAGCCCAGGACAGTGCAGTGGGATTTGGGAATCCTCACAGCCCTGAGCAGCAGCTGCAGGCAGGAGGTCAGTGCTGTGTCTCCAACACCTCCAGCAGGAGGGTTTTCAGTATTTTGGTGGAGTTTGGGTGGAAATCAGGCTGGCACCCCTGGCTGAGCAGATACCCAGGATGCCAGCCTGCATTTCTGTGACCATGGAGACACAAATGGGGTTTGCCCTGTGCCAGCACAGGAAATCTGGGAAAAAATCCCAGAGCCTGAGGGAAACTCTCACAAGGACTTCTGACCCCCAGCAGGTCCTTGAGGAGACATTCCCTGCACTGCCTTCCCATGAAAAGTGCATTTTGCAGGAATTAATGGATTATAATAATGGATGGATTAATGGATTATTAATAATGAATGGGAAATTCCAGTGCTCCCAAATCAGTAATGGTTTTTTTTTAGGATCAGGATATGCTCCTGAGCACTTCCCTCTCTGTAGGACTGCATGATGAAGGACATCAAGAGAAATAGTTGGGAATTCTGGGACAGATGTGGTGTTTCTAATAATTATGGAGAAGAAATCCATTCTGTCCTCACAAACACCAGGAGTGTCCTGCTCTGCAGCCACACAAACTCCACCACTGAGGTTCTTTACATAATTGACTTGTGGGAGATTCCAGCTATTTTTTTGTGTCACATTATCCTAGAAAAGCAGCTTATTTTCATATAATTAATTTAAACTGTTTCATAGAACTAATAAAATATTATTTGCATTTTTCCTTGGTTAAAAGCAGATGTTGCACCCCCAGAATTCCACAAACTGAAAACACTTCACACCAACAGGTTTGAACACTGGCAAATATCTCATACCCAAATTCCCTGAAGTAAAATAGGAAATAAAAGTACAATGTACAGAACTTTTGAATATTTGTATGTCCTTTTTATGTTATCTAAGCCTGGCAGATCAGGAAATATGGGAGGTGAGAAATGGAATTCTGTTATGCCTGAAAAAGTTCTTTTAGGTGGGTTTAGATATTTCTGAAAGTCAATGATTATAGTTGGTGTTTGTTGTCTTTTTGGAGGTCACAAGAGTAAAGCTGGAGGAAGTTTTAAGGCTGGACAAGGCTTGGAGCAAGGTGGGATAGTGGAAGTGGGATGAGCTCCAAGGTCCCTCCCGGGCCATTCCTGGTTGGAAACACGCCTGGGAATTTCCTGCTGGCTCGCTCCCAGCCCCGATTTTGGGGATTTGAGGCGGGGATCGGTGCCAGCAGCAGCAGGAGCCGGTCCCGGTGCCACTAGATGGCATCGCCAGCCCACGATTCGCCCGTCCCTGCTTTGCCCTGGGATGACGCCGGGATAACGCCGACCCCACTTTCCAGGTGAGCCGCGTTCCGAGCGGGAGCATCCCCCGGGACTGCAGGGTCACAGAATGACCAGGCTGGAAGAGACCTTCAAGACCATCGAGTCCAGCCCAGCCCCAACACCCCAACTCAACCCTGGCACCCGGTGCCACATCCAGGCTTTGTTAAACACACCCAGGGATGGGGACTCCAGCACCTCCCCAGCAGCCATTCCAGAACTTTATCACCCTTGCTGTGAAAAACTTTTCCCTGCTCTCCAGCCTGTATTTCCCTTGGAGCAGCCTGAGGCTGTGTGCTCTGGTTGTGTCAGTGCTGCTGCAGACAGAGCCCAGCCCAGCTGAGCACAGGCACCTTTCAGGAGCTGTGAGAGTGATGAGGGCAGCCCTGAGTCTCCTTTTCTCCAGGCTGAGCACCCCCAGCTCCCTCAGGGCTCCTCTCAGGGTTTGTGTTCCCAGCCTCTCTGGATGTGCTCAGTGTCCCAGCTCCTTCCCAAGCTGAGGGGCCAGAGCTGGGCACAGCCCTCCAGGTGTGACCCCCGCAGTGCCAGGGCAGGGCACAGTGCCCTCCCTGCTCCTGCTGCCTCTCCATCCTGCTCCGGGATAACACCCTCAGAGCTGCTGCTGTTGTTACAGTTCCCAAGCTGAAAGAATGATGGAATCCCAGAGTGGTTTTAAAGCTCATCCAGTTCTGTCCCCTGCCGTGGCAGGGACACCTCCCACCATCCCAGGTGCTCCCAGCCCCAGTGTCCAGCCTGGCCTTGGGCACTGCCAGGGATCCAGGGGCAGCCCCAGCTGCTCTGGGCACCCTGTGGCAGCACTGCCCACCCTTCGAGTAAGTATTTTTTTCCTAATATCCCATCTACACCTCCTCTCTGTCATTTTAAAGCCTTCCCCCCTTTTTCCTGCTGCTCCATCTCTTGCAAATCGTTTTCCTCCGGTTTTCTTGTAGCTCCTTCAGGCACTACGAGACTGCAGTGAGGTCATCCCAAACTTCTTCTCTCCAGGTGAACAATCCCAGCTCTCCCAGCAGAGCTGCTCCATCCTCTGATCATCCTCTGCATCCTGTGCTCAGCTTCCCATTCCCAAATCCCTCCGTTTATCCCGGACCCTCTCCCGTTCCCCCGCGCCTGCGGGGCGGTGCGGGACGCTCGGGGGCGGACCGAGAGCTCCCGGGGGTCCCCGCTATTTACCGGGCCGTGCTCCGAGCGGTGCCCGCACCTGCACCCCTTGGGGCCGCGGGATGCTCCGGGATGCTCGGCTCCCTGCCGGCCCCGCAGCCGCCCGCGGCCAGCCCGTACCTGCGGCCTGCGGCCATCGGCCCCGCCGCTCCGTGCCCGCGCTCCGGGGCCGTGTCCGCGCTCCGGGGCCGTGTCCGCGCTCCGGGGCCGTGCCTGCGCTCCGTGCCCGCGCTCCGTGCCCGTGCCCGCGCTCCGTGCCCGCGCTCCGTGCCCGTGCCCGCGCTCCGGGGCCGTGCCCGCGCTCCGTGCCCGTGCCTGCTCTCCGTGCCCGTGCCCGCGCTCCGGGGCCGTGCCCGCGCTCCGGGGCCGTGCCGGGCTGGCCGCACGCTCAGCCGCATCTGCCGGTTCGTGGCCGAGACCTTCCCGTTCTGGGGGGGCCGGCGGGCAGAACCGCACCCGCCACAGCCTGGCCCTCAGCCAGGGCTTCACCGGCTGCCGCGGGACCGGGCCGAGCCGGGTAAGGCGGGGGGCGATGCGGAGCGATGTGCGGGGCGATGCGCGGGGGGATGCGCGGGGGGATGCGCGGGGCGATGTGCGGGGCGATGCAGAGCGGTGCGGGGCGATGTGCGGGGCGATGTGCGGGGCAATGTGCGGGGTGATGTGCGAAGCGATGTGCCGAGCGGTGCGGGGCGATGCAGAGCGGTGCGGAGCGATGTGCGGAGCGATGTGCGGGGCGATGTGCGGGGCGATGTGCGGGGTGATGTGCGAAGCGATGTGCGGAGCGGTGCGGGGCGATGTGCGGGGCGATGTGCGGAGCGATGTGCGGAGCGATGTGCGGGGCGGTTCGGGTCGATGCGGGGCCGCCACCTCTGCTCTGGGTCTGTCCGCAGGCAAAGGCAGCTGCTGCTGGACGCTGGATCCCAACTGCGAGAAGATGTTCGACAACGGGAATTTCAGGAGGAGGAGGAAGCGGCGAGCGGAGGCGGCCGGAGCGGTGGAGGGGGCCGGGGACAGCGGTGGGGACCCGCGGGGGACACGGCCACCCCCGCCCGAGGCAACCCGAGGCTGAAGCCGGGCACGAGCGATCGATGGCCTTGTACCGCAGAAATGTGAGTTTGTACAGAATTGGTAACTCCAGGGGATGGGTGTGCGGAGCGCCGCCGCTGTCCCTCCTGCTCTCCCCGTCCCTCCTGCTCTCCCCGTCCCTCCTGCTCTCCCCGTCCCGTCCCACCAGAAGGCTGGAAAAGCTTTCACCTCCTGCTATGGAAAGCTCGCATGGGCAGCTTTCCGTGGCCAGGAGCAAAGCAGAGCTCCCTGCCAGCCCTCCTGGCTGTTTGGGGAGGGAAGGGAAGGGTTTGATGTCCCAGAGATGCTCGGGGTGCTCTGCAGATGAGCTGGGGGTGCTCACCCTGGAGAAGGGTCCAGGGAGACCTCAGAGCCCTTCCCAGTATCTAAAATCAGCTTATAAAGGAGAGATAATGGATTCCTATACCAGGGGGCAATGATTTTAATCTAAAAGAGGGGAGATTTAGACGTTAGGTGAAATCCTTGGTGAAAGGGAAGAATCAACTGTACAACATACATTTTTCTTGGCCTAAAATGCAGTAAATTGTGTTATAAAAAGATCTGGTTTACAAATATCCAACTTGAGTAGATCTGAAGGGAAAGAAAGAGCAAACTGAACTTGTCAGCCAATATCCTGTGAGGGTCTAGGTGGATACACTGATTTTTTATCAATTCCCTATTTGAAAAAAGCCTTATCCAAGAAAATTTACACAGAAAGGGGAAATGAAATTTCTGGAATGGAATTTAAAAGATTTCAGACAGAATCTCTGTGTTCCCATTATTATTATTGCAGGGTTTTCAAGGAAGAAGGCATTCAAATAACCTGTGTTTCCTTTTCCAAGCAGGTCTGGGAAGGGGCAGCAGTGCAGGGCATGAAAGGAGAGTTTGCACTTTGGAATATTTGGTTTGGGGCTGTGCTTTGAGCCTGGCTCAGGGTGGAGGTTCCCAAAAACCAGCCCCATCCCTCCTGATCCCTGACAGCCTGCCCTCCCAAAAAGGGCAGGACAGAGCAGGGTGACCTCTGCTCACAGGGGTTTTGATGGTGTGTCCTTTAGATTCACCTGGAGGAATGGAGAATTCCCAGAAAAACCCAGGGAATGCCCCTGGCTGGGCAGGGGAAGGCAGGCAGGGGCTGGAGAGCAGAGCTGGCTGTTTCACTTCTTCAGCAACGAGCACGAATTATTTTCCTGGCTTTAATTGCTGTTATTGTAGTCTCAGTTCTATTTTAATCCAGTTGCAAAAGCAATAAATCTCTATTTTCAGCGTGATTATCACTCAGGAGGAGCCCATCACAAAGGCAAACAGGATGTGATAAATCAGATTTACTTCTCCTTTTTTTCTTTTCAATTTTCCCTCTGCTCCAACACTTGCCTGTGATAAATCCTTGTTAAGCACTAGGATTTCCCTGGGCTTTACTGTGGGATAACACAGCTTCCCAGGATTTTTTTTTTTCTGGAAAACAGAACAGGGAATATTAAATGTTATGTTGTGGGAGGAAAATCAAGACAAAACTGAATTTCCAGGTTCTTGGGAGTCATCAGGGCTGAAGGAAAGGGAAGTTGTAAGTAGTTCTTAATACATAAAAATATCAGGAAGGAGAATATCAGGAAAAATCCCCCTGGAACATCTGGCTGGGAAATCAAAATCAAGAAATAATAATCAAGAAATAAAAAAATCAAGAGCCAAAGGCTGATTTGTAGCTGGGAGGATCCCATTAGGGGGGTGATGATGTTTGGACCCGTGGAAGAAAAATCATCCAGCACAAAGACGGAATTCTCAATGAAAGAAGAATTTCATTAAGTCCTAATGGAAGGGGGGAACAACAATGTGGGAAAAAAGCAGTGAAGAAATCAAAATGAATGCTGAGGAGCTGAGTGCTGCCCTGGAAGTGAGGAGGTGGCAGCTGAAATGAGGCAGTCATGGCTCTGCTGCTGCCTCGGGGCCCTCAGAGCACTCTGCAGATAATTCACTGTTAATTAACTTTCCCTTTCCCCTGAGCATCTCAGCGTCCAGTGGCTTTTAGACCTACTGAGAAAATCGGGTTTAATTCTCTTTCCTGGGCTTCAAGCCACGAGTGGGAGGTGAGGGAGGATCCTGGGATTTCTCTGCAGCCCGAGTTGGTTGTAAGGGAATTTCTGGGGATAAATTGAGTTTGTGCTGTTCTGGAGTCACTCAAAACAAAAGCCTGGTAACACAGAAGATTTCCATCCCTCTGAATTTTATATTTTCATTGTCCTTGGCTGTATTAGGGTTTCTTTAAGTGATGCTAAAGGCTTGTTTGAGGAACAAATTTTGGGAATATTTGGTGGGGCTGAGCCCTGGGAAATGATAATTTCACATTTCCTTTCTGCTGGAAACACTTTTTGGGTTTGTTTGGGTTTTTGCCTTTTTTTTTTTAAGTACACCATGCATAATTCCACATTTGACATGGATTTGAAGGAGAAATCCTTCTCTGCCCACACTTTGGACAGGGATCACCTCCACAGGTGATAATGATATTTGTTGCTGAGGCTGAAAGGAGATGCTGGGGGCACCTCTTGTGTTTGCAGCTTCCTGTTCCTTCCTGATGGGCCCTGGGAAATCCCAGATTTCCCTGGCCCCTGGCTGGGGATGCCAAAGCACAATTCCAGTTCCTGTTTTCACCTCATTTCCAGAGATCATTTGCAAACTCCTGCATTTCAGGATCCCTATTTTCCATCAGGGCAGCAGCCTCACTTCAAACCAAGCATTGTCCTCCAGAGCCAGGGAGGAAAAGCTGCTGCACTGAGTGATCTCCATCAGCAGCTGCTGGGCATAAATTACATTTTAATGCTCAGACTGGGGGTAAGATTAGCTCCTGCTGTTGGCATTATTAATGGGGCCAACACCACCCTTGCTCATATTCTGCTTTCCCTGCTGGATTTGAGTGGGATTATTTCCCTGTCTGCTCAGGGGGAATGGCTTCAAAGGGAAGGAGGGGAGGTTGAGAGGGATTTTGGGAAGGAATTGTTCCCTGGCAAGGTTGGATGGGGTTTGGAGCAGCCTGGGACAGTGGGAGGTGTCCCTGCCCATGGCAGAGGTGGCACTGGATGATTTTAATTCCCTCCCCACCCAACAAAGCTGGAATTGGCCTCTGTGTGATCCAGAGGCTTCCTGCAGCCTCACCAGGGCGTGGTTGGGACTTCAGAGCTTCCCAGAGGAAAATAAAAAAATTCCTCTTGAAATTGTTTTGGACAGGTGTAATAAATCAATATAAATGATGGAATCAACCTCTGGGCTTTATTCTTGCAAGGGGAAGAATGCCTTTCACATTGCCAGGGAGCATTTCATGGAATAAGTGATGACATCTTCCTTAGAGAGAGGAGGGATGAAGTGAATTATCTGCAGAAAAGGGCAGTGCTCTGTTCCCTGGCTCTCCTTTGCAAATCTTTTTAAGGAAAACCAAAATGTGCTGCTCTTTTCAAGTCCTTTCTTACACCTGGCCCTGCTTTACCTGCTGCACCTTCTCTGATGAAGGACTTGGATTCTCTCCTGCATCTTGTGTTCTCCCATCAGCCTTACTTGTGCAAGAAATTGCCCAAACTCTGTTCCCAACCTGCATTTCATTAAAAAATAGCTGAATAGTCCCCCAGAATTAACCAGAAGCTGCAGCTCCTTCTCCTTTGTTTCCAGTAATGGAAGTTATTTCCAGATGAGAAGGAGTCACCCTCTGGCTGCAGAGGAATAATTTGAATTCCCCCTGGCTGGCAGGATCCTTTCCCATCTGTGGGCAGATTTCATTCATTGTCTCATATTAAACCCAGAGGTGTTATTAACATCCAATAGAATTTCAGATCTGCAGGGAGCTCTGTGATAGTTGTAAGAGAAGAGGCTGAAAATAACATTTAAAACTTCATTGGTGTGGCCATTTCAATGCAGCTTTGAATTATATTTTTGTGTTTCCTTACCTGTGCAAAGTTTCATTTCCAGCCAAGTGCTGGAAAAATCCATCCAGTTTATTTCAAAATGCAGGGAATGTGGGCACCTGAGCAAGTCCCAGCTTGGGAGGGCAGGAGAGGAGGGGATGAGCAACTCCTGAGGTGGAATCAGAGCAGAATCTGGGGCCCTGCTCTGCTGCCAGCCAGGAATGACAGATGGAGATGGATGCTGATGGATCCTCAGCTCGCTTCCCTCCCTTGCAGCCCAAGTGCCAGGCCTGGAAAAGAACCATTTATATGCTGACAAACCTCCTTTATAAACAAAACTTTGGACTTTCAGACAGCCCCAGCCAGCAGCAGGTTCCTTCTGGGGCACTTGGGTGGGTTCTGGGTTATTTTCTTGGAGATTTAACAAAGGCAGCACATAACTGGTGGTGTCCAACACTGAGAGATTCTCTCTTTCTTGCACCCAGAGAAGAAATAATCATGTTTATTAAATGTTTTTTGAGTGATACAGCTCTATTCTTATTTGAGATTATAGTTTTGCTCGCAGTGTATTGATCAGGAAATATCAGTGAATGTTGCCTTGGTTACCTTTGCAAAACTCAGTATTTTTATCCTTGTTTGTCAGATTTATGCTGTATAAAATCCCATTTTCTTTTTGAATTTCTGACCATTGTTAATCAATGACTTTGTCAGTTCTGATTAATTTTTTTTTTAAAATATTGTATTTTCACTTTCCTCTGGGCTTTTTTGGGGCAAGTTTCCTCTTGTTTATATATATATATATGTAAAATAATATTGGGAATGAGCCAAAAACTTTTTCCAGGAACCCACCACTCTATTCCATCTCCCTGTGCCCATTCCCACAGAGCTGGGCTGTCAATTAGAGATTTAAAATTAATTTAATTTGAGAAATACTTGTGGTTTTTGTTTGGTTTTGGTGAGTCTTATATTCCTTGGCATGTGGAGTTAGGGGAGTTCTCCCTGTCTCACCCTGCATTTTGTCTCCATCCACTTTTCATCAAAAATAAACCAGGAATGCAAAGCCAAGGAATCCTAGGAAGGAGCCTGCTGCCCTCTCATGGCTCCTGGAGAAAACAGCCGGGAGGAAAATGGGAATAAAAAGCTGGGAGGATCCTCCTTGTCCAGCAAAATTCCCTTTCAGGCACAGGAGCAGAGCCAGGATGGGAAGGGCTGACTCCATGTCCTGGGGTATCCCAGGCAGTGCTGCCTGGTGGGATTTTATTCTCTATTTTTTCAGTTCCTTCTCTCCCAAGAGGTTGTTTTGGTGTGGTCTGGGCACCACAGGAGCTGCTCCTCCAGCAGAAAAGTCCTAAATTCCTGGAAATCCCATTAATTCCCTGGGATAATTGGCTGATTCAGGATTCTGGAAGTGTCCAGGGCTGGGTTGGATAATGAGATAACAAAGTCAGTGATCAGTAACTAAATGAAATTAAATTACAAAATGAGAACACTCTGGAATTCCCCATGTCCTGAAGGGAAAAGGTGGCCCAGGATCCTCTCCCAGGACAGGGATGAACAGGAATTCAAAGTGCCCAGGAACCAAGGGATTGTGCATCCCCATTGCAGCCACAGGCTGAAGGAAGGGTAAAATGGGAGAAGGAGCAAAAAAGTAAGGTTAAAAAAAAGAGAAAAAAGGTAAAAAAGAAGGGGAAGGAAAAAACCAAAAAAAGATAGGATGCAACCTAATCCAAGCCTGCATTAGGGGTTAGAACCCTGGTTACTGAGAATTTTAAACTTGCTGTGCTGACAGACACTGACCCCCAAAAGAACTCTGCATTTGACCTGAGGCCACAGAAAAAGCTTCCAAAATAAAATGATAAAACTGAGATTGTGATTGTGTAGTTGGAATAGAAACTCGAAGTTTCACACAGTAGAAAACTTAGAGTTTAAAGTTTTAGAATATAGTGATATATATAAAGCAAGATAGAAGTTTTAAAGCAGAGGCTAATCCTTCTTCTTCACCTTCTTCTTCTTAGGTTTAAGTAGTATTATATGGAAAAATATATATAGTATTAGATAAAAAAATATATAAAGTATTAGATAAAAATATTATATATTATTAGATAAAAAGCTGCCTGAAAGGTGATTCCCCCTCCAACCTCCCAGTCCCACCTGTGCCCCAGGTCAGAAATGCTGCAAGCTGAGCCTGAGAGAGAGGAACAAGAGGGGATCATCCAGCAAGGCACCCCCTGCTCCCATCTGCTCCCTCTCTTCCTCCTTTCACCCCCAGAGCAGAAATCCAAGGCAGTCCTCACTCCCTGCTGACCTGTCCATGATGCTTGCTCTGACTCAATGAGTCACTTCTTTTTCCCTGGCTGAATAAATCACTTGGGTGCTTCTGCTAAAGTGATCCTGATTGAATTGCAGGGTTTAAAATAACCATACATTACATTAAGTGGGCTATACATCCTCACCCTGCTTTCTGCAGGGGCACAGGACAAGGAGGGATGGCTGTGGATTGAAGAGGACAGGTTTAAGTTATATATTAGGGAGAAATCTTTCTTTTTATATCAGGAGAAAAATCATTTTTTCTGTGAGAGAGCTGAGGCCCTGGCACAGGTGCCCAGAGAGGCTGGGGCTGCCCCTGGATTCCTGGAAGTGCCCAAGGGGTTGGAGCACCCTGGGATAGTGGAAGGTGTCTTTGCCCAAGGAATGAGATGAATTTGAAGCTCCCCTCCAACCAACCATCCTCTAATTCTGTGATTTTATTTATACCAGATCTACCTGAGCTTTATAGCTCACTCTCAAAGTTTCACACTGGATAAAAAAGTTACAGCATGGAGCAGAAATGCTGAATACAGGCAGCTTTCCTTGAACCCACAGAGACCCTCAACACCTGGTAAATTAACAGTCACCTAAAGTTTAGCAGCAGCTGAAAACACTAAATAAAAAACATTGCAAAGCTGCAGGCAGGCAAATCCAAACATTTCTGATGTGGGCACAGCTCCTGGCCAGCATGCAGAGCTGGTTAATTCACAATTATAGGGACAAAAAGAGGCAGTGCAGCTTTGCTGTTAGCCAGAGGCAAAGAGGCTGCGTCAATAAAAGCAATCCCCGTGCCCAGGAGCTGCTGCACTGCAGAGGCAGCAGAGCTCCCTGCTGTGGGATTAACAATCAATGCTCTCAATCAAGCAGAGCCACAGCTCATGATCTCTGTTACAGCCATCAGAGAGCTCAGGGAATATTCCTCTGGGGCAGGCTGGGCTGGGGGGAAAGGAGGAGAGCCTGAGACCAGGATCAGATAAATCCCAGAATGGTTTGGGGGTGGTGGAAGCCTGAACTCGCCCAGTTCCAGGGGCAGGGACACCTCCCGTTGTCCTAGGGTGCTCCAAGCTGGCCTGGGACACTTCCAGGTGTGGGGAATGGATTTGTAGAGAGTTTTTAAAGTTTAATAGAAGGTTTAGATGGTGAGTGTTTGTATGTGAACACCAGGGATCCAGGGGCCCCCTATAAATTCAAGCTCCCCGCTGCACACAGTGCTCTGCTGCCACTTCCCAGCACTGGCAGGGAGTTTTAGGAAAGCATTTGAAGGAATTTTAGGGTGAAAAGTTGGTGCCAGCTCTGTGTGTTCCCTCCTGCTGTGGCTGGTTGGTCCCTAATTCAGGAGAAATTATCAACAGCTCACCAGGAACTTCTGAATTTGAGCTTGGGTGCCTGCTTTTGGAGCAAATTGAAAATGCAAACTTTCTGTATTTCAAATTCTGCCTGTAAATATTGTGCTCTGCAGGTTATTGCCCCAAATCAGTGGGGTTGGGACAGGGATGTGTGGGTGCTCCTCGGTCCCATCCCCCTGCTCCAGCCCCGAGCAGCTCTTTGTGCTGGGAAGGGAATTTCTGCCCTCAAACTGAAATAAATCATGCAGAGGAAGAACCCCGAGGTAGCTTTGTTAGACAGATGCAACTTGAACTCCTGTTGAAATCGGGTTTTTGTCGTGTTGTGGTGGCTTTGATCTGGCACTCGCATCAAAGCAGGTGAGGTTTGTCACACAGCCACTTTCTGGTGTCTGCAGGCAAACAAGAGATCTGCAGTCTGATTCTAACAGAGCCACGTGCTCCCAACAGACACCCAAAAACAGGGTTTCTGTGATTTCCAAAACTGTCACTGTCATATTTTCTGAAAAATCCCTTTGCCAGGATTTTTTCTCCTGGGAAGCTGAGAAGGCTCAGAGAAAAAGGGAAACAATAATTATCAGATTTGCTTCTCCTGTGTTTTGCTGCTTTGGAATGTGGTTTGGACATTGTTACCAACTGGTCATTGTTTGATTGGTTTCATGGGAATTGTTTTAACTTAATGACCAATCACAGCCAGCTGTGTCAGACTCTGAGGCGTCAGTCACGAGTTTTTCATTAGTGTCTTGTTAAACCTTCTGTCTGTATCCTTTCTCTATTCTTTAGTAGAGTTTAGTACAGCATTCTTTAATATAATGTAAGTACATAAAATAATAAATTGGCCTTCTGAGAACATGCAGTCAGATTCATCATTTTCTTTCTGCCACAGGGACCCCAGAAAATACCACACCAAACCCCAGGGTTTAGATGCAGCAGAAACTCCCAGGCAAGGGGAAGCTCCTGCTCTCCAGAGCTGGAATTCTTTTTCTTCTGCATTATTCTGCCTCCATCCCTCCACCAGACCCCTCTAAGCTCTCCAGAGCTGGAATTCTTGCTCTTCCTGCATTATTCTGCCTCCATCCCTCCCCCAAGCCCCTCTGAGCAGAGCTGTGGCGTGTGGCAGATGCTGGCTGGGCCCAACACTGACAGATGAATGCTGAAACTGTGAAAATTTTTGCAGCCAAAGCAAAACTGGCAAATGTTTGACTCCACCATAACGTTTCCAGCCCTCCCCAGCACTTCCAGGCAGGCAGAGCAAAGATCAGCCCTGGTTTTATTGACCTGTGCCACCCCTCAAGTCTTAGAAATCCTCTTTTATTTTTATTTTATTCCCCACTCTGCCCTCAGAACCCTTTTAAGGGGATGGGAAATCCCTCTGCTTTGGTTCCTTTGAAGGAGCTCAGCTGCACAAAGTGCTGGCTGCTTTCATCTCCAAACTTTATTTTTGTGACATAAATAGTGAGGATTCACCTCTTGTATCTCCTCATCCCCTCTTCAAAATGCTGTTTTATCTCCACGAGCACCTCTTGTATCACAGATATGAAGTGTGACTGAAAATCACACTGGAAAGGAAAAGGAAGCTTTTTTTTCTTTTTAAAGGAATAAAAAAAGCCTCTCCTGGCTGCACAGGTGAGGGACAAAGGGCCAGAAGTGCTGAACACGTGCTCTGAGCAGGATTTTGCACTTTGGATCTGCCCCAAGGTCCCACTGCTCATTCCCAGGGAGGAATGAGAAGGGAATGGAGCTGTGATTCCCCCACTCCTGGGCAGTGCTGCAGCCCTGTGTCTTTGTGAGCACATGAAATAATCCTCAAACTGGGCAAGGGGATGGCCCTGGCCAGAGATCAGCCCTGGAATCATCACCTGGGGGACTTTGTGCCAGGCAGGGAGGTGTGCAGAGGGGCTGGGCTTTGCCCTTGGCTCTTGGCAGTGCTCAGAGGTCAAGCAGGATTTTCCTGGTGTTTCTGTGCGTTAATAACCTGGAGATACTGGGCTTCTCTGCTCTCATGGAATTGTTGAATGATTTAGATTGGAAAATCCATCTAGTCCAACCATTCCCCAGCAGGCACAAAACCAAACCAGGCTTTTGTGTCCTCAAAACAATCTGGGAATTGAAGTGTGCACACAATTCAGAGCAAATGGAAATTTGCTGTCCACATTAAAGTCATCTTCCTTCACACCCCCTTTTCCAAGGTGTCCTTAAAACAGAATAACATCCTTTGGTGCATTCTCTATGGGCCTCTCCTGCTCCTTCTTCTTGGAATATCTGGCATGGTCATAGAAATAGATGATGATGAGAGAAGCAATGTTCAGGAAAAGGGTGAGCAGCATGATCCAGTAGGAATATCCATAGTTGTGTTTGGATCCAAGGTGTGCCTGCAGGGAGCTGGAACAGCTGTGGGCCAGCTCTTCAGACAGGCTGTTCCCTTCCACGTTCACAGGGAAAAGGATCATGGCTATGAGGATGAGGACTCCTGGAAAACAGAAATACAAATTTTAGAGGAGGAACTGTAGTGCTATTTGTGTAGTGACATTTATATATTATTATATTATATTATATTATATTATATTATATTATATTATATTATATTATATTATATTACATTACATTGCATTACATTATATTATATCCCATTATATCCCATTATATCCCATTATATCCCATTATATCCCATTATATCCCATTATATCCCATTATATTATTCATATATTGTATTGTCATAATTTTTATAATTTTTAATATATTATTTTTTATATATTATTTTTTCATGTATCATATCTTAATATATTAGATATAATCTGCTTTAATCCTTGCCCTATTCCAGGGATTTTAATCAATTTATCTAATATTAGCAATTCTATGGGGGCATTTAAAGAATTTTTGCCCCACCCAATAGTATCTGACAGGTGTTTTGATGCAGGCAGTGATATATCTAAGATTATTTGATTGTCACTGATTATTCTTACAAAAGGCCATTTAATTCAAGTTTTTTTCATCTAATGTAGTGCTGATGAGTATTGTGTATTGACCCCCTTGGTGATTTGTAAATGTCTGTTTGATATGAGCCCAAATTCATGGATGGGCAGTCTCACAGTTGGATAAAATCAAAACAGCTGGATAGATATCACAGCTGGATAAATATCACAGCTGGATAAGATATCATAGCTGGGTAAAATATCACAGCTGGATAAATATCACATCTGGATAAAGCCCTGAGCAGCCTGGTCTGTGCTCAGGGTTGGCAAAAAGAGCTTAGACTTGGAGACCTCCTGTTCTTTACAACTTGAATGATTGGATGAGTCTGGGAGAAGCCAAAATGTGATGTCTTATTAGATGTGGGTTTATTTCTTGCAGCCTCCCAAATGTAAAAGTTCAGCTGCTTTGACATTTATCTAAATATTGCTGCTGCACCTCTGCTTTCCTCGTGCCAACAGAGCTGTAATCTCTGAACTTTAGTGGAACAGTTCCATTCCTCCTCTCCAGGCACCTCATCCTAGCCCAGCTCACGCTGAAACAGCTTCATTTTTTATTCAGGAGAGCGCTGGTAGGAGAATTAGGCACCTCCAGGATGACCTCCCACATTAAATGATGTGTGATTTCCCATAAAAATGCACCCACAGCAAAATAACCTTCCAGGTCACAGCATTGCAGGGCTGTTAGAAGTAACAACAGCCCAACACCAGGGTTTGTTTTCTCTCCAGTATTCATTTTGGCCAGCCCGTGGTCCTTTTGTTTCAGACAGAGCTTCAGGGGCTGGGTCAGGAAAAACCTTCCCATGGGATGAGACAGTGACCTGCTTGTCTCAGAGGTAAGTAATTGTCTAATTAAGATTTGTTCACTTTTCCTTCTGTGTTTCACAGCTATTTCAGCATCTGTGTTTAAAAATGGGCGATTTTCACTCCTCCACCTGTACTTGTAATAATTGAGATTATCTGCACTGTTCCCTCCCCACCAAGGTCTGGTTTTGTCCCCAGGTCAGGGGGATGCTGCTGGGGACATTTTCCCTGGACCTGAAGAGCTTTAGAAGGCCAAAATACCCGTGCTGAGGTACTCTGTAATCAAATGTCTTAAAAGGAAATGGTTCAAGTGCAAACCTATTGTTAGAGGAACCCTCATCCTCTGGAGACTGGTGGAGTGTGAGAGCAGAGGGGAGGCCAGAGCAGCACAGGGGGGCTGGGAGCAGCCAGGCTCAATCCCAGCAGGAATGGGGTTCCCACCCCCAGTCTCTTGGACAGCTACACAGCTCTAAGGACTCAGCCTCTCCACCCTTTTTTTTTTATGCTTAAATAAGTTTAAACTGATTTTCACTGGTGAATTTCAATTTTTAAAGAGGGAAAAAATTTTTGCCAACGCTCACTCCTCCAAACTGCTGCCTCCCTATAAATACTGTCATATAAATATTATTTTATTCCTAAATAGTATATTTGAATAATAGTTAAAAGATGGTTTTCAGGTGTGCCAGGAGGCACAGTTAAAGACCAAACCCAGAGAGCAGAATGTGTTTCCAGGTGTTTCTTGCAGCTCTATGTTCCTTCATGTTGGAATATATATATATTTTTATATATAAAATACACACATATATATCCACATATAAAAATGTATATTATATATATGTTATATATATAATATATGTGTAATATAGAGTATATAAGTTACCTATATAATATATTATTTAGGTAACATATGATAATAATATTATCATATATATTATAAATGTTACCTATATAATATATATAAATACCTATATAATATATACATAACATAATAGAATAATAGCATTATAGTATATAACATATTATATATGTTACCTATATAATATATTAAAATATATTGTATATATTATATATGGTGTATTATTTCTTATTTATTTTATAGATAATATATTATGTGTAATATTATCATATATAATACTTATATATAATTATAATGGTGTATAATATATAAGGGTAAAATAGATATAATTATAATATACAGCTAGAAATAATAATTATAACATATAGAAGTATTAAATATTAAATATTAAATATTGTCTACTATAATTTATATTATATTATATTATATTATATTATATTATATTATATTATATTATATTATATTATATTATATTATATTATATTATATTGTATTGTATTATATTATATTAAATTCCATTTATATTCCATTTATATATAAGGAATAATATAATATGAAATATGATGTAGTAATGTAATAATATATAATAATATAATATTTAATTGTGTATATATGTGGAATATATATATATATAATGTACCTGAGGACTAGAATGGCACTCACCACAGAGGGAATTCCAGGTGTAGACTCCGATGGGTCCCAGGAATGTCTGGTAGGGGTTGCTGACAGCGTTGGTGCAGGTGAAGCCAGCGCTGAGCAGGGAGCTCAGCAGGGCCAGCACCAGCACCACGATGGTGGCCACCACCAGGCTCCTGCTGCTGCTGCTGCTGCTGCTCAGGGCCTCTGAGACTGCAACACAGCAGGGACAGGGACAGAGGGAGTGTGAAACCTTGGGGTTCAGCTTTTCTGCTCTTCAAATCCTGGACTGCCTTAGGGTGAAGCTGAACTCCATAGAAAGTGCCATTCACTGTCATCTCTTGGTCAGAAAAACCAATTCCTCTAAGCCTGAAACTCAGGGCACCAAATGATGCCTTGAGGTTTAGCTTTGATATATTTCAGATTCTGTACTGCATCAGTATATAACTCTGAACTTGTTATAGTTATATACTATATATAGTCTATATATATAGTATTGTTATATACTATGTATAGTCTATATATAGCATTGTTAGAGTTATATACTATATACAGTCTATATATATAGTATTGTTATATACTATGTATAGTCTATATATAGCATTGTTATAGTTATATACTATATATAGTCTATATATATAGTATTGTTATTACTATATACAGTCTATATATATAGTATTGTTATATACTATGTCTAGTCTATATATAGCATTGTTATAGTTATATACTATATATAGTCTATATATATAGTCTTGTTTTAGTTATATACTATACATAGTCTCTATATAGTATTGTTATAGTTATATACTATATATAATCTATATGTAGTGTGTATATATATAGTAGCAAGACTATATATACTATTTACTATACATTTCAGTAGTAAGACTATATATAGTATATATATTATATATATACTATATATATATATATACTATAGCATATATATATTTACTTTCTATAGAAATATATAAAATATAATATATACACAGTATATAAAATATATGGTATAGTGCATATATATGTATAGTGTATATACAGATACGATATAGCATATATATTCTATATACTATATATAGTATATATATACACTATATAGTTTTGTATATATGAAGTTTTTAAACTCCATATAAAGTGCCAGCAGCTCTCCTCACAGCCCAGGCACACTCTCAATCCTTTTGCAGCCCCAGAACCAAGGGCAGCGCTGCAGCTCCAGCCCCAAAAGTGCCAAGAGCAGGGGATGGAGGAGAGCAGCCTGGCAGGGTGGGACTGCATCCCCTGGAGCTGCAATTCAACACTGAACCCAATATGGAAATGGACCAAAACCCATAAAAGTGTGAAATCTTGTGACTCATTGTCCGTCTTGGGTGGAGCCATGGCCAGGCTCTTGCACTGCCCAAGGTGTGTCCTGTGATGCATTTTAATAAATCCCTGCTTTATTCCTTAACTCTGCCCAGCCTCTGGCCCAGGGAGCCTCTCAGGGCATCACCTACAGCCTCAGGGCCCAAAAAGTACAAATAAAAGTGAGTTGGAGGAGAGAAAAATGGGGGTAAATGACTTCATTACCTGAAACTGTAATTGGAGGATTAACCCCTGATATGTGAATGGACCAAACTTATAAAAGTATGAAAAATTCATGACCATGGTCCATTTTGGGTGTAGCCCCTTGGGGAGGCTTTGTTCTGAAATGTACCTAAAGGCCTTCATTAAATATACCCACTTTTATTCCCTTAATCCTGTCTGGCCTCTGTTCTAAAGTGAGCCTGAAAAAGGCATCAAGGAGACAGCCCCAGCTTGTACCAGAGGGGCTTTGATTGGAGATTTGGGAAAGTTTGCTCCCAGAAAAAGGGTGGGGAAGCCCTGGAGCAGGGAGTCACCATCCCTGGAAGTGTGCTGAAGGTGCGTGGCTGTGGCACTTGGGGGTGTGGTAAAGGTTGGACTCAGTTATCCTGGAGAGCTTCTCCAACATTAATATTCCAGGATTCTCTGATAACCTGCCCTGCCCAGTCTGGTGGGTTTGGAAAACCTTGTGACTTCCTGCCAGGGCTGTAATTAAAAACTAATGAGCAGAGGTTTGGCTGATGTGAAGGGATTGGGATGAGGAAAGTTCAGGAGGTTTGGACCCAGCAATGAACGCAAATCCCAAATGGGGTGAAGGTATCTGGGCTGAAATAAATTCTTGCCAGCTAATCCTGCAGTTAGCTGGGTAGTAAACTTCTGTTCCCCAATACTTCTGTAAAAATTTCCTCTGGATGAGGCCAGACAGGAATTTTCTGCCTAAACTGGATCAGAAATCTGGGTGTTCCTCTGCCAGTGTCTGGTCACCTCCACAAATGCCTATTTAAAACTCTGCTCCAATTTAAAACCCTGCTCCAGTTGTATTTCCTTTAAAAATAGCAGCAGTCACGCTGCTATAAATACAATAAATGTGACAGGGAAAACCTTCCCCAAGCCCACTGAAGCTGCTGTCTGGACAGGCCAGGGGCTTTTGCAGGACAAATAAATCTGAGTGTGGTCATCCATGGGCAGATGAGGATGGTTGAGCTCATCTCCTGACTGGATCTGTCTCTGTGCCCTGCAGGAAAATCTGGGTGCAGGCAGGACCGGCTCCTTTCTTTTCAAATAAAGGAGCAGCTCCTGCTGTTCTCCAGCAGGACAGGATGGGATTTGTGGGGGTTTGGTTCCCTCAGGGCTGAGCTTTGTGGGCACGTGGCCCTGATCCCAGATCCTGCTCCCTCTCCTTTTTTCCCAGCTTTTTTCCAGATCATTCCCTGCTGTAGTTCCATGGCTCTTGTGGTCAAACCCTTCAGAACTGTCACCAATTTTTGCCTAAATCCTTCCAGTTCCTCAAAAAGGTGCTGGTAACAAGAGACTCAACCCCAAATTGAATACCATCAAAGTGTTTTTTTGTTGAGGTGAATTATTTCCCTCCTCTCAATTTAAAGATTGAAAAGGCAGCTATGATGTGCTTTATGTTGTAACAAATGCAGTGACAATGTCTTGGAGCTTTGTTCAAATAGATGTTGTGAGAGACTGACTTCAGTAGGAAAATTCCCTTTCTGTGCTATTCTTGAACAGAGCCATTATTGCAAAATATTCTGCATAACTGGAAGGAATCATAGCAGAAAGAAAAAAGTAAAAACCCCATAAAGAGGAATAAACATAATAAAAAGAGCTGTTGGCAAGGAATGAAAAGGAGAATTCCTCTCACATTTTATCCAATACTGCAGTACAAGTTAATTTCTGCTGGAGGCACTGGCAGGTAAGGATGTGTTATGGAAATCAGCTGTGAATTTATGCAATTTTCCTGGAAGAAAAGGAAAGCAGGGCACCCAGGGGATATCACTCAATGGAATGGAAGTGAGCAGGTTGTACCCTGCACTCAGGCTGAAGCAGCCTGGCCATCACCTGTGATCTATTTCTTGAAGAAGAAATAAGTCTGGAGCCAAACCAGCCAGGCTTGTGTAATTTCCCTCTGGGCAGCCTCACTTAATTTTATCCATCAGAACTTCTCCAGAACTGGCTACACCTCCTGCACCCCCTAATTGATCTTGTTTATGTCTGACACTGAGCTGCAGTTTAGGGGGTGGCATTTTGGCAGCCTCCAGCTGTCAACAGCACAAGGCTGAGGGCTTGAAAGAAAATGCTCTTTTCATGGCAGCTGATCCTTTTTTAAATCCCTAAATAAAGCAGTCTGTGCAAACAGAAGGAATCTCCTGCAGCTGATCTATTTGAGTGGGATCAAACTCAAATATTTTGAGTGGTAACCTGCAGCTGGATAACCTCTGGATCTGTGTGAAACAACAATTCTAGAACGAAAACAGTGTTTGGTCAGATTTCTCCTTAATTTCCTGTGTTTTTTTCTAGTTTTCATCCTTTATTCTTACATGTTTGGGTAGGATTTTTCCAGACTTTCACTGAGCTTAGTCAGCCTTGCCAGCAGCTTTTACAGCTCTACAATCACCCATGACACATCAGGGATTAATCACTGAAAAAAGCCCAAACAAACAAAAACTCCTGGGGAGAGAGTTCAACAGAGCTTCCCACTTTGCAGGAGATCCCTGGAAACTGATGAGAACACCAATGAATCCCAGCCATTTCCAAGCTTTTGTCGTGTATTTTAGAGTGTATTTAGGTTTTGTCATGTATTTTAGGGTATATTTAAGTTAGGAAGTGAAATGACTCCTCTGTGCTGAGGTAAAATTGGAAAGCCTTCCTTGGGTGTTGCTGGCCTTGCTGGCTGCCAGCAGTTGGATAAATCCTGACATTCCAGACTCCCTGGGCGTGGTTCTTCCTGAGCCTGGCTCAAGCTCTACGTGTTTGACTTGGACCAGCCAAAGCCGTGCCCAAACCTCCCCTGACAGACATTTTACTCCCAGCTGGTTCCTCTGTAAGACAAATCACTCAAACAGCTCAGGAAGGCTCTGAGGAGCCTGGTTGTTAAATAACTTTTGCGTTGTGCCATCCCCAGAGCCTGAGGAGTGGCTGCAGTGATTTATTGCTCTATTAAGGCTGGGAAAGAGCAACCCTGGCCAGGCACTCCATGCACAGGGCACTGCCAGAAATGATATTCCTTTGTCTTTCATCTTTATGCTTGTAAATTCCTTGGAACGTTGTGATTTCTACAGAAATAAGTGTTTGTTTATTTGTTTTTGGGTTTTGTTTTGGTTTTTTGGTAAAGGCTGTTGATGATCTGCTTTTGAATGGCCACTGATGAAAGTCAGCCTGGGCTATTCCTGAAAATAATCCCCAAGTTCTTGACTTTGATTTACCCTTCAGGGATTGTCCTTCTTTTCCCACACCCAAATATGACAGTGCCATTTGAGAAATGCACATGGGGTGCACAGCAGAGCCCCCAGGCAGGGCACAGCTGCTTTTAAATCATGCTGTGATTTTAAGGGATGTTTAGAACTCCTCTTGTTCATGTCTGAAATCTTGGAATAGAGAAAGCTCAGCACTTTGTTCCTCCATAGCACTGGAAATCCATTTATTTAAGGATATCAGCAAAGGAAATGCATCTCCTGCCTTAGGAGGACAGGAGTATAAATTAATTTGAATATGAAGAGAGAACATATGGAATCTTAGGAATCATTTTTCCTATTTCAATTATAAATGGAATAGAATGATAGACTGGTTTGGGCTGGAAGGGACCTTAAATGCCACCCAGTGCCACCAAGCCATGGCAGGGACACCTTCCCCTGTCCCAGGTGCTCCCAGCCCCAGTGTCCAGCCTGGCCTTGGGCACTGCCAGGGATCCAGGGGCAGCCCCAGCTGCTCTGGGCACCCTGTGCCAGCCCAGCACCCTCCCAGGAAGGATTTCTTTAGCAAATAATATAAAACATGACAATCATGCTTATTCTAGAGCCTAAGTATTCATTTCAAGTCAGTTCTTCTCGTTCTGGATACCTGCCCAACAGAACCAGTGGGGGATGTGGGAAACCCCAAAATTAGATTATTGATAAAACATCATTTTCCTTCAGCAGCTGTGGAAGGAAACTCACAAATCCAGCAGCTCACTCCCTTTGTTCATCCCTAAATAACTGATGGGGAGAGTTGAGATCACTTTCTGTCAATGTTCTCTCAGCATCTGATAAATGATAAGCCCAAAACCCCAAATCTGGTGAGGGAAAACCCAACACCACCAATGCAGCCCATGCAGAGAACTGAAACCCTTCACTGATACCAGTGTTGTGAGTTCATTTCATTCATTCTAATTAAAATTGATCTGGTGGCAACAGCCAGGCCCTGGCACTGGGCTGTGAGAGCTGCTTCAGACAAAGGCAGGGCACAGTCCCTGGACTGCAGCCAGCCTGGAACCTCCTCTGCCATCAGCTCCCCAGGGCAGGATTCCACTTTTCCCACAGAGCCACATTAAAATCAGCTGCCCACATGGCTCAAGGTTTGGGGCTTCAGCCAACTACCACCACATAGAAATTAGTTTATTTCTTTATTATTATTTACTCTTCTAAGAATCACTTTCGTTATTCTGCTGTGGCTGTAATAAAGAAAGATGGAGCGATTTGGGATTTTGTACTTGTTATGTAACAATGGCAATCCATGCTCCACCTCTTGCTGGGAGTGCTGCTGTGCTCAGGGTTTCGTGAGAACAGGAATGAAATGGAATCCAGTCAAACATGGGGACTGGCTTGTGCAACACAGCTCTACCACCGTGGGAATTCAGGTGCTTCTGCAGCTGCAATTTCAGGAATAAATTAGGCAGGGGAAGAGCCTAATTTATTAGGCTGGAGGTTTGTATCTGCTGTGCTAAAACATCTCACAACAGCCTAACAAAAAATGAAATTGTTTCTTAAAGAATCTTAAAATCTCAGATTGGTTTGGGTGGGAAGGGAGTTTAAAGAACATCCAGTGCCACCCCAGCCATGGCAGGGACACCTTTCCCTGTCCCAGCTGCTCCAGCCCCAGTGTCCAGCCTGGCCTTGGGCTCTGCCCCAGCTGCTCTGGGCACCCTGTGCCAGTCCTTACATCTAATTTAAATCCATAGCTCACATTTTAAATTACTTGACCTGCTCATATTTTTGGTGCCTTTCTTTTGAGTGGCTTTTCTCCCTTTCCTCTGTGTTACCAGCATTGTTGCTGTGAACCTGATGAGGCAGCAAGGCAGATAAAATAAGTGCAAACCCTTGATCCTTGTGGCAGCTCTCAGGTTTATCTCCCCTCAGGTGTTGTTTTGTGTGTTTTGTTCTTTTTCCTACAGCAGCCTTCAAACCTTTCTCTATCAAAACGGTGCTAATTCAGCAGCAGGCAGCAAAATGTTTAAAGTCGAAACAATGAATTAACATCATGAAATTGGAAGGTGAATTAGGTTTGTAAATCCTTAATTAAGTGATGAGTGTTGCTTTTCCTGTTCCTCACTGAACTGCCAAAAATCAAAGTCAGTTTGACAGAAAACCACATTTTGTGGGTTTTTCCCCTTTATTCCAAGGTGTAGGCCAAGATCACGAGTGGTAAGTTGTAATTGTTGAATTTCTGTGCTTTTTTGGGGGTTTTATTTTATAGCACTTAAATCCCCCACTTAAATTCTTGTTGTCACTTAAAATATTGTGAGATGGATATGTCCATCAGCAGTACAAGTAAGATCATCTTGGGCTTGGGTTGGGTACTGGGAAGGAATTCCAGCCTGTGAGGATGATGATGCCCTGGAATAGGTTTCCAAGGGAGGTTGTGGCTGCTCCTGGATCCCTGGAAGTGTCCAAGGCCAGTCCAGTTCCTTCTCAATATCCAACCCAAACATAAGATCTTACTCGTGCCGCTGACAGACGTATCCATCTTACAGTAGGTTAAGTAATTTTGAAATATGGGGTATGGATTTAAATTAGATGTTTAAGTAATTTTGAAATATGGGATATGGATTCAAATTAGATGTAAGGACTGGCACAGGGTGCCCAGAGAAGCTGTGGCTGCCCCTGGATCCTTGGAAGTGCCCAAGGCCAGGCTGGATGGGGCTTGGAGCAACCTGGGACAGTGGGAGGTGTGGGACAGGGTGGGAATGGATGGGATTTAAGCTCCCTCCAAACCCAAACCAATCTGGGATGCCCTGATCCCCTTCCAGCTGTGCCAGCACTTACCTTGGAAGGTGGTTTGGGACACCTGGAGTCCTGCATCCACGAACTGCTCACAGGTGCCACTGAAGAGGCCGTAGGTGAGGCTGACGGTGACGGCGGTGCCGGTGCGCGAGTAGCGAACCTCGCTGCTCACCCACTGCGGGGTGGCCAGCGCCACGCAGATCACCACGAAGGAGCTCACACAGGCACAAAAAGCAGAGGCAAACATGGAGGTTTTCTTCCTGGACGGCATCTTTCCTCGGATTTTTCCCCCAGCTCAGAGATTTGGTTCCCTTTAGTCCCATGCACCATGAGGGTGATTCCTCCTCGGCGCAGTCCGAGCGCAAAGTCGTTCTGGTAAACTTTAAGCAGTGGCAATAAAAATGTAAAATAATTGAACTTTGCCCTGGGGAAAAGGTGTTGCCATGGTGACAACCAAAGCAGCCTGGCAAAGGCCGCTGGAATCGTCCATGGGTGATTCATGGTCCTTGCCAAGGCGTCGCTTCCCAGATCCCAGCTCTGGGTTCATCCAGAGCCTGGCTCTGGCACCTTCCCAGCTCCTCCTGGGACAGCTCTGAGCTCCCTGCTTCTTCCTCTTTGAATCCTGACAGCCAGCCTGGAATGTGACACTCTCAATCTAATCTCTCTCTACTATGTTATGATAAAGTTGTAAAATGTTCCTTCTCCATTCAAACCGCCTAAGCACACACCCAACCATCCCTCTGGGAAACCTCTTAAACTCTTTCAATTTCACAAAACATGGTGCTGGTCTTGGCTTTTGGTGGGGTGAGATTGTTCCATCTATTTGCAATAGGTTATTTTCTAAGACCTCTGATTCCCAGTTAAATTCCACATATTTTTAGAGAATAGCTCCTTCGCTTTCGCTTTTTGTCAGGGAGGAAACAAATACCTGAAGCAGGGTTTCATTTCAGGGAAGCAGTGGATATGTCCAGGGAGAAATCCTGGGAAAAAATCTATTCTGTGCTAGAAACCAAGGGAATATATTCATTTTTTTTGACCCCAAAAAAATGACCTAAACAGTGACCAGAGAACACAATTTCAAACAGAACCTTCATTGCTTAATGAAAAGACCAGAGCCAAATTTCAAGAATTTCAGATAAACTCAGTCCCCATCATTTTGGCATGGAACCTGGAACATAAATTAATAATTTATTGTCGGTGTAGAGTAACAGAGATTCCATTAGCTTTTATTTCTATTAATTATAATGTCATTATCCCACTTTACACTGAAGGCCTGCTCCTGGATCATCCAGAGCTTTTGAATTAACCTCTAGGGCACAGTCTGTGGAATTCTTGTCCTGAAGCTTCCCTGCTGTGTCCTGTGATGACAGGGAGAGATTCCTGAATTTTTTATGGATTTGAATAGCCAAGAATTCCTCAGGAGGACAAAATACCTGGGAAAATATTAATTCTGCAATGCAGCGTTATTGAACTGAGATTTTCCTGTTTATTGATCCCAAACTTTGAAGCAGTGATTAGATTTGAAATTCATAGATTTTATTTCTGTAATCTTGTGATTTTTATTTTAATTTTCAAACCACTTGAGACTTTGATGATATCTTTGAGGTCGTTATTTATAGGAATACATAAATACAATTTTTTAAAAAATAAGTTTTATTCCTAAATAATCAAAATGTTTCATTAACATAGTGGAAATCAGTCAGGATTTGATTGAAGCTCTGAGGAATGAAGGGAAATTTCTTACCCTGTATCAAATAATAGGAAACCTGCCTCACTTTCTGCCCAGTACCCAGTTAAACTTTAACCACAGAAATATGGGGAGGCTCTGTTTGGCTGATCCACCTCTCCAGGTTCATTAATCCAACAGTTCCATTCTCCACAGGACATAGTCCAAGACTTTATAATCCAAGGATGTTTTCTAATAAACTGAGCTGAAACCTGCCCTCCTGCCATCAGCAGTGCCACATGACCCCTCTGAAAAATGGTTTAAAAAAATTCCATATTTAAGAGCTGATATTTGTCTTGGTAAAAACTTCCAGGGAATTATTTCTCAGCTCCTTCCATGTTGATGAATTAAGCAGGCAGCCCTTTAAAAACACTGAACAGCAGAGCCTCAGAGATGTGAACAGCCTGGAGTTCCTTCCTTGCAACCTGACTCAATTCTATTGAGTTTTTGGTGACTCAGCTCAAATTGTTATGGCTCAAATCATTGAAACTCTCCTGTGGCTCAGGGAATTGCTCTGTAAATGAGACCATAATTTACTTTTTTCTTGCTTGTCACCTTGAGGTTCATTCTCTGCCTAGGCTATGATTCCTTGTCTTTTTTGTCTTTTTTTTTTTCCTCACAGCTGCCTGTAAAAACATCATAAACCCTGGAATTAAAGCTGCAGTTTGACAGGACACACCTCATCTTGAGAGAGACAGGAGAAAGGAGATATTGGTTTCCTCTGACTCAGAGAAAATATTTCCTGCTCAGCACCTCCTCAACTCTGCCCCCACTGCCCCTGACTCAGCCCTGACGGCAACCAAAGAGAAAAATCAGATTATTGGTTATGAACCAGGGGGGCAGCAGAGAGATCTGCAATCCTTTGGACATAAAATTACCCCTCATTTTTAAATCTTGCTGATGCATTTCCCTTCTGTTTACATCAGTTTCCTTTAAATCAAAAATACAAAAGGAAAGTTTTTAAATGCAAACTTTTCAGTTCTTTAATGTTGCAAACACATTCTTACACGAAAAAAAAAAATCTTATGTTGCTTTGCCCACAGCTCCAGAAGGAACAGAGATTGGGGAGGAATTGTTCCCAGGGAGGGTGCTCAGAGCAGCTGTGGCTGCCCCTGGCAGTGCCCTGGAAGTGTCCCTGTCCCTGGCACTGGCTGGGATTTAAGGTCCTTCCCAACCCAAACCATTCTGGGATGTTCTCCCAAGAACATCCTCTGGATAGTTCAGTTTTTATTTTAGATAAATTGCAGATTATATAAAGGAAGTTTAGTAGATTAAATATTAGGATGGATTAAATATTAGGATTAATTTAGATTTATTTATTATTTGCTGCTCTAGATTTTATTTTTAATTATAGTTTTATTTATGCTATTATTTATTACTTATTATTTTCATTATTATTCATTTAGATTTATTTCTGTTTATTTATTTATTAGATTACATATTAGGGTTTATTAAGAATATTGTTTTTAATATTTAGGGAAAACTGAATATTTTTTTGAAGTGATTTAATAGATTTAAAGGAGAAGAAGGAAAGGAAAGGTTGAAAAGCCTTATTTCTAGGGTTTTTTAAAACAAATTGGGTGTAATTACTGATAAATTTTTAAAATTTGTTATTGGGATTAGGATGTAGGGTAGGATGAAGAAACTCTAAAGTGCCAGCAGGGCGAGATCCAAGGTTTGGCTCCCAGGTCAAAGCTCTCAGCTGTGCTCAGCAGCAGCCGGGGAAATTCCAGGTGAATCCACTGCAAATTATCCTCAGTGTGCTGCAGCTGCAATGCTTCACTGCTGGTGCTTTAAAAATCTTCTCTTGAAACATTTCATTTCAAACCAGATTTCATTTCAAACCATTTTCCAACGTTCTGTTGAAATATTTCATCCAAACCTGGCTGCTGCAGGGTGGCTTGGCAGCAGGGCTGGCAGGAGGTGCTGCTGCTCTCTGGAATTTTCCGTGGGCCTGTCCTTCCTGCTGCATCCTCGTGTGTCCCACAAGCCCTGAGATCTTTCTGCTTTTCCATTTCCCATCTCTGATTGCAGAGGAGCTCAGCTGCTTCATCCCTCAGCTGCTTTTGGCTCCAAAAAGATTCCAGAAACTTCCAGAGTGTGCAGGATCAGTCCGTGAACTCCACTCAGGGTCCAGCCACGTGTTGCCAGTGTTGTCTTTCCCTCTTCTGGGATGGATAAATTGCAATTAAAGCAAATGATAGAATATTAAGAATAAAATCCAGGTGTTTTCCTCAGCACTTTGCACCATTCAGATGGAAACAGGGATTTCTTTGTGCCTTTGGTCTGGCAGAGGGAAATGGGATAAAGCATCAGGATTTTGTTGGAGCTGGGATTGAGAAATGTGAAGCTGCACTGATCTGCAAAATGATTGCAACAACTCCTTGGAAAACTTTGGAACTCCTTGGAAGGGAGGGGTGTGAGCAGCTTTTTTATGGATCCCTGCCCATGGGCTGGATTTGCACAATTCCATCTCCTGATTTCTTCTCTCCTGACCAGTTTTTAATTAATTTATTATTTTATTAATAGTCTTTCCTGACTAACTATTTTTCTATTATTTTATTAATAGTCTTTTCTGACTATTTTTTTTTCCACAGCACTTTTGAAAGACAAAGCAAGCATGTTTGAAATGTTGCTTGGATTTCTTGCCAGAAAATGCCCAGAATTTCTCAGCTGAGAGCTCCATCCCGGGATGGTTGTGGATGTCTGAGCTCTGATGTTGGAGTGGGATCACAGCTGGAATATTGTCCCTCAGACAGCTGGAATGTTGTCACCAACCCCTCAGAGCCCAATCCTCTCACCCCAGCAGGAACTGGGAAAAAATAGATGAAAAAAAAAATAGGAGTATTTCCACTGGGAATGAAAAGAAATGGAAGATCCCAAAGCCAGCACAGTGGAATCAGCACAAATGTGCAAAATCCTGGTTTAAAGTGATTCTTGCTGCCAGGGCATCCCTCGGATGTGGGTTGTGCCCACTCTGGAGTTTTGGGAAAAGGCCTGAAGTGGCAGGAAAGAGGGAATGGCTCCAAACCTCCAGGGTAGCTGGATTTTGGGAAGTGGGAACATGGCAGCTGCAGGGACAGCCCTGAAATTGCCTTTTCTCAACAATATTGGGGTAAGAAATGATCCAGCAGTAAGTTTGGGATTTAATATATATATTAAATCCTTCCATGGAAATCCTCCCCAACTTCCCCCAGGACACCCATCCTGGCAGGGCAAGGAGAGCAGCAGCTCCCTGAGCACCTGACTCCTTCTTTGTCCTGTTTCTCCCCGTTTCCTAGCTGGAAAATCCTTGGTGGCAATGTTTGCAGGCCATGATGGTAAAATAAAAAGTTTTAAAATGAAATCTTGAAATGATAGAGATATTTTCCTTTTTTTTTTCCACTCCAGAAGTCAGTGTCTGCATTTCCCCAAACCACAGAGCTCCACTAAAGCCTTTAAGATCTCTCAAGGTGTCTTTTCTCCATACCCTGAAAGATACCCCAGCTTTAAAATTATCTGTTTTGCTGTTAAAATGTTTTCATTTATGACTGAATAGTGAAATTGAGCGGTCAGGTGCAGTTTATTGAAGACTGAGGGGCAAAACCCACTCCTGACATTTGAAGAAATGGCAAATACAGCCTTTGCAATGTTTTCATTTAAATCAAATGTGGCTTTGAAGCTGCTTCAAGGTGTGGAGTGTTTAAAACAACCCCTTGGGGTGGAGGTGGAGAGAAGAGCAGGCGGGGCAGCCTTTCCCTTCTTGCAATTTCTGTAACAATTCTAAAGAGATGCAGCCTTGAACACTTCAATCTATTCCTACAGACTCCTCATTTTGGATTCCAAATGGAAAAACCTTCAGCAAACAGCCCTTTGAAGTCATTAAATGAACTACTGCTGCAATATCACACAGCCTCATGCTTTTACCCAATTATTCCTGCTTGGAAGAGTTTTCCTTGTGTTTTCAGGCTGAGATGTTTTTGCAGCATCAGAAATCCTGGGTCTGTGTCAGTTTTTTGCTGTCCTGCCTCTGATTTCCTGATCCTTTCAGGAATTTACAATTTTTCTTCCAGTACAGCAGCAAAAAGACTGATCCCCCCCGCTCTACCAAGGGCATCATATTGGAACACCTAAATAAAATGCTGGAGGCAAATTTTGCCTCTTTCCTATCATTTATTTTCTTGAGCTTGCCCAGTTATCCCTACTTTGAAGAGCTTTTCAGGCTGAGATGTGTTTGCAGCCACAGAGATCCTGGGTCTGTGTCAGTTTCTGACTGTTCTGCCTCTGATTTTCTGGTTTTTTGGGGGGAATTTGAGACTTTGGTGATATCTTTAAGGTCACTATTTATAGGTATATATAAATATAATTTTAAAGACATATTTAAGTTTTATTCCTAAATAATTAAAATGCTTCATTAACATAGTGGAAATCAGCCAGGATTTGATTGAAGCTCTGAGGAATAAAGGGAAATTTCTTACCTTGTATCAAATAATATTTTATTTTATTTTTCTTCCAGTGCATCAGCAAGGAGACCAATTTACTGCCCTGCCACCAAGGTAAGCATGCTGGAATACCCAAAATAAAATCTTGGTGTTCAAATATTGCATTTTTCCTATCAATTATTCCCTGAGCTTGAGGCAGAGAGTCCCAGAGAGCCTGGAATGGCTCTGGGTGAAGTTCCCAGCAGTTCTGGTGGAATAAATTCCTTCCAAGGAAGGGATGCAGGGGCTGGGGCCAGCCAGGAGCTGTGGGAGGCCCTGCAGCATCTCTGGAAAATTGGAAGCAAAGGTGGAAGGGCTGCCAAAGAGCTGCCACTGCTGAGAGGGGTTGGATTTGTGATGGAAAGAGAGGAAAAGGCACCTGGGCTGGGAGGTGGAGGTTGGAAAGTCCCTGTGGGATATTGGATTATCCCAGAATTGGGATAAATGTGGGATCAGCTGCTCGTTGCTGTCTTATTTGTACACAATATTTCAGCCTTCCACTTTCTTAAATTTATTTTTTGGTGCAGCTTCTGTCTTCCTTCTGTCAAGGTCATTAAATTGCTACTAAATGGCTACAAATCTCAGAGCAGCCTTGTTTGTCATCCTCTCCCCTTTGTCAGCGCAGAAATTCCCTTCAGACCTTGTCTGGAGAGATCTGAAATTGGGTTTCAAGGCATTTCATCCTTCAGATCCCCCCTCCCAGACTTTAAATCTGGATTTCTGGCTGAAGCCCTCTATCAGGGAGCAGCACCCTGGGTTGTTTTTCTGCAGCCAACAAAAAATCAGCCTCAGGCTGTTGGCTCCAGCTCGTTGATGTATCCTGGAAAACACGAGTGGCATAAACCTGGCTTGGAGCATCCTGGATGAGGCTGGGAGGATGCAGAGCTGGGGACTAACGAGGCTAAATTATCAATAAAATCATCAATTATGGACGTGAGTGGGGAAGATTGGATGTTCCTTTCACGGCTTTATTTCACAATTTATTTTGATATTGTTTAGATGTTCTCCTTCTCTCCGGCAAATCCCTTCACACCAAATAACGTATTAAAAACTTTATTGTACAACTTGCCTTCCCATTTCTGTCTCATGACTAATTAATTTTGGGACCACACAGCCTAACAGTATCTTTAATTCCTGCACTAATAAAAAATGTGGTCATTTTGTCCAACACATATAATAATTCTATTTATTTTATCCCCTGGCTATAGGCACTCATTTAAATTAATATCCAACTCCTTGCAAATGGTTCTCAGTGAGAAAATCGCTGATTTGCAACCATTTATCAGCAAAAAATGTTCATTAAAATGCAGCTCCTCCCTGATGCTGTGCCCTGCCACGTCTGCTCACGGGATTTCAGCCCCCACTAAATTGCTGTTTCCTTGTCAACACGATGCCAAAGGGATGTAATTAGGCCCTGATGAAGTTTCCTGCAGAAGACACAAACATTCACAGATGTTCTGATTTTTTTTTCTCTTCTGGTGGGTCTTTCTTTACATCTCCCAGTTGTCTGACATCCTTTGGAGCACTTAAATGTTGCCTGTGTGGGTGTGGGGTTTGGAAAATAACACAGAGAATCATTAAGGTTGGGCAAATTTATTAAAATTGCTTGGATATCTCCTGGAGGGGGGATTTGTGCTGCTGGGATCCTCTTTTTGCTTTGGGACATCTTTTGGAAAACTTAAATATGGTGGGCATTGATATGGGAGAGGTTGAAAGTAAAATACAGAAACATTAAGGTTGGGAAAGACTTTCAGGATCCCTCCTGGAGCAGGGATTTCTCCTGCTGGGATGCTCTTCTTGCTCTGGGACATCTTGTGGAAAGCTTAAGCACGGTGTGGATGGGTATGGGGGTGACTGAATAACGCAGGGAATCCTTGGGCAAGACTTTTCAGATCCCTCCTGGAGCAGGGATTCCTCCTGCTGGGAGGCTCCTCCGGTTCTGGGAAAGGTGTGTAGCTGGGACTGGAGCCAAGATGTGCCTTGAGTCGCGCTGGCTCCTGATTCCTGCAAATCCCCTCCTCCCTGCCCTACTTTCCCACCTGCCGCTGCTATTCCGGGTGTCCCCGTCCCGCCTCGCGGGGGACAGCGGGGACCGCCAGCCCCAGGTGCGTCCCTCCCTCCCCGCGCCGGCACCGACACATCCCGGCCGGGCTGGGCAGCGAGGGGACGGAGCGTGCGGGGCATCCCGTCCCCAGGGGCCGCTCCTGGGGACATCGCGGGATGGATGGGGACGCGGGCAGGTGCGGCATCACTGGGGCCGGGCGCGCCGGGAGGAGCTCGGGGGCAGCTCGGGATGGAGCGGGGCGCTGGCGGCACAGTCGGTGTGTGCGGCGGCGGGGCTGTGGCGGTGGCTGTGTCGGGGCTGTGGCTGTCGCTGTGGCTATGTCGGGGCTGTCGCTGTGGCTGTGTCGGGGCTGTCGCTGTCGCTGTCGCGGCGCCGACAGAGCCCCAAGGCCGCGTCCCCCGGCCGGGCCGCTCCCGCTGCAGTGCGCGGTGTGTCCGCCAGGCGGCGCGGCGGGCGGCGCGGGCCGGGCTGAGCGCGGGCTCGGGCGCGGGCTGGGGCTCGGCAGCGGCGGCGGCAGCGGGAGGAGGCGGCGGCCAAAGGGAAATTTCCTGCCGGGAGCCGCCGCCCCGGCCCACAGCGCCTGCCCGGCCGGCCCGGCCGCGCCGCCAGCGGCCCGCGGAGCCGCCGCAGCCGCCAGGTGAGCGAGGGAGCGAGGGCGGAGGGAGGGAGGGAGCGGGGATGCCGCCGCCCGCAGGTGCCGGCAGCGGCCGGGCGGCTCCGGCGGCTCCGGCGCTCCGAGCCGGGCACGGACGGGGAGAGCGCGGCGCTGCCCGGGGCCGGCCCTGGGCGCCGGCGCGACACCGCGGCCACATCCCGGCAGCGACATCCCGGCAGCGACATCCCGGCAGCGGCACCGCCGCGGGGGCAGCGCGGGCGGGCGCAGCGGCGGCCGCGGCTCCTCGGCGGGGCTGGGACCGCGCGGCGCCCGGGAGATGCGGGACGCGCCGGCAGCGGCAGCGCCAAGGGCACGGCCGGCTCCCCGCGCATCCCTGGGTATCCCTGGACATCCCCGCGCATCCCTGGATATCCCTGGGTATCCCTGGGTACCCCCGCGCATCCCTGGACATCCCCGCGCATCCCTGGACATCCCCGGACATCCCCGCGCATCCACCCCAGGTGTGCGTGCTCCCCGGGCTCTGCCCCGCTCCCGGAATGCGGCTGGCCCCTGAACTGCGCCTTTAAAAGCGATTTTCTGCCGTCGGTTCCCACCCAGCCTCTCCTGAAGTGAGCGGGACCGGTGGCCGCGTTCAGGTGAGCGGGACCGGTGGCTGCGGACGAACTCTTGTGGTCTCTCACGGTCAAGGCTGGTGTTCTTTAAACTCCCTCAATTTCCATTTGTGCCGTTTATTAGTTGTCTCACGTGGCTTTTCACTGCTTCCCATCACGGGATTTTATTTTTCTCTTTACTCGCGGCTTTGTGGAAAGGGTTAATGGGTATTTGCCGTGGGATGGAACGGTGTTTTCTGATTGTGAAAGGCTGTCTTCTGCTTTTCTCCCAATTTTTCTGTGCGGCTCCTCTCCATGTGGCTTATTTCCATAGCGTGAAGTGATTTTCTGTGTATTCAGCTGTGTAGCTGTCTGTGTCTGATTTGGATGGGGTAGACATTGCTGAGCTGAAAGAAAAGACAGCGCTTATCGAGCTTTTTTTTTTTTTTGAGTTTTTTTTCCCCCTTAGATGCTATAATCCGTGGAAAGTAGAAACAAAGATGCAGAGAATTGGAAAAAAAAAATTTAAGTGCGTCATAGTTGTACCTTCTGTCCGTGCTGTGTTTGGGGCTTGTAAATAAATAAATAAATAAAATAAGTAACTTCTGATGAAAACTAATGACGTTCAGCTGGAAGCTGGGTGTAGTTTAGAAGAGATTTAAATGTGGATAAAATGTGCTTTCCTCATGCTGGAGGGACGTTATCCCCCGGCTGGAGTTGCTGGGGGATAAATGAAACCAGTTAAGCTTAGAGTGGGAAGTTTGAGGTGGTTTGGGGGGACCGGCTCAGTCTCGATCAGGTGGAATTTGGGCTTGGAGAGGAGCCTTTATGGGGGTAACGAGGTGTTTATGGGTCACTCTGTGGGGCTTGGGGGGTGGGTATGGAGTGGGACAAGCAGGCTGAGGTCCCCAGGAGGAGGGGACCGGCTTGGTGTGGATGCAAACATCACCTGTGGGGTGATGGATCGGCCCAGCACAGCGAATTCAGCTGAAAACATTTCTTTTCTCAAGTGCCAGAACGAGTTGAAATGTGTGGCGAGAGCTCAGAAATGTGCGAGAAGAAGGGAAAGAAAATAATGTGAGAAACAAAATGGTGTGGGCGTAGTGTTTGCTGTGCTCCCAAAGAAAGGGATTGCTGTGCTCGGTGCTCCTGAAATGCAGGGATTCTCCCAAGCACCGAGCAAAACCGAATTACTGCTTTGACAGCTTTGCTGGCGCCTTTAATAAGCCCAGACTTCTTTATGTACCTAAAGCAGGGTGCTGGGGCTGGTTGGGCTACAGGAATTTCTCCTCAGGTGCTACGTGGGGAATTTTAGCACATTTGGGTCCTGTGTGTTTGTATTTTGAATTTTTTCTTGCTCTCCACCTCAGATGTTTATGGTTATTTATCTGTTAACAAACTCAGTCAGTGTTTTTCATCTCTGAGAAAGGGCTGTCTAGAATTCCTGCATTTAAATCTTATTCTCCTTCCCTCACCCTCCATGGCATTCCCAGCTCCTGTGTGGTGTCAGGAGTGCACTGTGTGGGCTGAAATGATGGCAAGCTGCAAAAGGATTGCTGGGGGGCCCAGCAGGTTCAATACCTGTGTAGAACCCCCCTGTTCCACACAGGATCTTGTGGGGCTGGGGCAGAGCTGCTCCTTGCCTTGCACAGAGTTGGCTCTGCCCCTTCTCAGAAGGGTGGAAAGGATTTTGGGGTTTGCTGGGGTTTTGGAGCTGGTGGTGTCATGCCCAAAGCTGCAGAGCTGTGTTATGAACTGGGTTGGTTTCAGAGTGTGATCCAGCAGAGCTCTGGCTGGTGACTGGGTGACCTTTCTCTCACTCATTTAAGAGGTTTTGTGAAGAAAAACGAGCGGACAGGGGTTGACAAACTGCCAGAACTGTGAAATAGAGCTGGAGGAAGCCAGACCCATTCTGCCCTGTCACAGATGTCCTTGGTGTTTTCTGAGAGCCAGATCCATGTGTTACACAAACACAGAAGGGTTTGGCTTGGAAGAGACCTCAAAGCCCATCCAGTGCCACCCCTGGCATGGCAGGGACACCTCCCACTGTCCCAGGCTGCTCCAGCCTGGCCTTGGGCACTGCCAGGGATCCAGGGGCAGCCCCAGCTGCTCTGGGAATTTCATCCCAGCCCCTCCCCACCCTCCTAGGGAACAATTCCTTCCCAATATCCCATCAAAATGTCCCCTCCTTCTGTTTAAAGCCATTCCCCCTTGTCCTGTCACTCTATGCCCTTATCAAAAGCCCCTCTCTAGCTCTTGTTATCAGCAAAGTGTTCATGTTCTTCATGCTTGGTGATGCCAGGAAAATTTGTTCAAGGTTTTGGAGCAGGTCAGCTGCAGTGGAAAATAAAAAAGAGCAAGCATGGAATGCTGTGGAGGAGGAAAAGCTGAAAGATCCCGAGGAATAATGAATTGTTTTTCGTGCTGCTGGGAGCCCACAGAGCCCTTGCTGACGGAGTGGGAGCTTCTGCAGGAAGATGGTTCAATTCTAGAGAACCTGAGGATTGTGCTGGCCCCTCCTGGGAATGAGGCTGGCATTTTGTAAATGTGATGTTGTGTTTCAGTCTCTGTTTCTAAGATATTCCTCAGCGTGGATTTATGGCAGGGCTGGAGATCCCGTGTGTGGTGTCATCAATGAATGGTGATGTTTTGGTGGAAAAAACCTGCCTTTACATGGGCTTTAAAGTGAATTATTCTGGATCTGGACATGCAATGAACATTTCTCAGGAGAAGAGGCTGAAAACAGATGTTTTGGGTAGAAGCTGCAATTCCACCCCTATTCCAGGGGGGCTGCCAGGAAGGGACCACATTTCCTTTATAAGCAGCACAAGGGGGTGGGTTTGGTGAATCAGACTCCAGCTCTGTCACTGGCTCCTCATCCAGCACCCCTGGGGAGGCTGCAGGGGATTTTTGGGAGGAGGCTGCAGAGTTTTTTGGGGGGAGGCTGCAATTTTTTTGGGGAGGCTGAAGTTTTTTGGGGAAGGCTGCATTTATCCCAGGGAGGCCATAGTTTATTTGGGAGGAGGCTGCAGTTTTTCCTGGGGAGAGGCTGCAGTTTTTTGAGGGAGGCTGCATTTTTCCAGCATCCCTGCAGGTTGAGAAGCAGCAGCAGAGCAGCCAGACCTGAGGGATGCAGTTTGGATGGCTGCAGTGAGCCCCTCTCTGCTCCTTGCTGGGCATTTCATTATTGATCTCCTGCTGCAATATTAATGGCAGAAAATCCCTCTGTAAGCTGCAATATCGTTCTGTGCCCAGCATGGAATGCTGAGAATTGGCTCCATGAATTATGAAGGAGTTTGGAATTCTGTGGTCTTGGTGGAGCATTTATGGCTCCCCTGGATGTGGCTCTGGTTTTCTGGGCTCAGAGCTGTCTCAGGGAATGATTTGGGTGTTGCTTGAGCTCATTTGTGATGTGATGCAGCAGAATTTGGGCTGAATGAGGAGTGGATGCTCTGTGCAGGGTTTCTGCGTCTTTTTTAACTCTAATCTTGTGGTTTTTACTCATTATTCCTTTCTGCACAGGGTTTCATCCTGGTGTTTCTGTCCTGTCTGATCTGAATTATACAATCCCAAATGCTCTGTTAGTAGTAAAAAAAAAAACAAACCCTGCCTGTATTTATTCCAAACTTCTTGCTGAAATGTTGATATCTCTTCAGGTGTGTTGTACAAATATATTTAATACTTGTGCAAGCCAGAGCTGAAATGAGACACTGATAAAGCAGTGATTAGGAGGAGCTCAGCAGCAGCATTTTGTTGAAGTGTTTGTACAGGATTTAATTCTGAGTTATTCACACCATGGAGTGTATTTTTAAGGCGTGTTCAACCGACTTGCTGCAGGTATAATAATAATTCCATCCCTGATATCCCTCTGCCTGCCCAAATCCTCTGTTTCCTGCAGAGGATGCCTCACCAGTGACATCCCCTGCCCCAAAAATGCCCTTTCCCCTTTGGCTGCTGGCAATGACTCAGTGCTGAAATGGCAAAATCAAATCTGCTCAGAGATCTGTCTGTGTTCAAAGGTGTTTCCTGGCTGAGGGAGAAATAAAACTGGGGAGAAATGTGCTGGATTAGTTTGTTGCTTGCAGTGATGGTGGATTGTCACAGGGAAATGTACAACAACTCTCTTCTTGGGTTTTCTATCACTTTTATCCCCTCTGTAAGAAGGAGAAGGTTCTCAGTCCTGAAAGCTTGTCTTACCCGAGATTTCCGTTTTCTAATGTATGGCAAGAGGCTCTTTGGTAAGAATGAGAGGTCTGACAAAAACCAAAACTGTAAATCAGGCAGGAGTGAGATGAGACATAAACTAAAAAAATACCTGAGGGATAGAAGGGACAATTTTGGGCTTTCTGTCTTGGGAGGAGGCAGGTCTTTCCCACAGGAGTGTGAGGATGCCCCAGCAGCTGGGAGGAGCTCTGCCAAGAGCAGCTGTTCCCTGAAGATAACACACGAACCGGGATGCAGCAGCAACAAGGAAGAATGAGGACTTGGAAAGGCTTTGGTTTAGTAGGACAATGAATTTTAAAGAGAGCAAAGAACAGATTTGCAAGGGAAGAAGTGAAAAGTGTGTTACTCATGTCACTTCTAAGAGATCAGGACGCAATAATCAGGGCAGCTGGAGGATAAACCTCTAACTTGTGGGTTTTGTTGCTGTGGAGAAAACAATTCAGAATGAAATACTCAACTGCACCTCCATGGCAAGATCTCACCCTCCTGGGCTCCATCAGTTCTGCTGCTGCTTGGTGTTCCCTTAATTGCTGTGGGTTTGACACAAAATCCATCTCCTTCCCCTGCAAAACCTTCTGGAGGGAGCTGAACTGGAGCTGCTGTGGTTCAGCCCAGAGCCCCTTGGAGATCAGCAGAGCAATTTTGGTTGAGCCAGACTGGGATGAACTGGGAACTCCAAGGTTCCAAACACCCCTTCCCAGCACAGCAATGAGTGTGGGGGTTCAGTGCTGGTTAATAATTCATGTACTCACTTCCTGCTGTGAGGTGGGATTAGGAGAAAGGCAAAGTAGGCTCAAAATTTAAAAAGGTCATAAAGAAAATTTTATTAGCAGTAATAAGAATTAGAACAAAACTTTCAGAACACTTCTCCCCCCATAACTTTTTTCTTTCTCACTGACAATGTAAAGAAACAAAACATTTTAGTCACTTTATTACTTCTAGAATAGTCTTTCTTTAGTTTACTGAGAGAATTCTTTCTTGTTAATGTTATGGAGACTTCTCTATAACAAAAACCACTTCTCTCATGGCTCTTATGAATAGCAGCTACCCAGGGAAATTATCTTATCTTCTGCAAAGCTGTGGGGTGATGTGGGATGGAGTGGTTGGGTTTGGGTTGGTTGTAAGAGTTGATGCTTCCCTGTCTGAGGTCCTGAATGCCACAGGTGCCCCTGGCGTTTGCTCCTGTCATTTCTTACCTCCCTTGCTTCTTTGAATGGAATTTTTGGTCCAAAAGCAAATCTAACTCTGGTAAATGAAAGGCAGCATGATCACACCCTGAAGCCAACGATGAAAATTCCAGACCCTCTGGTTTGCAGGATATTTGATAAAGGAGCTGTAAATATTTCTTTAGCAAGAGCTATAATTCCTCAGCTGCAGTTTTCACTCCTAACCCTTCCCTCACCCTGTGCACTGTTTCTTTTGGTAAATTCCATCTTGATTGTCTTTTGCCCTTTAATCTTGTCATCTCTGCTGGTTGTCCTTGGAGGATTTATTTTCCTTTGCATTCCTAGTCTTGGTTTCTGCTGGAATATGCTGTGAATTGCTAGAGCTGCAGTGCTGGGCCTTTCCTGAGCAGTAAAATCCTGATTTAAACAAGCCATAAATAATGTTTGCACCCTGTATTCTGTGGGTTTAGATGTCTCAGGGACTGAGTCTGATTAATTTAAATTTGGGTTTCACGAATGTCTTCAATCATGCTGCAAAATGTCACTTAAAACATTTAATTATCCAATGATATTAATTGATCTGCAGCCTGTCTTTCTACTAATCTGATAGAACAAAGTTTGCAAATTGCTGCTGGGAGCAGGATTGTGTGGAACAGCTTTTGGGCAGCAGCAGAAAAGCCTTTGTGTAACCATGTTAAAATGATAGATGCTTTCCCTGTTAAACACAGGCCTGAGTTTAAATGGGTTCACATTATCATTTTGTTTGCAGATGTCAAAAACTCATTAATTTTAAGTCAAACTCCCTACCTTGGTGCTTCAAATTGCTTTTAAATTACACGTGTGCTGATCAATCTTGAAAAGCCCAAATTAAAAACTCAGCTGAGGGCACATTTCAAGGCCACAGATCCAACACTTAATTCTAATCTGTTTTCTACAGGCAAACCTCCCACTCCAGCACTGGTTCCTGGCAGAAGTGGGGGGAGAGGAAGTTGTAGAGACTTAAATATTTCTGGGAAGGCAGAGAGGAAAGGAAAAGGTGGAAACAGGGAACTATATTTAAATAATGACCTATTTACATTACATAGTTTGAACTGTTCGAAGTAGACTTAGGAGCTTGTGGTGTTGAGATCATTTCTGTCATAATGGGGCATTTTTCAAGGAGGAGCCTCAAATCCTGGGGTCAGTTTTGGGCCCCTCAAGACAGTATCCTTTACTGTGAACTGCCCAAGTTATTTATCACTTTGGGGCACGTGTAACTCGAGCTGTAATTTGTCCTGAAGAAGCTCCAGAACTGCTGCACTGCATCAAACTATTTACCCTTGAAATTTAGCCTCATTTACCAGAACTTCCTGAGGGAGAAACTTGAATAATTTCCTTGGAAAATCACAGAGCCCTTTCTGTGAGAGCAGAGTTGGACATTCCTGTTTTCAGGGGTTAATCCCTGCAGGATGCTGCTGCTGCCCAGGCTCTTCCAGGGCAGTTTTGCTCTGTGCACTTTCCCTGGGATGGGATTTAAGGCTGGCCAGGCCATCCCTGAGGGGTTTTCCCCTCATTCCAAGGGCTGCACTGGGAGCTGGAATGGGAAGCAGCTCTGGGGCGTGGGAAAGGAGCAGAGGCAGGAACTGTCCTGCCAGAGAGCGTTTGCAGAGCTGTGCCCAGCTGTGCAGGGCTGGGGGAGGGACACAGCAATGGGAGGGGGGATTTTTCAGCTAGAAATGCAACCACAGCTAGGTATTATTGTTTTTCAAAAGTGTGGTAAATTGTTTTTAACAATTTTAAATTTTTCCTGAATTTAGATGTATTTAAAACTCAAATTCAGTGCTTTCTATCAGCTCTCCTGAAGCTGAGCAGAAACCATGTCTTGTGCTGTTTTGTGTCCATCCAGCAGTGCTTTGGACACCTTTAACCATCTTAAATGACCTTTTTATTATTCAGAGATATTTGATTCACTCTCTGTGATGAGGGAAAGGAGTTTAGGAGATAAACTGGTAGAGTTTCAGTGGTGGGTAATGTCCATTTCCCATATTTACGTCTACACAAAGAAATCGACTCTTACCACCAAAAGAAATGAATCAAAGCCAGCAGAACAAGACAAAATAGAGGAAAATATTTTTCAGGTGTGATTTCTGTAAAAATAACAGCGGTTCCTGAAAGTCCATGCACGGTTTGAATGGGAATAAAGCAAGGTGGGATTTGGGGATTTGATTAGGAGTGAAACTTCAGCCAGTTGGGTTTTAGTTCCCAGGGGAGGCTTTGTGGGGGAGCAGAGGTTTTGGGAAAGGCAGGATGAGGAGAAGCAGGAATTGAAGTGAGGCATGCCCAGGGCGAGTGGGGATGAGAATCCCACCTGAAGGACAAGGTTTGGAGGATCCATCTCTGCTCTTCCCTTCCCAGGATAACCAGCTCCAGGGGGGAATTCAGAGCTGGTGAGGGTGAAGGGCTTTGAATTTCTGCTTGGAGTAATCAGAGCCTGAACACAGAAAACACCTTGCACGTGTGACTTTGTGCATAAAAGACTTTGCCATAAAAATTGATTTTCAGAGCAAGATCTGCCGTCATTTTTTAATGACTTGAGCGTGGCTGAACTGTAGCTTTCACCTAGTTAAGCTCATTTCCCACCTGCTGTTCATTTTGACACCCCCATGGCTTTGGTGGTGGTTGTTGAGTTGCTTCAATGTGTGAGGATGAAACAGAAAAAGGTGGATTTTTGGAGAAAATATGAAACAGAAAAAGGTGGCTTTTTGGAGAAAATACGAAACTAAAAAGGCAGATTTTTAGGGAAAATATTGTATTTCTCTTGAACTTTTCTCCCCGAGGTGATGCCAGCCCTTTGTTGATGCCCAGTGGGCTGCTGCCTGAGGACCACAAACACCAATTGTCTGGGGGAGCATGACTGGCTCTGGCACTGAACACTGCAGCCATTCATGGGCGCTGCCTCGGGGCTCACAGGAACCTTTATCCCTGCAGGGAAACTGGAATTTTCCTCGGGGACAGAAGCAACAAAGCCCGAGGGGGAAATGAGCCCGGGCAGGGCAGGAGCGTAGGGAAGTCCCCTCTTCCCTCAGCCCAAGGCAGGTGATGGCATTTCTTGAGTTTTGGGGCTTGGGGTTGTGTTTTATGGAGGGCATGATGCTTTTTTTAAAAATTCCTTGTAGTATTGGTGTTTTTATTACAGTTTTATATAGTTATATATATATAGTTATAATAGTTATTATATATTATATTATAGTTATTCTATATTATAGTTATTCTATATTATAGTTATTCTATATTGTAGTTATTCTATATTGTAGTTATTCTATATTATAGTTATTCTATATTATAGTTATTCTATATTATAGTTACTTTATATTTATTATAGTTATTATATATTGTATTATAGGTATTTTATATTATAGCCATTCTATATTATACTAGTTATAAAAAATATTACTATTTTATATTATAGTTGTTATAATTTTATATAGTTCTGTATGCATTGATGAATTGTGTCTGTGGGATGTAAACATGGCAAAAAATTCTGATTTCAGGCAGAAGAGGAACTTTTCAAGCTGTTTTCAGCCCCTCAGATCAATAATTAGAGTGATGCAGCGCAGAAATATCACAGGCAGCAATGCATCTGCAGAATTGGTGGCATCATTTGCTGCTTAGGGGTTTGCAGCAGGAGCTAATAAATTATCAGAGGTATTAAAGAGGTTCTGTTAATTTGCAAGGCTGAAAACACTCAGAAACCACAGAGGCATTTGTGTAATTTCCAGCTCTGTGTTTAAGAACTCCCATGAGGACCTCTTAAAACCACCAGGTGTTTTCTGGCTTTTTAAGTCTCCCTGGAAACATCTAAACAATTGCATCATGTCGCTGCTCTTTGATCAGAGTCTTTAAAAGCTGTAACTCTTGTCTAATTGCAACACGGGATGTTTTGCAACAGGAATTTTGGAAATAAGAGCTCCTTAAAATAGCTTCAGGCCTGAGGCATGGTAAATACAGAATTAATTGTGGTTGTGTCAGGATAGTAAATAGTGGCAATCCGTAATTGTTGTAGTAAAATGAATTTTGGGGTCATTGGGGCAGCAGTGTTGGTGCATTTCTTTAGCTGGATTTTTAAAAATTTATTTTAATTATGATCAAATTTAAATAATTGAGTGAGATTCGTGTTTATGGCAGCAATGCCCTGGTGTTGTTGGATCCCAAAAAGAGGATTTCTACATACAGAATCCCCACTGCCCATTTTGTTCCTGGATCCCTTGAGAGCTTTTTATTTATCTCATTTTTCCCAAATTGTGCAAGCAGGTATTAAACACGTTTCTGCTGACGTGGCTTTCTGTAGGAAAAGGCAAACAAGGCATCCCCTGTTTATAAATTTCTGGAATGCTAAAATCATCTGTGTGCTTTGTTTCCTAGCAAACAAAGTCTGGACAATGGAGAAAGGATATTGTTATTGGGCCTCTGGGATGCTCCTACTGCATTTTATTTTGAAATAGCCTTTAATATATCTGACCTGATGCCTTTGGCAGGATAAGAAAATTCCAAGTGGATTGCTAGCTTTCCTTATTTTGGGAATTTTCCTTATTTTGGGAATGTCTCTGCTGGTGTTGTTTGAGACTGTGTTGAGTGTCTGTCCATGAGCTTTTGGCCAGCTAGGATCAAGCCTTTAAAACCTCTTTCAGATCTTCCACTTGGATCTGAATGGATGAGAAATCTTCAAAATCCTGCATTCTAGAGGGGCTTAAAATTATACCCTGGCTTTGTGAGAGAGATCCAAATCCAAATTACTTCTCCTTTCACCCTCTGATAACGTCAGCAAATTTCTCCTGCGTGTTTCTAGCGAGGCGTTATTTCAGTGCCCTTTGGTGTTAGCTGGATGCCCTGGAGCAGGCAGGGATCCCTGCTGCAGCCTCAAGGAAAGCACTCGGATTTCCCTCCAGCCTGGCTGAGCTGAGCAGACCTGGGGCGTTTTCCGAGGCTGTTTTCCAGGAGAAGGAGCGGATTTCTCGGATTTCTCGGATTTCTCGCTGGGAATGCCGAGCAGCGTGTGGGTGTGGGTGTGGGTGGGCCTGGGCCTTGTCCCGCCTCATTTTCTGCTCCTCTCTTTGGGAGAGACCTCCTGGCCACCGATGTCTTCAAGAACATTTTCACTGCGAGCATTGAAAAGGAAAACTCTGCTGGTTTTCATTTTGTCGTCCTGTCCTGGTGTTTGTGCAGAACAAATGTGTTTTGTGTTCTTGCTGAGCTGACCTCAGCTGCCCGAGGCCCTCCAGGACCCGCCGGGAGCCGACTGAGGCTGTGCAGGCTCCGTTTCAGCAAGGCTTGTGCTGGTCTTGGGATGAAATATTTACTCTGGGTTGTTTTAATTGGGAAATAATTCATGGAGTTGGGAATGAACCAGTTATGGGTAAGGATGTGGAGCTGCTGGAGTGATCCAGAGGAGGCTGTGGAGGGGCTCTGAGGGCTGGAGCCAGGCTGGGACACCTGGGGGGCTCACCTGGAGAGGAGCAGCTCCAGGGAGAGCTCAGAGCCCCTGGCAGGGCTGAAGGGGCTCCAGGAGAGCTGGAGAGGGACTGGGGACAAGGATGGAGGGACAGGACACAGGGAATGGCTTTAAACTGACAGTGGGCAGAGATGGATGGGAGATTGGGAAAGAATTTTTGGCTTTGAGGCTCTGGCACAGGGTGCCCAGAGCAGCTGGGGCTGCCCCTGGATCCCTGGCAGTGCCCAAGGCCAGGATGGACACTGGGGCTGGAGCAGCTGGGACAGGGGAAGGTGTCCCTGCCATGGCTGGGGTGGATGGGATGATGTTTGAGGTCCCTTCCAACCCAAACCTTTCCATAATTCTGAGCTGGGAATCCATCAGCTCAGAAAGGCCTTGGATGCTGTGCCCAGAGAAGCTGTGGCTGCCCAAAAGCATCCGAGGCCTTTCTGAGCTGATGGATTCCCAGCTCCGTGTTGTTCATAGCTGAATCCATCTGGGCAGGCACATCTCACCACCAGGTTTTGAGAGAAAGGTTCATCTGAAAGGCAGCCTCTGTTAATTGAGCCTTTTAGACACAGGTAAGTCACAGAGGGTGTTTTCTTTCTGGAAAAACAGAGCCAGTGCCAAAAGCTGGGCATAGCTCTCCACCACTGATGGAGTGGGAGCCTAAGGATGTTGGATTAAGCCTTTTGCTGACTTAGAGATGGGGCAACTGAGAGGTGTTTTAAACACTTTCATTTCCTTTTCTGTTTTATGTGAAGGGTGAGACAATACAGACCTTATAATTTATGCTATTGCAATTAGAAGTTAACTATTTTTTAATTACATGCATTGTAAGTGTTTCTTGGTTTATTAGCTCCAGTTACACTATGTTGTAAATGTTTCAAAGTTAATTATTTGAAATTACTCTCTGTGAGTCTTACTACTATATATCTTTCATAGTTCTAGTTCTCTAAAATATCTAGTCTTTTTTATAAGGCTAGTCTTTATATACTCTTTTTTTATAAGTCTTTTTAAAACTCGGTTCTAGTTCATTTCTCTCTCAACAATGTCTATCCTATTCTATAGTATTTCTAAGTTAGTATTTCCTATCTCAAAGCTTACATACAGATATGTACTATGTGAACCTTCTATCAAGCTTTGAAAATCTTCTATAAATCCATTTCCCATTTTCCATTTCTCCCATATGGAGAATCCAGTCTGCTTCTAGATTAAATCCCTGTCATTTGTGGACTTCTCTCTGTAAAAATGTGTCGTTCACTGGAAGTCCTGGCAGTCTGCAGGTGACAGGAATCACTGCCCTCATTGTCATCCTCAGCCCTGAGCAGCTCCTGGAGCTCTCTGAAGATTTTTCCATATCCATTTTTGCTGGTTCTTGGCTTCTTTGTTATTCTTCTGTCAAGGTTAGGGTTGAAGGTACTTGAGAGTATAGTTCATGTTCAGACTCAGGTGTTTATTATTTCCTATCTATTTTACAAGTCATGAGCTCTGCAGCATTCTAACAATTACAAAATGGCCAACAATCTTTTGTAACAAGACCTTTTAAGGCTAAACTATCCAATTAAGAAACGACACCTAAATTATTTTCACTTTTAACCCAATAACTGATCACTCAGAGTCTGCACTGTGCACTAGTCTGTCCAGTTACAAAATACCACCCAAACCCATGGGGAAGAAGGAAGAAGAAGGTGAAGAAGAAGGAGCAGCTTCTGCTCTAAAACCTCCATCTTTCCACCCTGTGACATTACACACTTCTGTTCAAACTCCACACCCACAATCCCAGTTCCATCATTCCATTTTGGAAGCTTCTCCCCAGCCTCAGGTCAAATATAGTATTTTCTCGTGGGTCTGTGCCCTTCAGCACAGAAAGTTTAAAAATCTCAGCATCCACGGTTCCAACAGGTTTTGTGTTTCAGCTTGGAGCTGTTCAGCTCCTTCCTCCTCACAGTTTGCAGAACAGTGAGAGTTTTGTGTTTTTGTGAGGAGTTTGATCCATTTTTGTCTCAGCCTCCCGTTGGTAGTTTTTGTTTTGCATCTGGATTTCTGGCTGTTTATCCAGCCTTTGAACAGGAACATCTGAGTGCTCCTGGAGCCAGCAGGAATAAGGACTTAAGGAAGAATGGAGTTCACCATTTCTTCATTGTACTGAAGAATGGCTGAAATAAGCAGAAATTCATACAAATCTGAGTTTTCATCTCTCACATTAGACAAATAGTTGGGCTGGCTTCTGCAGGAAGGTCTTAGAATAGCAGCATCCAAGCAAAAAGGTCAAATCTTCAAATGAAGGAAATTTTATGTAAATGCAAACAAGAGATGTTCCTTGAGGGCAATAACTTTTAATTTATCCCCTCATTGTTACAGAAAGCAAACTTGGAACTCATTTCTGCTCCTCAAAGCCTCTCTGGAGGATGCTGTCCTTCTTCCTATGCACTTCTCCAAGGAAAAGTCCTCTCCACTGGGCTCAGTGTGGGAAGTTGGAAGGCAGAGAAACCGTTTATTCTCATCATGGTAATCCTGAAAATTAAAGGAAGAAAAAGCTGTGGGTGAACTTGGCACCACTGGGCTTGGGTAATGAAAATTGACAATTGTGGGGGGGAAGTCTCATCTCCTGCACATCACAAAATGACAGAACAGCTCCTTGAGTCCTGCTGGTGGATCCTGGAATGGCTGGGGCTGAGGAGAGGCTGGCAGGATGGAGATGAGGGGATCCTCAAACGTTTCCTGCAGCTGAGGTGTGTGATTGTGAGAAATCCCCGGAGATAAACTCAGTGCCTCAGGCAGGAGAGATTGTGTGTGCTTATCTGGAAGTTCCCTTTCCTCCACGCTGATAACATTCTGAGCAGAGTGAAAATAGGAATTGCCATCCCCAGCCTCCTTTGGGAACAGCTTTGCTATCACTCCAGCTGATGGAAAAAAGCTTTCCTTTAATCATATTGAACAGTCTCTGCTGCTGGTGGAGTTGCCTTATGTGGGATGTGGAAGGGGGAATTGAAGGAAATTCACTCTGAGCAGGGATCTGATGTGGATCCCAGACTGCAGCACGGTGGGAAGGGGGTTTGTGCTTCTGTTCCATCACACTGGGCAAAATTTTTGTGAAGTCTGTGCAAGGGGGTTTGTGCTTCTGTTCCATCACACTGGGCAAAGTTTTTGTGAAGTCTTTGCCCTCCTTGAGCTGCAGGTGGGGATGGGAGCAGGACCTGCCCTTGCCTGGCTCCATCAGGGGCTGCCTCACCCATCCCTGCCTGCTCTGTTTTTCTTCCCTTGTGTCCCCTTAAACCAGGATGGGACAGAGATTTTTGGGCAGGAAAAGTTACAAACTAACCAGAGGAGACAGAGCTGAAATAAATGAACTGCTGCTGCTCTGTCTGAGTGAAGGATGTTGTGGTTATGTCAGTGTCTTCTTCCAGAAGAATTCTGTCTTCCAAAAATTGTTAATAGGTTTTTGCCTGTTCTCAGCTACTTATTCATGCCCCTGAGCTGCTGCTCTCTGAGGATGTAGAACATTTTTTTGGGGCTGTGAATCCCATCAGGGAAATGTTTCCTTCTGCAGGACTTTTGCCATCCTCACTCTAAAATGAATTTATTTCTTTTAACCCAGATATTCTCCTGGCCTGGCCCAGCAAACACTGGTGCAGGGTGGCTGAGGGAGTTCTCAGCTGCAGAGGGAGGGGAGGGGACAGGAGAGGAAGGTTGGAAAACAGAAACCCTTTGATCTTGGTGGTTGTTTTTGTGCTGTTTGTATTCCTGCACGTGCTGCACGCTGGTTTTTCCAGTGCTGGGGGCTGTGCCTGCTCTGTGTGACAGTGAAAGAACATTTCCCTAATGCTGTGGGGTGTTTGAGGTGGCTATAGGGTGTTTTAGGGAACTATGAGGTGTTTTAAATGGCTTTTAGGGTGTTTTAAATGGCTTTTAAGGTGTTTCAGATGACTATGGGGTGGCTATGGGGTGTTTTAGGGGTCTATGGGGTGGTTATGGGATGTTTTAGGGAACTGTGAGGTGTTTTAAATGGATTTTAGGGTGCTTTAAATGGCTTTTAGGGTGTTGTAGATGACTATGGGGCGGTTATAGGGTGTTCTAGGTGGCTTTGGGATACTTTAGAGGGTTATGGGATGGTTATGGGGTGTTTTAGGGGACTATAAGGTGTTTTAGATGGCTTTTAGGGTGTTTCAGATGACTATGGGGTGGCTATGGGGTGTTTTAGGTGCCTTGGGATGTTTTAGATGACTATGGGGTGGTTATGGGATGTTTTAGGGGACTATGAGGTGTTTTAGACGGCTTTTAAGGTGTTTTAGTTGGCTGTGGGGTGACTATGGGGTATTTTTGATTGACTTTCTGTGGCTGTGGAGTGTTCTATGATGTTTAAGGGGTGTTTTTGATGCCTCTTGGAGGGCTCTGGAGTGCTTTACAGGGCTTTGGGGTGGCTGTGGGGTGGTTTAGATCCTTATGAGGTGGCTGCTGGGTGTTGTAGATTGCCATGAGGTGGTTTACATGGTTATGGGCTGTCTGGGGGGTGTTTTAGCTCATTACAAGGGGGTTGTGGGGTGTTTTAGGTCACTATGAGGTGTTTTAGATGGTTATGGGGTGGCTATTGGGTGTTTTAGGCGGCTGTGGGATTTTTCAGATGGCTGTGGGGCGGCTGTGGAGTTGTTTAGATGGTCATGAGGTGGTTTAGATGGTTATGGGATTGCCATGAGGTGCTGTAGGTGGCTGTGGGGTGGTTTAGAGGTTATGGGATTACCACAAGGTGCTTTAGAGGGCTATGGGGTGGTTTAGATGGTTATGGGATTGCTGTGAGGTGGTTTAGATGGCTGTGGGGTGGTTTAGATGGTTTTAGGGAGGTTTAGATGGTTATGGGATTGCCATGAGGTGGTTTAGATGGTTGTGGGGTGGTTTAGATGGTTTTAGGGAGGTTTAGATGGTTATGGGATTACCACAACGTGCTTTAGAGGGCTATGGGATGGTTTAGATGGTTATGGGATCGCCATTAGGTGGTTTAGATGGCTGTGGGGTGGTTGAGATGGTTGTAGGGAGGTTTAGATGGTTATGGGATTACCACAAGGTGCTTTAGATGGCTCTGGGGTGGTTCATATGGCCACATCCCAAATTGTGCCCTGGTTTCTGTAGGTACCCACAAAGACAAAAGCTCAGAAGCAGTGCAGGAAGAATGAATTCCCGTTTTTGCTGGGTCACTGTGGGCCCAGAGGAGAGCTGTGCTGGGAGGGCACAGGGGCTGGGGGAGCAGTGCCAGCAGTGCCCTTGGGCAGGTGGGGCATTGCCCAAACCCCAGATCTGGACAGGGATTTGCTGCTTTCCCTGGGTGTCCCCTTGGAGAGCAGGAGCTGGTCCTGTTCGTGCTCCTCGTGTCACAACTCTGACTGTCCCAGGGAGCTGCCCTGCTCCCAGGGTCCTTTCAGGGTGACAATGTCATTGAACCCCAACTTATTTCCAGACTTTTAAAGTTGTTTCCAAGATGTTCTGTGCCACAGATTGGTGCTGAGCTGAGTCACTGCGTTTTCCTCCTGTTAATTTATTAAATAACCACTGAAAACTCCTCATTAACAAATATGTCTTGACAATTTAAAGGGGAAAAAAAAACCTTTCCTGTGTGCACATCTCCTGTTCTCCTCTCCAGAATTCCAATTCCTCTGATCCAGAGGTGCCTCCAGAGCTCCTAAAGCAGAGCTCAGAATGTTTGCTGCAAACACCCATCCCTTGTTAAGCAGTATTTACATAAAACATGCTGACACCACTTTGGGGAGATTGAGTAGGATGCTTTCTCAGCTGTTGAAATTTGCACACGAGATGGAAGATGTTTTGATTAAAAGAAGGGTTAGCTGAATATTTTTTTTCCCATTTATTCCCACGTGTCAAAATCAAAGCAGAGTTTCTCCAGGCGTTTTGCCCATTTTTTTCTCTTTTTTTCTGTTCCTCTTGTTCAGTTGTTTGGATTCTTTCCCTCAAGGTTGAGATTTTTGTGGGTTTTTTTTTTCCTCGTAGCAGAGGAATTCACTTATTTAAGGAGATAAATACATATTAAAATGCCTTTTAGACAGAAATAAACGATGATTGGGTTTAGCTTCCTGTTTATTTTTGGGAGCGTTTGTAAATTCATTCTGGAATTTATTGGATTGGCAACAGTGAATTGGGGACAGGCAAGGGAAAACCAGGGAGATTTTCCCAGTAACGTCCTCCTGCCTCAGGAACAGCAGAGAAAAAGAGCACAGGAATAATTTCATTTTAGTTGTCCACATTCTCCTTCCTTGTGACTTCTCTAATCTGAAGCCATTCCCGTGATAACATTTCCCTTCGTGGTTACTTAGTTGATTTTTTGAGCTGCATTTCCAAAGCCTCCCGTCAAGGAGGAGAACTCCAACTTTCCTAATCAGTGCTGAAACGACTTCTTCAAAGCCTAAAATGGAATCTTATCTCTTCTTTCCCCCTGCAGAGAGCACAAACGTTGCTTTTGTCGTTCCTTTATTATTTGCTCTGCGAGGGTGCCAGCGCCCCTGGCCACTGAGAAACTGGAGCAAAAGCTTTTTTTAGCAACTGGAGCAGAATTTTCATAATAAACCTGATCTCGTGCCGCCTCCGAGCCTCCTTTGGGGAGAATCAGGGAAGGAAAGTGGAATTAGGGAGGGTTGGAAGCGAGGGAACTTCAAGGAGCCTCAGCCTAAAAACTCTCCGCGGATTTGTTGCCGCTGCCTGGATTAGAGGACCCTTTAATTTGCTTTTAATTAAAATGATTTTCATTTATTCTGTGCCTTCTTCAGAGGTCCCGAGGCGCCTCACAAACTTGTGATGCTGTGTATAAAATACCAAATGCATATTCATGTGCTGCTGAGATTTCACCTGGAAGCTGAGGATGAAGGAGAGTTTTACCTTTTTTTTTTCGGTTGTTTTAGAGCCCCAGATCCCGATTACAGAGCAGCTTTTCAAGCACTGCTGCTGTACATCTTCTCAATGAGTTGTAGTCCAAAGTGTAAACACTGCCCTGCCATAAATAGCTTATCTGGATACTAGATTTAAATAGCCAGGGCTTTGTTTTTGCAACCTCATTCAGCTGGGGAAAAAAAAAAAAGGTCACCTAAATACCTTTTTGTTTCTCTTGTTTTTTCAAAAAGTAAATGCACCTATTGCAGAAACTCCCAAAGGAAATGATGGATTAAAATGGAAAGTGTTGCATAGCTTGTAATTAGAGTTATGTTAATTATCTTTTAAATAGTTGACCTTAATGCAATGTAGACATTGAAAAATGAAGAGAACCCTTTCCTGAAGAAGACTGTGCTACAATTTAATTGTGTACTTCACAATAACTACTGAGGAGGAGAAGAAATAGGGTTTTTTTTTTTTACTTTTTTAAAATTACTTTTCTGGTGGTTTATTTCTTTTTGGTTATTTGCTGCGGCATAAACCCTGGATCAGCACAGAAACCAAGAAAGAAATCCAAGGAATATTACGGAAAATGCAGTTTCAGGGATGAATTTGATGCCCCAGCTGAGGTGGCAGAGGAAGAACAGAGAGGGGGAGGCTGGCAGGAGCAGGAAATTTTTTCAGAGCCTTGAAAAGTTGCTACATTCTTGTTTTGGGAGAAGAACAAATCTTGGTAGAGGAGATTCTGAGATTTTTTTTTCTTGCTCTTTTAAGGTGGGAGTTGGTCTCTTCTCCCAAGGAACAACGGACAGCACCAGAGGAAATGACCTCAGGTTGTGCCAGGAGAGGTTTAGGGTGGATATTTGGGAAAATTCCTTTAGGGAAAGGAGTTCCTGCCCTGGAGTTCCCATCCCTGGAGGGATTTAAAAACCCTGTGGATGTGGCACGTGGGAACATGGAGCAGGAGTGGCCTTGGGGCCATGGTTGGACTTGATGATCTTGGAGGGTTTTTCCAACCTAAACAATTTCCTGGTTCTTTGAGTTTGGACAGCTGATTTAGGGCTGGTACTTTTGTAAGGCCTCTCCCCAGTCTGTTGGAGGCAGAATTTCTACAACTTTCAGGCAGTTGTAGAAATTCAGGGATGATGCCATGAGTTCTTAATAGCTGATATTCAAGAGGGAAAACCAGGACAAAGTCCTTAAGCACAATATAAAGGTGGTTATTTCCTAAAAAAGTTGGGTCTTATAAAAAACTGCTTTTCTGCTCTCAAAGAAGAAAGCAAGCAAAAGTTTCAGGTTTAGAGAGTGTCTGAAATTCCCCTGTTGAAGTTTGGGGAAGCAAGAGTCCTTTTTGAGGATGTCACACCAGAACTGTGAGCAGCAGATTTTCCCATAGTACTCCTTTTGTTCCCTAAATGAATGCAGCAGTGTTTGCTCCTACGGAGGAGCTGCTCATGAGGAGGTCACAGAGGTTGCTCAGATCCTTGGAGGAGGGCACAGGGCTGTGCTCAGCACTTGCAGAGCCTGAGATTTTGGGGGTTTTGGGATTTAACTTTGAAATGTAATAACCTTTGCATGGGCAGGGACGCCTTCCACCACCCCAGGTTGCTCCAAGCCCTGTCCAACCTGGCCTTGGGCACTTCCAGGGATGGGGCAACACTTGAGTGTTTCAGTTTGAGGCTTTGGGGTTTGTTTGTTTTTGTTCCATCCTTGTTTCCCAAACCTCATGCTCATCTCTTGCTCTACAATCAAACCCATGAATTCTCAGTGTTCTTTTCTGCTGAAACTTATCAGTAAAGGTGATTTGCTGCAAGCTGGTGTTTGGAACAACATCAGTGGGACACACAAGGCAAAGTGTCTTCTTCCTTCTTCTCCCTGCTGTGTCCTCTCCTGGAGCAGATTCCTGATGGGTGAATCTTTCTCCAGATCTGGAGTGGATTCTCATTTTTTCCAATGAGAAGTTGCTTGCAGACTTGGACCTGAGAATCCATGTAGAAATACATTAGGCTGTAGAAAAACTCTGCATTCAAAGTACAAATGACACTTAGAAAGTAAAACTGGGTAGGCCTTTAATTTTTTTTCTTATTTTTAATTTACTCCTACATTGAGTAAAAATTTAAAAGATGGTTATAACCATCTTCTGGAACCACTGCATTCTGTTGCTCTGTAAATAATAATAAATGTCTGGTTTGGGGTTATGTTCAGGGTGATTCTTGTGGAATTTTAGGCTGTTGGGATGATGGAGTTGGCGGCAGCCATCCACACCCAGCTTTATAAAGAGCCAATTTCTGCCTTTGTGGTGAAAACCCACAACAGTTGGGTGTTTGAAATGGCTTTTCAGCCATCTGTGTGGCATCTCTGTGTTCCACTGTTTCATCCGGCCCAGATGCTGGGAATTGACTGAAAGGAGTTGGAGCTCCAGCACAAATTGTTATTGTCCTGGAAATGAGGATTTTGTGACTTCGGCCTCTGGGGAGGTTGGGTGGAATGGAGGAATGGATGAAAGGTTGGATGTTCCTAGTGGAACATCAAACACCCCAGCTGGCAGCTGAGTGGGACCCCAAATGCTGTGTGAGAGCCTCTGCTCTCCGTCCCTGTCGTGGTGCTACCACCCTGTGGTGTCAGAGTGAATTAGGATCTCCAGGAAAATGGGATTTCTGACGTGTTGCTGCTCAGGGAAGGGTGTCAGCATCAGATGAGTGTTGTGGAAATCCCACTGATGAGTCACCTCCTGCTGTCCTGATGTGCAGCTTCAGGACAAGAGAAGTTCCTGTAAATATCCAGGCTTGATAAAACCCTCCCAGGCTCTCCCAAACTGGTATTCCCTGGAGTTTGAAAGGTGAGGGGGAGTTCCATGGCGAGGAGATTCCCAGGATAACCCAGAAAGGTTTGGCCAGCTCAGGTCTGGAGCAGCTTCACCTCTTGCAGCTCCTCTGTGGCTTTACCCAAAGCTGGAGGTGCAGTGAGTGCCTCAGCATTGTCATTTCAGTTGGGCAGGAAAGGAAGTTCCTCAATGAGCACAGAGCAAAAGTCATTTTCATAATTACTGTTCTAAAAGACACTCATGAAATACTGATGAATTTGCTTGACAGTTCCTGGAAAAGCTAAACTAAAGCCCAGCTTTCCATGAAAGATTGGCCTGAGTGGTGTCCAGAGCTCATTGCCAAGCTCAGCTTTGCTGTCACCAGTTTTAAAATCACTTGGAAGGTTTCTTGCAAGGCGTGAATCCTTTTTGGTAGAAGCAATTAATTCGTGTCAGGTGGAAAGGGGGTTTAAAAAAACCTTTTGGGGCTCAAATAAATGGGATCCAAGCATTTATTTATTTATTTATTCATTTGATGATTTGAGGAGAGGCTGTGGATTCTCTGGGATGTAATTGCACTCCTGTCAGGGAGCATCCTGGCTGAGCTGTTTGCATTTGTGCTGCAGTGACTTGTGGTGGCATTTGCAAGTTCATCTCCCTTGAGTGCTTGAGGCAAATGGTCAAAACATCAGCAATTGCAGTCTGCTGGAATAAGTGAGGCTTGTAAAGCTTTTTATATTCATCAAAAAGCAATTTCTGTTGGGGTTTTTTAAAGATTCAGTACAAGGGCTGGATGTTGGTTAACAAAGTCCTGATTTTGTATTCTGTGTGCATCCAAAACATCCTAACAAACATCCTTAGGACATCAAAACCCTGGAAAACATGCAAAGCCTGACCTCTGAACACAATGTTTTCTTCCTGTTTACGTTGGCCCAGGCCCTTAAAACAGTGATTTATGTTGTTGTGCAGACAATTACCAAATAAGCTCACGTCTGGGGAAGCTTGTGTGAGGTAGATACTGAAACTTGGCACGGTTCTGCAGGTTCCTGACCTTCCAGGAGCTCATTCAGGACTTTGGAGTGATAACATCAAATACTATTCTAGAGGTAATAAACCTCTGGAGGTAATAAACTAAAAAAAAATTAAGTTTTGTTTCTTTACATTGTCAATGAGTAAGAAAATGTAGGGGGAGGAGAAGTAAGTGTTCTAAAGGTTTTGTTCTAATTCTTATTACTTTTTTCTTTAGTTACTGTTGATATATTTCTCTTTATACCCTTTTAAAGTTTTGAATCTGTTTTGCCTTTCTGCTCATCCTACCTCCCAGCAGGAAGTGAGGACACTGGTGATGAAACAACACCTAACCCACCACACTCCTTAGTGCATTAACCGAGACATCTCAAAATGAGCCCAATTTCAAATCAGCAAACCAAAAGCACTGCACAATTAGTGTTTCTACCTGGTTTCAAACTGAAACCATCACATATCACCTCACCACTGCCAACAAGGGTGCTCCAGACCAAATGTGTGCTGCAGCAGGGAGCAAATTCTGCAGGCAGACTGTCCTCACTAAATGCAGACAGACTTGCCAGGGAGGTCTTTGCTCATCGTTTTGGAGCAGAGCAGAGCAGAGCAGCACCTCTGGCTGAGGGACCAAGTGCTGGCTCAGCACGGTGCCAGATGGCTCTGGCTGGGAGCAGCTGCTCTGGTTGATATTTTTGCCCCCAACGAAGGAGAGGAATGATGAGGAGGACTCCATCTTATCAGAAGGCTAATTAATTATTATATTATATTATATTATATTATATTATATTATATTATATTATATTATATTATATTATATTATATTATATTATATTATATTATATTATATTATATTATATTATATTATATTATATTATATTATATTATATTATATTATATTATATTATGTCATGGGTTGACCCTGGCACAGTGCCAGCGCCCCCATGAAAGGTGGATTTCTGAAATGGTTACCGTGAGATGTGACCCAGGAACAGAACAAAACAGGCTCCAACTTGGGAATGGAGGGGAAAAAAAACCCAACATTTTATTAATCTACATAGACACAAAAGGGAAAAGGAAAAAAAACTACACACAACAATCCACAATAGAACATCTTCAAAAACACTTCTCCTCCCCCCACCTCTCCAACAAACAAATCCCCTCTAACACATCAATTCTCAATCCAATACCCTCCTTCACACACACTCTCCCCAGTTCATCAGGAGAGAGGAGTCTTCCTCTCACACCATGGGCCTCCCCAGGAAAACACTGTAAAGTCCCCAGTGCTTCCGTGTCACACACTGCAGCCGCCCGAAGAAAATCTGTAGTGGTGACCATCTTCCTTCCATGTCCAGCGCTCTCACCACTGTCCATGGATCCAAACTGCTCCTTAGGTCCTTTTAAGAATGCTTTGCCCAGTTCCAAGAAGTGGCCGCCTCTCACCATTTGGGACACCTGTCCCCCCCATATTATCTCCCCTGGGGCCTGGGGCTCTCAGGAACAGAGATCCTTCCCTGGAGGCAGAGGGCTCCACCACACCCTCCCCCTCAGTCTCTGTTCTCTCCGCTTCTCCTCGTGGCCTTGTCACTCCTGGCTTCTAGCCAACGCCTCCCCCAAGGAGCAGTCTCTGTATTATCAGAAGAACTTGGTTTCGCCCGTGGCTGTGTAAGAGAAAAGTCCAGCCAAAGCCACTCCAATCATCTCCTCCACCTAGGGCACTCTCATCTACAAGCATTTCTTCACCTAGTCAAACTTCTTCTTCTTTCCCATCTTCTTTCCCCTCTCACTCCTCAGCTGAGGAGGATCCGTGTTTTTAAAGCTTCCAAAGGTTCAAAAAGGTTACAAGCTTGGCCCAGTCTGCTGGCGGCTGGGCACCTTGCCCCCCCCCCACTTTCTCCTCCTGGCTGTGCTCCCAGCACAAGATAACAAATTTCCAGCCTGCACAGTCTCTATCATCCTCTCTCCCAGGGGGGGGGCTGCCCAAACCATCCCAGGACTCCTCCACCCCTGCACCTTGCCGGGGCTCCGGCCTTCCTTCTCAGGCCGCATGGCCTCCCCTCCCCCACCCAGACGCAGCTGGGCAGGGGAGAGGTCAGAGCAACTCACCGGCCGGACTCCAAAGAGGAAGGTCTTCTCTGAACCTTCTGCTTTTAACCCCTGAGTGTGTTCTCGGAGGCGTACCCAAATCCTCAGTGGTCACACCAAATGCCAATTTCACATCTGGCCACTGATTGGTTTGACCATAACTTTCCAAAAAAAAAACTCACTTCCGGGTCAAACCATGACAATTATATTATATTATATTATATTATATTATATTATATTATATTATATTATATTATATTATATTATATTATATTATATTATATTATATTATATTATATTATATTATATTATATTATATTATATTATATTTATTATATTATATTATATTATATTATATTATATTATATTATATTATATTATATTATATTATTCTATACTATGTTACATTTCATCTAAAGTGAATCTGCCAAGCACTCAACTGCACAGCCTTTCGTGACTGTCAGCTGCCAGGCCTGACACACACACATGGATTCAACTGGTCAATGAATCCAAACACCCCAGAATCCAATTCTCAGCTCCCTTCAGGTAAACCATCTACCACCACGCATTCATTCCACTTGTGAACAACACAGGAGCAGTAAATGAGATAAGAATTGTTTTCCTTTCTCTGAGGTTCAGAGAATGTGAAACTCAGAAATATTCTTGGGAAGAATGGTGCCTTGCTTTTCTCTGTGAAGAGAAATGTGGCGACAGTTGCTGTGCTGCAGGGCAGGGATGCTCTGCACAGGGACATCCCAATCCTGGGGCTGGCCAGAGCCAAATTCAAGGTGAGGATGTGAAGAACAACCTGGAGGAGAAGGGTGAGGGCTGAGCTGGGGTGGAAAGTCATGGAGAACACCAAACACTGAGCTCTAGCCCAAAATGCAGAACAAAAAACTGGTCCTTTTCCCAGCCCCTGAAGGATGGCATTTCTTTTATTTCTGTCACCCAGGAGCCAGCCCAGCTCCTTGTGAAGCAGCACTGGGAAAAGCACTGAGTGCTGGGACAGAAGGATTACAGGGCAGGAAAAGGGATTTATCTGCCCCCAGCCCCCACCTGTGTGCCATGGTTAAAATACAAAGAAATCAAGAACTTCAGTTTTATATATTGTAAAAAAGATGTTTTGGATGTGTTCTCCATCACAGCATTATTTATAGAGGCTATAGTTTGGGAAATAAGGAGAAAACCCCCCAGTGTCTTGCTGTTCCACATAAATTAATATTTCCTTGTCATTACTCCTGAAGCAGAAGCTTCCTTTTACTGCTGAAGAGTCGACTTGTACATTGTTTATAAAAACACTCCCTGCAGGTCCATCTTTTGCTGGCTCAAAGTCACTTTAAAAAAGGCTTTGCCTTATCTCAGTAGCACATCTTGGGAAGTCATTTAGTGAGCAAATTGCCAGTTAATTGCCTTGATCTGCTGGTGAGCAAGATGCTCAAAATGAACTGTTCTTAATCATGATATCAAAATATCACTTCTGTTCCATTAATGAGCGTGCTGTGAAATAGGATATGTTTTTTTAGGAAGCTGCTTAAGCTGATCTCGTTTGCTTTTTATTTTTAGTTAATGCCTTAAGTTGGTTTCCTGAAAGAATCAGAGCTCTGGGTGTGCAACAGGGAAACCAGCATTTCCAGGATCAGTGGATGGTAGCACTAAAGAATTTTCCATAAAATAAAATTTGAGGTCCCTCTGAGAATTTTAAGTTGGTTGGAAAGGTTCTGTTCAGACATAGTGGGGTTAATTTAATAGGATGTTTATGATTTAATTTCATCTCTACAAAAGTACTTTGTAGTTTGTACTTGACCTATATATTTTATATAAGTTATAATATATTCATGTGTGTTATATAAGTTATAATATATGTGCACATAATATATAATATCTACAATATATAAAATATATTTTTTCTATATTTTATATCTTTATAAATTTATAGCATAGGCATATAGAATATATTCTATATGTTATTCTATATATTATTTATATTTTATATATTTTCTATTACTATATATATTTATATTTTTATCTATTTATTTTCTGTTTTATATAGTTATATTTTTGTATATTATGTATTTTTAGATATTTTTTCTATGTTTATATATTATCTATGTTTATATATTTATATATTGATTTTACTTTTTCTTGGTGGAAAAGTCTGTGAGAAGCTCTCAGTGTCTCCTAAGGCCGAGATCTCTGGGATAATCCTCACAGTCTTGCCAGACATGCCAAGCTCAGAGTTTTGGGAGCAAATTATTCTCATTTTCCTCTCTGGTGGGCAGAGCCTGACTTGGAGCTCACAAAATCAGAGTGACCAGTGCACGGCTCTGCAGCTGCCAGGACGATTCCTGGCCAGCAAATCAGCTCAGCTCTAACATCTACTGAGGCTGAGTTCAGAAACCTTCCTGAGCCATCCCACTTCGCTGCTGTTCTCCTGATTTTTCCTCAGTTAGCAATTGCCAGAGGAAAGGCCTCGTGGTTGGTGAGCCCACAGAGGGCAGGGCTGACCTCTCAGCTCTCCCTTCCCACCACCCTGCTCAGAATCAGGGTGTGATCTCCTTGCTTTGGTACATCCAAAAGGCTTTAAAAGCCTCTGCCATCTCTCAGAGCATGATCTCCGTCCTTTCAAACACCTGGAAATTGTTCTTCAGAGCCTGAAAATGTAAAATAATTAAAATTATTCTGCCTGGGAGATTAAAACCTGGTTGCTTTTTCCAGGGAGCCTGCTGTCTCAGCTTTGTACGTCTTCTCCAAACGCAGAATTTATGTTCTTCCTTCCTTTTCCATCACACCTGAAGATGTGGAGACGGGATTGGGATTAAATTCCTGCAAACAAGGTGTCCAAAGCAGCTTCAGGGGAGAGGGAAAGGAGCTGAGCCTCAGCTGCCCAGGCTGGGCTTCCCATGGAGGCTGCTGTGGGATTCTGCTGATGGAGCACTTGGAGGGAAGAGGGAAAATTGCAGGGAAAAAAAGAATTCCTGTGACTTCCCCTTCCATCCTCCCCCAGTCTTTGCAAGGAGGGTGTGAAGAGGCTCAGGGTTGTCCATGGAATATTTTATTTAACTGCACCACGAGCAGATTTGCTCTGATATTTCCTGGGATACAAATATATGTGGCCAGGTCCTCTGGTGAATAAACAAAGGGATTTCACTTTGTTTCAGCTTCAGCCACTCATTGATAAGCCTAAATATTTATATTTCTATTATATTTATATGTCTTTTTTATATTTATATAAAAATACCACAAGTAGATTTTCTCTGATATTTCCTGGGATACAAATACGTGGCCAGGTCCTCTGGCAAATAAGAGAGGGGATTTAACTTTGTTGCAGTTTCAGCTAGTCATTGATCAGGCTGAATATTTATATTTATATTATATTTACATTATATTTATTTATATTTATAATTATAATTTTAAAATTTTATATAAAAATACCACAAGTAGATTTTCTCTGATATTTCCTGGGACACGAATACGTGGCCAGGTCCTCTGGTGAATAAGAGGGGATTTCACTTTGTTGCAGCTTCAGCCAATCATTGATCAGCCTGAACATTTATTTTCCAGTCACAGGAGGAAGAATTTGGTGTTTTAGCATGGTCAGAGCCTGTCAGGTTATTCCATTGAATCCGTGGGGTGAGCTTCTGTCACATGTTAAAGCCACAAGCAAAATATTCAGCAGTCAGGTTTTCCATCCTCACTGTGGGGCTGCACTATCTGAATTTCTTCTATAAAAAGCTCTCCCCTTTTTTTGGGATTGATCTATCCTCAAAGACCAGTCTGACAGGCAGCAGAGTTCAGCTGATCTGAAAAAATGGGTCCTGTGGGGCAGCAGCTCTTGGGCATCTCTGCATCATTTGGAAAGAAGGTAAATAAAGGAAATAAATAATGTTTTAATCTTGCTAAAATGTAGCTCATCTAAAGGACTAAAAGTTATTCAAAATTACCTTGACAAGCTGTCTGTTGATTGATTTGGAATAAGTGCTCCAGGAATATGAAATAAAAATTAAAAATATTAGGGGAGAACTGTAGAACAGCAAAATATGAAAAATTTGGGGGAAATATCATTTGGAGGATCTCCTTCCTTAGTCTCCTGGGCCTGTATTTTTTTACTCTAAAATGTAACTGGGTGTGATTTGTTTTTGTGAAAGTGGGTCTGTGGTTTGGGCTTAAAAGCATGGGGATGTATTTGTGCTTTGGAGATTGTGGTGCAGGGGAAAAACCCCCAAAATTCCTGGAGCAGGGAACACAAAGAGCTGGAGAGATGCTTGAAATAGAGTTACAAGTGTCTTTCAAGAACCACAGAAAGAGACTTGCTTTGAAAGTTTCCATGTTTTAGAGAAATTAATTTGTTAGGGTGTGGGAAGGATTAGTCAAAACATGGGATGGAAATGTAAAACAAACAGAAGCAGTGAAAATATTGGGGGCTTTGTGTTTATAAATGATCCTGCTGGAGATTCTGGTGATGCCATTTCAAACCTCTTTCATCTGGAAGGGTTATTCAGGAGAAAGTCAGGTTGGCTGCTTTAGTTTAATATCTTTGGAGGTTTAAAGTGTCATGTAAGGAATTTCAGAGCCTTTCTGGGTGATTTTGATTGGAAGGGACCTTAGAGCTCACCCAGTTCCATCTCCAGCCACGAGCAGGGACATTTCCACGCTCCCAGGTTGCTCCAGCCTGGCTGAGGATACTTCCAGGGATGGGGCAGCGTCTCTGTGCCAGGGCCTGCCCACCTTCCCAGGGCAGCATTTCTTTGCATGAATCTGTAGATAAAATGAGTATTGAATTTCATCCTTCTGATCATTCAAGCCTCTTCTGTTAAAAATTGCTGCATGGCCGTGGTGGAGTTTCCATCCCGGCAGGGATTCAAAAGATGTGTGGAGATGGCACTTGGGGACATGGGGCAGTGGTGGCCTTGGAGTGCTGGGGTTGAACTTGGTGATCTTGGAGGGCTTTTCCAACCTAAGCAATGCTCAGAAATGGAGTTTTGGGATGCTCCCCAGTGACCTGGAAAAGAGGAGACTCAGGGGGGACAGCCAGGGGGTCAGGCTGTGCTCCAGGGACAGGAGCAGAGGGAACGGCCCCAGGCTGGGCTCAGGGTGGATATTTGGGAATAATTTCCTCCTGGAAAGGTTTGTCCAGGCCTGGCACAGCTGCCCAGGGCAGTTTGGAGTCCCCATCCCTGGAGGGATTTAAAATCCCTGTGGATGTGGGGACATCACTGGGGACACGGGGCAGAGGTGAGGCTGGGTTTGATGATCTCAGAGGGCTTTTCCAGCCCTGGTGATTCCCTGATCCCATGAACTGAAGCCTCTCTGTTCTTGCACCACCAATCCCTGTGGCTGTGCCCAGCATTCCCTTCCCCAGGGCATGGAGAAGATCCCTGGCCACGTTTCAGTGGGAATTCCCTGGGTGCTGTGTGTGACCTCAGGCTGGGGCACGCTGGAACGAGCAGCTCCCCAAGGACACCTCAGTGTCCCCAGCATCCCTTGGCAGGGGACAGAGCCATTCCCAGAGTCCCCGTGGTGCCTTGGCTGCTGCTCCTGCTGTGCTGTGAAATGTCCTTTCCACCTGGCACCCCCTCGTCCCCCTGCTGCTGTTGTGTGCTCCATGTGTGACGTGGAATGAGTGCCCCAAATGCCACATCGGGGTCTGGGTGGCCACCTGCCCTGTCTGGGGCACAGCCCCGGGTGTTTGTGCCTCCTCTGTGGTGCTGGGGTCACCAGCAGGTCCCAGGGAGCACAGCCAGGTGACCTGGGCAGAGGCAGGGCCCTGCCAGCTCTCTGGGATCACAGGAAACACTGGGCGAGATAAAAGGCTCATTTCCAATTAAAAACAAAAAGCAAAAATGCACTCTGAGAAAACAACTGGTTTTATATATAAAATATTCCTGGGTTTACACCAGGAGGAGCTTTCCAAGGGCAGGATTTCAGTGGATGCTGCTGGTGCTTGGCCCAGGCTGTGGGCTCTGCCCTGGCTCAGCTGCTGGTTTATTTAGGAAAATAAAACCTGCACGTTTGGGACTCCGTGTCCTGCACAAATGCTGCATTTCTATTTTATTTTTAAGCCACTTCTTATTTCCAAAATAGAAATATAATTCTCTTTGATCTTAGGTCCAGGATGCAGCTCAGTCCAAAGAATTATTCCCATGGTAACAGGCCACACTTCACCAAGGGGTATTTTCTACCCACAAGTATTTTTGGATGGAATTTCAGTACCTCTGTCTGTGATGGTCAAATCCACAGCTTTGTTATGAGTTTCACTCCAAGAAGGTTCCAAGTGGGACCATCCTCTGAGTTTTATGGTGCCTTTGAGGCAGCTGTCAGGGGCTGCTGGGAAAACACTCCACTTTTTCTATCCCCATCCTAAAAAAAAACCCCAGTCCTTTATGCAAAAATCCAACTTGAATAGTAAAGAGGAGAAATCAATAATTATAGAAATCCCTTACAAGTCCAAAATTAGGTTTTGTGAGCTGTAAATACTCCGAGCAGCACTCAAAACTCACTTGTGCTAAATATTTCCCGAGAGGATCTTTCTGTGTTATTGCTGTGATTATTGTGCTGGTATTCACAGAGAGTTTTCTTCTGTCCCTTAGTAAATATGTTGAAAAGGAGCAATTCTTTTTAATGCCATGTCTTAAAAGGAGTTTGTAAGGATTTGAATGGGAGCCGGCTGTGGATGCTCAGTGCTTTGCCAGGGCTTGAAGATCCACGTTCATTCCATAGCACAATGCTGTCAGGAATCCCAGTGATGATTTTGAAACACATTAAATAGCAAAATATCAGTTTATTCTGCAGGAAGCACAACAGCAAATGCATACTGATGCTGACACCAGCTGTCATTGGAAAGCAAATATTCTGGGGGTTGTTTATTCCCAGGCAGCAGCAGCAGCAGCGATGACAGCAGCCGATAGGAAAATCAATGGCTGGATTTTCCATCAGCCACTGCCTCTTGCCAAACGGAGTGATACTGCCTCAAATTAGCATCTGTTTGCACACTTCTCTGCTAATTAGTGCTGTCAGCGGCTGAACAAAAGGGAAAGTTGATGGTGAGGGTGGGCAGGCCCTGGCACAGGGTGCCCAGAGCAGCTGGGGCTGCCCCTGGATCCCTGGCAGTGCCCAAGGCCAGGCTGGACACTGGGATGATGAAAGATGTCCCTGCCATGGTTGGATGGGCTTTGAGGGCCTTTCCAACCCAAACATTCCAGGATTCTGTGTCTGTGTGCTAGGAGCAGGTGGGATGAAGAGCAAATCCAGCAGGGAGCTCTGGTGGTGGCAGGGTTGGGGCCCATCCCTGTGTCCTCCCATGGGCATCCAGGTGATCCTCAGCATCCTCCTCACTGGTGCCTTGGGCTTGAAATCTCATCTCTTGATTTATTTCTCATCTTATTTTCCCTGGCACCATCAATGCAGTTCCTCTTCCTCCCCTCTGATGATGCCTTTATTTCATTGCTTTAACTGTAATTCTTGAAATGATCTGATCAAACACTACATTGCTGTTTTTTAAAGTCCAGTCTCCACCAAGGGGACTTCTTGACTCCTTCAAGGAGAGGAGTAGAGAAGGTTCTACAAGGACTTTGTTCAGCACAAGCAGTGGCAAACTGCAGCCTTCTGACCCTACCTGCTAATCCTGCTGTGGGCAATTCTTGTACATGCTGAAATTTCTCCTCCAGCTTGAGTTGAAAACTGATTTTTAACCTCTGATACAACGTGGTGGTCAGACCTGGAAAGGTCCTAGAGAATACCAGAGGTGCCTGGACATTTCCTTCAATGAATCTTCCTGATTTTCCTTAAATGCACACAATTAGGGCTGTATCCCAAAGCCTGCTGGCATCCATCTGCTCCCATCCAGTGCAAGATTTCCTTCTCCCTTCCTCCCTGTGTTGGAAGTGCAATTCTCTCTTTTCTTTCAGCCATTTAATCCCTCCAAACCCTATTTGAAGCAAACGAGGCAGTGATTTACTGCCCGAGGGGTCAGGCAGAAAGAGGGACTGTGCAAAGGCAAGGAGGAATTGCCATTATTTGTGCAAAAGAAGCGTCTCTTGAAGTTAATTGAGGTGTAGATGAACTCGGCTGCACTCATTAGTGTCAGTGAAACTGAATATGCAATTTGCTAATTGCAGTGAGGGCACACAACTCTCAGATCCAGACTACTTGGGGTATTTTTAGCTGTTCCTTTAGTCATCAGCTTCCACTTTTGTCTGTTCCAGGCACCGGTGGGAAAACACAGCAGCCCTTTTCTCCAGCAGGGTCACGCTGTTCTGAGGAGGTTTTTCTTCACTTCTTGGGTTTTTTTCCACATAAATGGAGAACACAGTTTTTGAGCTCTTGCAGCTATTCTGGTGAATACTTCTTCCCATCCCAAAACTGAGATGTTTCTCTAAGTGTCAGTTTGTTGAGGATTACTGCCTAGGTGGCGAGGTCTGAGTTGAAACAAGAAACCATCACTCATGATAAGCAGCTGAGTATTTTCCCTGATGAATTCTCTTCTGTCTGAACTGCAAAACGGGCAGACTGGATGATCCTTAAGGTCCCTTTCTGCTCCAACCATTGCAGCTTTTCCTTGGCTCTGCTGTACTATGACTCATCACAAATGATTCCTGGTTTAAGGAATTTTGCTGGTTTTGTCCAGGTAAAACTTTCCAGAATGGCTGGAGGTTGCTGTGCTGGTTGGGAGGCCCAGACTGATACAGGAGAAATGAGGGCAGCAAACACCAGCCCCAGCTGAGCCCAAGCTGGACTGGAGCAGGAATATAAAGAAAAGCCACTCCTGTGTGTTTGCCAGGTCGAGCTGCAGCAGTAATTGAGTGTATTCAAGGTTTGCAGCTGATGGGGGAATTTGGGATGAAAAGGGGAGTGCTGTGCACAGGAATGGTACAAACAAGGTCTGCAGGAAGCAGAACCTTTCATTTTTATTTGCTCTCGCTCTGTGGGGTCAGGAAAAAACCTTGGCATTGTAAATCAGGGAATATCGACCTTCCAGGTGGTTTATTGATGGTGATAACCTTGTACAGCATTTCTCCCCTTCAGAAAAGCAGCTGTGATATCCATGTGATGCTCATTGATGTAGGCACTTACTCAAACCCAGTCTGTGCCCAACTGAAGTAAAAAATCAGAATATTTATTCATTATTTATTCTTATTTCAAATAGGTTATTAAATATTATTTGATATCATTCTGGTGATATAATTTAAAAATATTTATTTAACATATGTAGTTATTTAATATTTATTGCTACAAAGTAACCAGGCTTCAGTGGCTGCTGCAGCAGCACTTGAGCATATGTTTGCTGTCAGCTTGGCTTGCAGAGGAAAACCTTCATGTTCCAAAGCAACCAGCTCCTGTGGGCTCTATATATTCAGGAGGGGCTGTAGCAGCCCTCAGAGCTTTGTCTGCAGGCAGAATTCCTCTTTCCCTGCTGCTCCTTCAGGATTTTTCCGATACCATTTGTTAAACCCCGTGATTATCTGCTTATATAGTAAATTTCTAAGTTATGATTGGATTATTTGGGTTACTGCTGTGCTACCTGGCTGATGTTTGATGATGTCTCTGAGGTGCAGGAGTCAGGAGCCAAGGGGGGGTTATGCCCAAGCCCAGCCAGGCGTCTGCTCATCGCGCTGACAGTGCTGATGTGCAGGATAACCTAAAAACACACTTTTAACCAGCTTCAGCTGAATTGACGTGACCTCTTTTCTTCTCACTGTGATCAGTACAAGGCAAGGAGGCAGCTTTATTTGCTGATTTCTGTTTTCAGGCTGCCCAGCCCCCTCGGGGTTGTGTTTGGAGGGCGCTGTGGTGAACAGGCTGGGGCAGGGGGATGTTGCACACCACTTCATTAGGGATTTATAACTGGCTTTCAACAGAATCATTTAGTGGGAAAAGACCACAAAAAGATTTAAAGATGACCAAAAGACCTCCAAAACCACCAAGTCCAGCTTTCAGCTGAATCCCACTGTGCCAACTCAACCATCAAAGTGTCACCTCCAGTGGTTCCTTGGATGGATGGGGACTCCAAACCTGCCTGGGCAGCTCCTTCCAGGGTTCAGCCTTTTCTGTGGAGAAATCCAGGGTTCAACAACCCTTTCCATGGGGAAATTCCTGCTGTGCCCACCTGAGCCTGCCCTGGCCCAGCCTGGGGCCGTTCCCTATGCTCCTGTCCCTGTTCCCTGGAGCACAGCCCGACCCCCCGGCTGTCCCCTCCTGCCAGGAGCTGTGCAGAGCCACAAGGGCCCCCTGAGCCTCTTTTTCCACAGCCTGAGCCCCTGCCCAGCTCCTCAGGGATTCTCCAGCCCCTTCCTGATGCCTTGTGCAGGCTGCCCTAGAACACAGACCAGACAGAGTCCCAGAATGAAGCAGGGATTCATGGAAAGGATCTCCTCCATGCACCCACCTGGGGCAGCACCAGAGCCCAGCCAGGGCTGCACCCAAGATGACCCAAAATGGCCCCAAAATGCCCGGCCGGGCACGGGGTCTCTCCCTGGGATCAGCTCTGCTCCATTTGCACCTTGCAGTTCATTGTCCCATCCCAGCTTCAGCCCCTGCAGTCCCACCCTGCTTGTTTTTCTCTCTCCAGCCCACGGGGTTTGTGCTCCTGGGCTGAGATTTGGCTCATTTGTCCTTGGTGCCCAGCTGGAGCAGGAATTGTTTTGTCTCCCTGCTCTGTGCACAGAGCTCAGCATCCCTGATGTGAGCCCAGCCCCACACACTAAAGCAGCCCAGAGTGTGAAACACAGAAAAGCCAAACCTGAGGCATCATTCCCAGCTCTGTTCCCTTCCCTGGATGCGCTCCAGCCCCTCAAGGTCCTTTTTTTGTGACCCAAAGCTGCCCCCAGGGCCAGAGGTACCTCTGCAGTGCCCTGGGCCTCAGGAGTTCCCTGGGCTCCTGATTTCTCATGTTCATGAAAGAAAGAGAACAAAACCAAACCCATGGCTTGTTGGGGAACTTTTGGCTTGTTGGGGACTTTTTGATTTGTTTGTCAGGGGTATTATTTGAGTTTCAACTTCTTAAGCATGCCTTGGCATGCAGTTATTCTAACTTTGGCATCAGGAGGAGTAGAAGTTAATGCTTAGTCTGCCCTTCCTTCACTGAATTATGGATTTTTTTTATTGAAAAGATGTGACTGTATTGAAAGGATGTTAACTGGCCTGTGCTGTGTTTTCATCTCGGATTTTACAGTCTGAAAGGTGAATAATTGATAAATAGTGGGGATGTATGTGGATAGGGATCCAATCCTGTCCTGTTTTTCCAGATTAAAGTGACAGGACCTTGTACCTTTGTCTGCCTGAACTGATGAGTTGAATCCTGCTGTCCTCCAGGCCACCTCTTAGGAATGGTGGGATCCAAAGCCTTTCCTTGCCTGGAAGGACAAATGTGCTGAAAGCAAGTCTGTCTGGAAGTTATTGTAGTAGGAACAATGGGAATAAACCTGTTCCAAATGCAGCATTTATTCCAATGCTGGAATAAATGCAGAATGTTCTCAAGTTGGTATTTCAGTGTGTCCAAGCTGTGCAGGACAACAGGAGTGTGGCAAACCTTGTCTTGGTGGGGGCAAACTCAAGGGGAAGACATGAAAAAGGATTAATTCCATCTTTTTTAGAGGTTTGGTTCCTATTTCACCATTCCAGGTGTTCCAGTTTGGCCATTCCCGAGCCAAACAGGAACACAGAGGCTCTGGAGGGAGCTGTGCCCTGGATCAAAGCCTCCTCTCCCACTTCCAGGTGGGAAACCACAGAAACCAACCCACAGCATCACCACAGTGAGAATATGGGCCCTTGTGGGAAAAGGAGAAATGCCAAATTTTGGTGGAGTCAAAAAATTTATTTTATTTTATTTTATTTTATTTTATTTTATTTTATTTTATTTTATTTTATTTTATTTTATTTTATTTTATTTTATTTTTTTATTTTATTTTATTTTTTATTTTATTTTATTTTAGTCTGCTTGCAGCTTTGCCACATCTGTGTACCAAACTTTCTCAGCAACAAAACCAAAGGGCAGTGGGTGTTTCTCTAATGGTCAGGTGCAGGTGCTTGCAAACTTAGAGAAATAATTGGGATTAAGCCAAAAAACATAGAAGAAATGCTGCATTAATTGAATTTATAAAGCTGTTCAGTGTAAGATTAAAAAAAGTCTGTTGCAGTCCTCAGTTTTGTGTACAGCCCTCATAAAAGGTGTGTAGGAGGGGGTTATAAAATCACAACACTTTGAGTCTTTCTGGGAAGTTGAAAGTTTTTGGGGTGTGTTTTACCACTCTGGAGGAAGTATCCATGCATCCCATCATTTCCTCCATGTGAAATCCCTGCTGTTGGGCTCCTTGGCCAGTCCTCATGGTACCAGTTCTCTCTATTTCTTTATCCACAAATCTCTGAAATTAGTTTTGGTCTTCCTTTGATCAGGACATTTTTAAAGTATCAAATAAAAGTGGGGAATTTGATGATTGCAAAAGCTGCGTGCTGTGACTCACAGCTTATTTTGCATAGAATTACCATTTCTTTTCCTCCAGAGCTGGGAAACTGAACTGTGTAAGGAAATACCATCTGATGCTGCATATGGCATTTTAATAACACCCATTTCACATGGCTTCTGCTTGGCCAAGCCCAGCAGTGTGCAATGGAGAGCTGGGGAGGTGTGTTCGAATTTCCAATGGAAAGTCAAGTTTGCTTGGTAAGCTAGATCATGATTTTGATTTATTTGATTTGTTTTTATGTAGTTTTATTTATTTTAAGAGGAGTGAGTCCTGTGCAAGCGGGGAACTATTGTTTGTGGTTATTCCAACCCACATCCAAACCTTATTAGTTACTAAGGACCCTTAAAGCTCCAGTGAAACTTTCCCAAGTATCAAAGCACCAGAATTCAGATCTAAGAGGATTGTCCATGGCCAGGTTGGACACTGGGGCTTGGAGCACCCTGGGATGGTGGAATCATCCCTGCCCATGGCAGGATGAGCTCTAAGATCCTTCCCAACCCAACCCATTCCATGATTTTTATCCTTCCACAGCTGCATTTATACTTTATTGGGGACTTGATGTGGTGATTCCCACCTGTGCTCTTTAGAAGTAATTATGAACTGGTTATGAATGGTAGATATTGTGAATTTATCTGTGGGAAAAGTACTTCTCTCACAGACACTTTGGACTTTGAAGGAACTTGCTGAAATATTTTTAGCCCTCTACATGATTTGGGAAGTTCTGCTTTCACTGTAGTGTCTAAAAAGGGTTTCCAAGATGTACTGTGAGTTCAGGAGGAAAAGGAACAATCATGACTCAGGAAAACACATGAATTTCTTCTTTAGTGTAACCTTAGCATTGGGCTCTTTTCAAGAACTATAGTTAAATTACACACATAATTTAATTACATACATTACATACATTATATACATAAATTAATTACATAAATTACACATTAACTGCATAAACTACATACATTACATACATAATTTAATTAAACCTGCCTTTCAGAAGGTGAAGAAGTTGGAATTGGCAACAAAGCCCTGACCTCTACCCCTTTCCTCCCATGATTAACTTTTGAAACCTGTGGTGGTTTTCCTCTGTTTGTTTATCCATGGCAATAACTGACAGAGGGGTCTGTCAGCTCCCTGTGCCTTTCCTTCCTGACAAAGTGGAGAATTGGTTGAGGTTTTTTTTCCATGAATCTGTAGATAAAATGAGTATTGATTTTCATAATTCTGATCATTCAAACCTCTTCTTTTAAAAATTGCTGGATGGCCGTGGTGGAGTTTCCATCCCGGCAGGGATTCAAAAGATGTGTGGAGGTGGCACTTGGGGACATGGGGCAGTGGTGGCCTTGGAGTGCTGGGGTTGAACTTGGTGATCTTGGAGGGCTTTTCCAACCTAAGCAATGCTCAGAAATGGAATTTTGGGATGCTCCCCAGTGACCTGGAAAAGAGGAGACTCAGGGGGGACAGCCGGGGCAGTCAGGCTGTGCTCCAGGGAACAGGGACAGGAGCAGAGGGAACGGCCCCAGGCTGGGCCAGGGCAGCTCAGGGTGGATATTTGGGAACAATTTCCTCCTGGAAACGTTTGTCCAGGCCTGGCACAGCTGCCCAGGGCAGTTTGGAGTCCCCATCCCTGGAGGGATTTAAAATCCCTGTGGATGTGGGGACATCACTGGGGACACGGGGCAGAGGTGAGGGTGGGTTTGATGATCTCAGAGGGCTTTTCCAGCCCTGGTGATTCCATGATCCCATGAACTGAAGCCTCTCTGTTCTTTCACCAGCAGCCCCTGTGGCTGTGCCCAGCATTCCCTTCCCCAGGGCACGGAGAGGATCCCTGGCCAGGCTTCAGTGGGAAGTCCCTGGGTGCTGTGTGTGACCTCAGGCTGGGGCACGCTGGAACGAGCAGCTCCCCAAGGACACTTTCAAGTATGAGCAGGGTTTGAAAGGACATTTTTACCCAAGTTAACATCAAACCAGAACATTCCCAGCTGATCCTCAGCATTTCTGGGGATTCTCTGTGAGTTTGCAGTGGAGTCCCCAGAATCTGGGATTATCACATTAGTGATGCCCCTATAAAATACATGTCTGAATCAGCCCTAAAGAAGACTTAAAGATCATTTTAATGCTTTTTGGCTTCAATTTCTGAGGGCTTTGCTGGGTTTGCATGGAGAATTCCTATAAATATGTATTGGCTGTATTAGCTGCATTAAACACAGGCATGGGAAGGGATTGTAATCCTTGGGTTTACAAGAAGGGAAAAGTATTACAAGCTTAGCTCTTCCCTTGCCAGGGGCTCCAGGCTGCTCCTAAAGTTGTTGGAAATGTTGAACGTAGGAAATCCCTTTTATTTTTTTGCTATTTTTGAGGCATTTCAGCAGATCCATTCAAAAATTTTGCCCTGCTGCAGAATTTTATATTTTATATTTTTATTTTATTTTCTGTTTCATAGATTTCCCTGAAGTTACTCGCAATTAAAAGAATATAATGAAGCAATTTCAATGTGGTTGCAATGAAATAATTTGAGTATTGGATATTTACCCTGTGGGGGCTGCAGAGCTGCTCTGTAATGCAAATGGATATGAAATATTGGTTTTTCCTGTTCCAAATGACCACATGGTTAACATCAAACCAGAACATTCCCAGCTGATCCTCAGCATTTCTGGGAATTCTCTGAGAGTTTGCAGTGGAGTCCCCAGAATCTGGGATTATCACATTATGACAGAATGCTCCAAGGTTCACTTTCCTTGGAAAGCAACAGATTCCCTGAATCAAAGTTTTTGTCCTTGTTTTAAATGGAATCTCTTCCTTTTCCCCATCTTTCATTGGTGCCTTGCTTCTCTTGTATGTATTCTGCTTTATTACCAAATAAAATTTGGCTTACTTTCATCTAAACAATCTACTTCGTGTTGATTAAAAGGAATTAAAGATTATAGCAGTAGAAAGGCAACTAAAAATCCTGGAAATGTCTCAGAAACGAGTGTTGAGGCATCGTGAGAGTGTGCTTTGACAGTTATTTACATAGAAAATTTGCTGTTTCCTAAGTAGTTTTGATTGTGAGGAAGAAATGAGCCATAAAGTTTTGTGTGTCAAACATTTGTGTGTTTTGGGAATGACTTGGGAATGTTCTCCTTTTCCAGGGGTTGTTTGGATGTCTTTTCAAGGTTTTGTTTTGATGTTGGGTCAAAACATTGGTGTTCTGGATGGAATCATGGAATCCCAGACTGGGTTTGGGTTGGAAGGGACCTTGAACCCCTTAAATCCCATCCCATCCCAGCCATGGCAGGGACACCTCCCCTGTCCCAGGCTGCTCCAGCCTGGCCTTGGGCACTGCCAGGGATCCAGGGGCAGCCCCAGCTGCTCTGGGAATTCTGTGCCAGGGCCTCCCCACCCTCCCAGAGAAGAATTTTTTGGGATTAGTTCTGTGCCTTTGAAGCACTAATCCCTGCCTTCTGAGGCCATGCGTTGGAATTACTGAAGTGATGAATTTTTGCTTGGAATAATCTATTTAGCTGCTGAAATGCCAAGAGAGCTAAATTAAGCTGAAAATTAGTCATTTATCTCCCCAAAACTGTTGGAACCAAGTGCCACGGATTCACTTTTAGGAGAGGGATGGAAGCCTCACTCGAGCAGGTCAGTGTGTGCATCTCATTGTTATTCAGCTGTGGGAGCCAACGGGATATAAATATCCAGGAAGGAAAACAGAAGGTCAAGTGTAAACCTCTCACATCAAAGGAGGCCATTCAGCATCTTCCAACCTTCACTCTGCTGCTCTCTGAAGAGAAAAACATTTCTTTTCTCCTTTCATAATGCAAATAAACCAACCTAAACGCAGAATCTGTCAGTTTAGTGGGGCTAGGAATAGTAAAAGGTGGGAGTTGGGAAATGTGTGGATGGAGTGTCAGGGATGCAGGGCTGGTGCAGCCCAGGGGCAGGAGCAGTGAGTGACACTGAATCCTTGTGCCACCTTTTCCTGGGAAGTGTTTTTGAGCTGTCCTCTGCTGCAGCTGGAAATGGGAGTGAGAATGTGCAGTGTTTCAATGTGGTTTATTTTCCCCTGCAGATAATATTTCCAAGGAAACTCAAAATGTTGTGACACTCGGCGAATTAGAACTGCAGCGGAAAGAGTTTATTTTCTAAATATAGTGCTGGTATTTCATTTATCATTCTCTCCTCTTCTTTGGGGCAAGAAAAGCTCCCTCTCCTCGAGTTTCTGAGCTGCTGAATCTGGCTGCCGAGTGTGTGGGCAGCAGTGGAAGTCATTTGGAGGTCTGGAGGTTGTACACAAGTTTTCCAAGCTGTTCTCCCACCCTGCTCAAATCCCGTGGGATCCTGAGCCTGGCCCCTGGAGCAGCAAACTGGGAGGGGGCTGGTAAATCTGCTAGATCTGGACCTGCAGGAACCTGGAGAATCCCAATGGGAATGTGCTAATCCTGCTTTTGGGGAGGAATCCTGCCTGCAGGGATGGAAATCTGCTCCAGGACCCAGCTTGGGAAAGCAGGACTGACTTTGTGGAGACTTGGCTTTAGCCCTGTGTCCCACATCAGTGCTTTAAACTCTTATTTTTTAACAGGAGCTCTTGCAGAAATGATTTGGCATTTCAGTTTTGGCTGTGTGTTTGCAGATATTCCTGATGGCTCTTCCTGGCTTTCTTGACAATAGATTGATGCATCTCAGACAATCTGCACAGACAATATTTCACAGTTCAGACAATCCTTGGCACAGTTTTATTTTTTGGGGAGGTGTAACCTCATAGGATAAACATTGAATGGTTAAAAGCAAGAGGTGACAAATCAACATTTTGGAAAGAGGCTTAAAATAGATGAAACTTCTCTGATTATGCAGAGAATATGAACCTGGAAAAGGTTGTGCACTTATCTCCTGGTTTTATGGGAGTATTGCCACAGCTGTGAGGTCAGGTCTCCCAAACACAACATTTATGGCACAGAAGGGGTTTTGAGCAGCAGTGAGTGAGATGGATTGAGGTGATCAGCCTGGAGAGGAGAAGGTTCTGGGAGACCTCCCAGAACCTGTCAGGATCTGAAGGGAACACAAGGATTCAGGGAGAGACTTTGCATCAGGAATTGGAGTGATGGGACAAGGAGTAATGGGTTCAAGATGGAAGAGGGGAAATGTAGGTGAGATAATGGGGGTGCCCTGGCACAGGGTGCCCAGAGCAGCTGGGGCTGCCCCTGGATCCCTGGCAGTGCCCAAGGCCAGGCTGGACACTGGGGCTGGAGCAGCTGGGACAGGGAAAGGTGTCCCTGCCATGGATCCAGGTAATCCTTAACACCCCTCCAGCCCAAACCATTTCCTGATTCTATTTCCTTTCAGGTTTTCAAATCTCAAAGCTGGCCAGAAAACCTATTTCAGTATTGAAGGTTACTGTTTATATTTTTGTGTGAGTGAGGAAGGAAAAATCCTGCTGCAGTTCTTCAGCAGAGCTATCAGAATGAAATCAGACCTGCCCTTGGCTGCCTGATCTGGTGATCCACATTCTCCAAAGATGCAGCAGCTCCACCCCTGAGAGATTCCTGGCTTTGGAGTCAGTGGCACAGATTTTGGGGAAGGCAGGGAAGTCATTGACCTGAATATGTGTTTATTTGAGAACTACTCCTTTAAAGGAGGGTTTAAACCTTAATCTTAGTCCTCTCAATCAGCAGCAGGTTTGGAGCTCTCCAATGTTACAGGACATAATAAATTGGCAGGGATTTTTTGCGCTTTATTCTGTGTTTATGGCACTGTTTCAGTTTATCACTGGTTTGATGGTTTATATATTTTAATGGGAATTAGTGTGAAGGTCTGGAGTAGATCTGATGTTGGACTGCTTTCATACTTTCCATCAGTTTTTCATTAACATTTTGGTGTTTTTTTGGCTGTAACAATTCAGATTTCCTTAACACTCAAAAGCACCACGTACAGGAACATATTTCATTAATCAGGCCACTCTGTCAATAATTTCTCCACGCTGTGAACAGACACTTCTTGTTTTCTGCTGTTCTCCCGTTTGTAAGTGGCATCTCTAATGCACTAAAGTGGCTGCAAAGGTCCTCTCTGGGGTGTATTTTAGGTTTTTTTCCACTTGAACTCCCTTGCAGCTGCCTGCCAGCCTCTCTCTGCACTGCTCCTGTTACCTGCCCATCCCCAGAGACCCCTGAGGCTGCTGCTCGTGCTTGGACAAGAAATGCTGATTGGTGTGTGTGCAAAATCCTTGTTTCTTCTGCACAATCAGCAGCCCAAGACTGGGATTTCAGCTGGGGACTCCATCCTTGCTGTTCCTTCCCTCTTTGTCATACAGGGTGTGGCTTTGGGTGTCGTTAGTTAAGAATTTAGGAGGATGAAAATCAAATTCAAGGACAATTTCATCAAATTTTACTCTCTGTGAAGGATTTTCCAGATATCAAGGATGGTCAGAGGTTTATTTTGGAGGCAGAAGAACTTTTTTTTCAGAGAGAGAACTGAGTGGAAAGGAGCAGAGGACTGGGCAAGGCAGAAAGTCTGCCTGTCACAAGGCATCCTGTCACCCTGCAGAGGTGTGGAGGACAGGGGTATTTTTGGGGACAGAAGTTTTGTGCTGTCACTTCAAGGAGAAAAAGGAAAAAAATCACTTTTTTAAGGGAAGTTTTCTGTGAATTTGCTGCAGAAACCATGAGCTTGCTGTGCTCACACATAGCAGGAGGCCCAACCCTAATTTTTGCTTCTCTAATAACTCTAGCTGCCAATACAGCTTGTGTTGTACTGCTCAGCTTTGTTCTAATTAATTACTAATTGTTCAGTTCCTGCAGATCAGAGCCTGGGGCTGTTGTCATTGACAGCTGCGATGCTCAGGTGGTGATTACTGGGTTTTCAGATAGGAAAAAAACCAAAGTTTAATCATGTTCCAGTAATGAAATTTATGTTTTCATTCAGAAGGAATAAAACAGACATTAGATAGAAGTTAGGGAAAAATTCCCTGTGTGTTTCTTGGTGCTTCAACCTTTTTCTGCCTGAAGTGTGCAGCACTGGGGCAATTTCATTATTGGAGGCAAAGGGATCTCTCTGAGTTGTCTCACAGCTGAGAATGGAAATATTTTTCCAAATAACAGAATTCAGTGTTCAGTGTAAGATGGGCAGAGGCATCATTACACACTTGGAATTTCTCCATTAAATCATGGAATTGTTTGGGTGGGAAGGAACCTTAAAATCATCATGGGCAGGGACACCTTCCCCTATCCCAGGCTGCTCCAAGCCCCATCCAACCTGGCCTGGCGCGCTTTTCCCTCAAAATTCATTTTAAAAACCCCATTAAAATCCTGTAATTTGGTATTTATTGATCAGGTGGGTGTTGCTTGAGATCAATAGCACAAAATCATTGATCTTCCAGCTTTTTTAATTGCTAAGAAAATAAGTTTGGGTTATTCTTTCTAAAATAACATCCAAACAGATGGCACCTTACCTCTGCTCAGGGCCTCTGTGTGACCTGTGGCTCATGTTCCATCGCTTTGATCCTGCTTTCTGTGACAACAGGATGATGGAAATGCCACCCCCATGTTTATTCCAGAGGGAAATTTCCTTTTTCCCCAGCTTAGTCTTTGGGAAGGATGGTTGTACCTCTGCTGGGAGGGGATGTGCAGCACCAGATTCCTCAGCAGGGGATCAAGGTGGAAATTAAAGGATTTTTGCAGCCATTGTCAGAGAGCCCCACGAGCTGTTGCTCCAGAAACTCTTGGAATCAGAAAAATAATGGGATGTCTGTCATGTCTCTGTATCAAATATCATCACATAATTCCCTTTTAATAGGGGGGGGAAAAGGCAGTTCTGCAGTATTTTAGAGGCTTCAGAAGCTTTTAGAAGCTTCTGATGGATATTACAGCAATTCTATTACCCAGCCAGAGCAATGGTGGGCTTGGTGGTGAGCTAAACAAAAATATCTAACTGGAAGCCTTCAGTTTTGTTCTGAGCCATTTCCTCTACTAGAATAATGAAAAAGCATGAAACTGGAAGGATTATTTGTGAGAAAATTGCTGCCTTGCAAGGCCAGAGGCTTAGAGAGCACAGCCCTGGATTGATGGAGATGAGGTTTGCACGGAGGAGCCTGGGAGGGGAAAGGGCCAGACTTGGAGGGGAGCTGGGAATTAACACCAAGAAACTCACTGGGGCAAGAGGAACCACTGGAGAGTAATTTTTTCCAGGTTTTGCTTGTTTGGGTTTTTTAAAATCTCATTTTGATGGGTTTTGCCACATTTCCCAAACTTTCATTCTGTATTCTGGACATGCTGCTGCTATAATTTACTGGATTTCTGTCTGGGTTAGTTATTGGTCCCAAACAAAGAAGAAGGGAGGTGGTTAATGGCTTTTTGGGGATGTGTGTGTTCTTTTATTGGGGAGTTTGAGTTGTTTGCTTTGGGTTTTTTTTTATCCCCCAATGAATTCTTTCAATCTTATCAGGGCATCTTCAGGCTGAGGCAAAATCAGAGATGTGCACACAAAGTGGGGCAGGGAGCAGAGCACGAGAGATGCTCAGACTTTGGATTTCACCTCCAAGAATGATAAAATCCCAAAATGGTTTGGGTTGGAAGGAGCTTCAAATGCCACCCAGTGCCACCCCTGCCATGGCAGGGACACCTTCCCCTGTCCCAGGTGCTCCAGCCTGGCCTTGGGCACTGCCAGGGATCCAGGGGCAGCCCCAGCTGCTCTGGGAATTCTGTGCCAGGGCTGCCCACCCTCACAATTCTCTCCCAAAATCCCTCCATCTCTGGCACTGGGAAACCATTCCCCCAAGTGCAAACCCAGTTTGGCTTTGGTGGGAGCTGTGGGAAGAGCCCCAGTCCCAGCTGGGACCTGAAGAGGTGACAGATCATTTTTTCAAAGTCAGCAGGAGCCCTTGCTCTGTGGATGTCACTGCTTCAAGGAATGGATGTGAATCTGTCACTCCTTAGGGCTGTGAAAGTGGGATGTTGCTGGTGATGGATGGGAGCTGAGCTGGGCACAGGGGAAGGACATCTCTGGTGGTGGAGCTGTCAGTGGTTAGTGCAGCTCTGTCTGTTATCAGTGCAGCCATCAGGGATCCTTATCTCTTCGGGTAGATTTTTAGCCCAGCTCTGTCTTTGGTGTCAGAATCATTTATCTGAAACGCTGTTCAGCTGTTGTGTGATTTGCAGGGGATACCAAGCAACATTTTTAAATTTTCAGCTCCATTTTTAAACTTATTTTTACCAAAAGCGGCACCAACTTGAGAAATGCTTTATTGATTTTTCTGAGCTGAATATAAAACTATATTTGAAGCTTATTGTTTATGTCATGCAGCTGATGCTAAAGAGTGAATGGAGTGCAGGTGTTTTAAACAGAGATCCCAACATTCAAGTTGGAGAATATGGCCCCCATAATGAATTTGAATGGAATACAGGTGATCTAAATGGGGATCCCAACATTTAAGTTGGAGATTATGGCCCCCATAATGAATTTGAATGGAATACAGGTGATCTAAATGGGGATCCCAACATTTAAGCTGTGTCTTCCAGCCCTGCCCCTCACTCCTTTTTTTTCCAGTTGGTTTCTGGCTGCTTGGTTTCCCAGCCCCCAACATCTCAGGTAGGATTCATCTCCAAAATGTTAACAGTAATTTGGTTTTCTCTTTTGCTATATTTCCACTTCTCCAAATCCAGGGCACACTAAAAGTTGAAGAACTGTCCTGAATTTAAAACATGCTCCAAAAACTCAGCTCAGACTGACACTGTTTCAGTGGGTTTTCCTGAATTTTCCCAGCCCAAGAGTGGTCTGAGCCAAAATGATGGAAAAATTTCATGCAGTCCCTTAGAGGTGTGGTGAATTCTCTCAAAATCTAAATTACAGTGGCAGTTCTTGCTGCATTTATTCTCCCCCAACTGCTGCAGAAACATCACTAAAGTAATTTTTCTCTCCAGTGCCTTTTTCAGCATGTGTCAGCATTTTCCTCTTGGGGTTTTATTATTGATGCTGTTCCTCTTTTATGATGGGAATTCTTTTCCAGACTTGAGCAAAGAAAAATCTCCCTCCTGCCAGGAAACCCTAACCCTGTGTTATGCATGAAAAGTTGCAGATGGTTTATTCAGGGGGGGATTTGATTTTCTCACTGCAGACCAAGGGCTTGTGTTCATGCTTTCAGCACTGTCTGTGAAATTGGGGTGCAGGGCAGTTCCAGGGGGTGCAGGGCAGTTCCAGGGGATGCAGAGCAATTCCAGGGGATGCAGGGCAGTTCCAGGGGATGCAGAGCAATTCCAGGGGATGCAGGGCAGTTCCAGGGGATGCAGGGCAGTTCCAGGGATGCAGGCACTCAGCATTCCTGCAGTCTCCGTGGCAGGTTGCAGTACCTGCATCCCTAGGATTTGATGCAGGCTCCCAGAGCTGCCTGCACAACCTTGCCTTTTACTTTTCTAATAACTCCCAGGCTTGCTGGTTTAATTTTAATAGTAAATGCAGTTTCTATTTATGTCCTGAGACTCCAGGCTGTAAAGAACTTGACTATCCCTAGAAACCCGCATGGGTAATGATCTTTTTTGGAGATAAATGCCTTATTAACATGCCTGGGACTTAATAATGGATGAAAAAATCAGATGCATTTCATGTCCCAGAGCCAGATTTAGAATTAAAGCTGGTGCTGTTGATGCCATAAGTTAGTTCTGGGGAGTAAATATATATCTGCTAACTTTGGGAATGTCAGAGGAAACGAGGAATAGCAAGCACTGGTGGCAGGTGCTAAATCTGTTCCACGGGCCAGGCTGTTGCTTCAGTTCCTGGTGCTGCAGGAGCAGGGAGCTGCTGTCTGTGCCCACAGCAGCCATTCCAAATAAATAATTGGAATATCAGCCTTTTGATGAATGCTCAGCCAGCAACTCCTGGAAAAACAGATGTTCCTCTGCATCCCTGCTCACATTTGCACAGGCTGCTGTTGGGACACAGCCCCAGGCAGGGAACAGGTGTTCCCTGGAATTATCTGGGGCATGAGTTCAACATCTGGCAGCATTTGCTTCATTAGCTGTGTAATTGTTTTGTACTTGTTTAATTTCCCTGCTGGTCAGTGGGAAGGGCTTGGAAAAGCCAGGTTTGCAGCAGGAGCTCATGGCTGTGCTGTCAGGAACCCTTTTGCTGTGACTGCTGCTGCTCTCAGGGCACTTTGGGGAGGATAAATGTTTGGGGTAGCTTTTGTTAGTTGGAGTCTTAGTGAAAAAACAGAGAGGGAGTTGTACCTGTAGAAATACACATAAATAGACCCTGGCTAAGTGGAAGCTGCAGGGGGAAAAGGCTACAAAGGCTCTGGATTTTTTCCTGGTGTGAACTGCAGCGTGTGCTGGTTTGAAGCTGATGCTTCCTGAGAGCCCCTGGGATGCACAGAGTGAGCAGGGTCCTGGGCTCACCTCATGAGATCAGTGGCTCAGTCTGAACATCAAGAGCTGTTGTTTGGCTTGGAAAATAATCCCCAAAGTGACTTTTATCGTGTTTGGAAGGATTCTGGTTGATGTTTTTGTCAGTGTGTGGATGCAGCTGGCTCAGTGTGAGGGAGCTGTATCCAGACACCTCCAGGGAGGGGGACTTTCCTGGGATGCTTTGGGGATTGTTTGGTGACAGTCACTCCTGCCTGGCTGCCAGCTTGGGATGTGGTTGGGCCACGTGGGCCAGGTCATGACAGGAGCTGAGAAAAAGATTGAGCAGGGCTGTGGAAAATTCTCTGAGCTTAAAGAAAGGGAGAACCTGGGGTGGAGGCCTGAAGGAATAAGGTCTGTAATGCCATCTTCAGCTGAACGAGGAGATCCTGTCTGTCTGTCTGTCTGTGTGTCTGACATCAGTAAGATGTCATCTGACCCACAAGGAGGCAGTGAAAGGACAGTCCCTGGAAGCACAGATGAGGCACTCCAGCCCCCAGGGATGGTCCTGTCCTGTTGTCCCTGCTGCTGCTCTGCTGTCCCCTTGCCCATCCCAGTTTTGGCACCCCAGTTTTGCTGCCTCAGCCATGGGTTGGGCCGTGCCTGTGAGTTTGATCATTAAACTGCTTCAGATTTCAGGGAAAAGTGGATTTCCCTTGCTCCTCCCCCTCGTTTGCAGGGTGATGTGCAGTTGTGTTGGTGTGGGAGACAAAAGGAATGAGAATGTGCAAAGGCTGTGCCAGCAAACCCTTTGTGCTCTGGAGCAGCCACAGGAACCTGGAACAGTTTGGGTTGGAAGGGACCTTTAAAGGCCACCTAGTCCAGCCCCCATGATGGGCAGGGACATGGAATCACAGAATCACTTCAATTGGGAAGAGCTTTGAGACCATCAGAACGATGATCCTGCTCCAGTCCTGTCCCAGCTGGCCTTGGGCACTCCAGGGATGGGCACAGCCACAGCTTCTCTGCCAGGGCCTCAGCACCTTATCATCAAAAGCTTTTTCCTTTCAGTCTTGGCAGCTCCAGTGCCAGGGAGGAGTCTGATGGAGTCCCAAGAGTCTCCATGGCTGGAGAAGAGTCTCAGCACTGCAGAGGCGAGGAGAGGAATTAGGAACCTGGAAACAGCGGTGCCATCGCTGCTTCTCCAGTTACACAGCTAAAAATCTGTGTCGCTGTGCTTGGGAAGCAGCTGACGGCTTGAAAGCAAGAACTTCTGCAGCTCAAGGGACACATGAGACATGAGAACTCCATGAAGGACACAGGGAGGAGCAGAGGGGCATGGCTGGGTTCCCTGAAGCTGCAGATCTGAGCTGCTCTGTGCTGGGAATTCCTGAGCCATCCCACCAGCCAAGGAAAAACTTTGTTATTAACTTGCATATTGTCAGCCTCCATTTCCATCTTCAGCACTGAAAAGATCCCTCTGTCTTTAAATTTGGCCAAGCAATGGATTTGACTGTGAAAGATGTGCTGCTGAGCTTCCTGGCCAGGTGTCCCTGGTGCTGCTCCTGCCTGCAGGGCTGGGGCTCTGCAGGGACCGGAGTGTCGGAGCTCAAGGAGTCAGCAGCGAGCTGCTGCCTCTGCAGGTGTTCAGTGACTGCTGCTGGCACCACCAGCCGTGAGACAGCTCCCCAAGCACACTCACAGCCTTCATTCAACCCTTCCTTTCATTGTCTGGGTTTGGGTTTCTGCAGTGCAGAGCTGTGCTGGACTTGGGTACACCTGTGAGGGGTTTCACCTGCTGGGCTGCAAACCTTCAAGCCACAGCCCTGCTGCCCTCCCTGCCTCCCTCCTTCCTTCCTGTGTTGCACCTCTTGGCGTGTTGGAGTGAATTCTCACACGTGCAGTTGTGTGTTCTCCTTTTCTGCCTCTACACAGTCAGGCAAGGCACACTTCTGCTTGGCTTTTTCCCTTCCTCCTCTTCTCTCCTCCAAAATGAAACTGCAGCCGAAACACAAGCGTTCAGGCTGGCCATGATGCAGCAGAAAACTCTTCTGTGAGTATTTCCCCTTGGCTGTAATTAGTTTTTGTGTTCAAGGAGCAATTTTAAACATTCATCCAGAGCCCTTACAAGGGAGCATCTGTGTGAGGACATGTTTTGTGCAGCTGAGGAGCAGAAGGGCCGCTGGGACGGAACCAAAGGCAACTTCTCAAGTTAATTGTAAGATTTTATTGGTGTTTCACTCCACTGCTCACGGGTTTCTCATGTGAATCAATGGCAGACTGACTAATTTATGTGTGAGCCCTGCTTGAAAAGCAGCCCAGATTGATTTGCTGACAGTGCACGGGGAAAGGTGACCCTAATTTGTGACTTCAGCAGGCCTGTTGGGACAGGGGGTGCTGGAAACTTGGGAAAGTGGAACTGCAAGGTTTTGCTTTGGCTTGAAAGGTTCCCCATCCCTGTTCAGTCAAATGCCATTAATCTGGGGTAGGGGCAGCTCTTTAGTATTATAAAAGATATTAATGAGATGTTAAAACCAGTCAGAGTGGTTTAATCTGAAATGTTTGTTCCTCTAAGATTTTTTTAAGCAAATCCTGGAGCTTTGTTGCTGGCCAATGTTGAATTATTTGATGAGTGCTCTGGTTAGTCTGAGGAGTCTCTTTTCCTTCTCTGTGTTTGTGTTGATGACCTCAGTCCTTTGCTGAGCTTGCAGGAGAAACAGTAATAGTAAATAATTCAAAGTAGAGCCTTGCTGCAGAGACCTTTCCTAACTAAAATGAGACCACAAAGGATGAATGGTGAATGTACAGCAAGAGGCACAATTGGATGTGGAACAGGAGTGTGAAATGGCTGTGGCACAGACCTGACAGTAGGCAACAAGTACTTGGAAAATAATCCAGTGGTTTTTCCTTCGTTTTCCACACAAAATCCCTCAGTGCCTTCATCTCACTCAGTCTCTCACGGGGCGGTGTGAGTTGCCCTGGGGACAGTGACAGCAGCAGGGGCATGGAGGTGGCAGCTGTGGTTGGGTGTCACAGCTGCCACCCCAGCCCCTGGCGTCACAACCATTTCCTCTAGCTTGGGGACAGTGACAGTGGCCTGGGGCTTCCTGCTGACTCAGCAGTGACATCCTGCTGTGCCACCACTGTCCTTCCACTGCCCACAGCGAGCAGCCCTGCAGAGACACCCCTGGCAAGCTGGAGCTCATTATCTCCATTTCATTTTGTCTGTGCCGAGCCTCTGTCTCCAACCTTTCGAGTGTCTTTTAGGCTTTTGCCTCTGATCTGGAATTCCCAGGGAATAATTGGGATTGCAGGGCGAGCCAGCGTTACCAGTGAGAGCCCCGGCAATTCCTGAGCCTCCTGTGCCCCAAAACCAGCCCAGGCCTTTTCTCCCACACTCCCTTTGAATAGATTGGCTCCTCTTTGTGGGCTCCAAAAGCTGGGCTTAGTCAGAAAGCTGGGCTTAGTCAGAAAGCTGGGCTTAGTCAGATGTTCCTCGGAGCTGCTGGGAAGGGGGGCCAGGGCGGGCTGGCTCCTTGCTCACGATAAGCTTTGCTATATATAAAACTGCGTGGCTGGCTGCTGATAGCACTAATGAAACCCTCTGTTAACTCCTTCAGCCACCAGCAGCAGGTACAGCAGGTGCCCCTGGCTCTCCCCAAGTCGTTTTGTTAATTGGGAGCAAGTTGTTAATTGCAGGCGCTCGGCCCCGCATTGCAGAACCGCTGCTGCCGCAACCCCGAACGGCAGCCGGGAGGAAATGGTGAAATGGCCCGAAAAAAAGGGAATAAGTCCAAGCCCAACTGCAGGGGAGAAGTAAAAAAAAAAAAACCACAAACTGACAAGAGTCAGTTCTTCCTGCAGAAATCTCATACAACAGAGATTGACCTCAGGGGATTGATTACACAAAATATGGGGGTTTAACTACTGCAGGCAGCTAATTCAGCTGTTCCTGGAGCTGCAGAGACGTTCTTCAGCTGCAGGAATACTTCTGGAGGAGGTTTTGTTTTGCATGGCAGCGGCTGGCTGAGAATGGCACCTGTGTGTGGAGTCACCTGCTGGCAGCTGGCGTGTGACACCGAGCGTGGATGGGGGGCCAGGTGAGCTATGGGGGGTGGGAGGCTGGAAGGGGACCTGGTGGAGGGATGGTGGCACCCAGCTCTGGCATCTGCTGTCCTGCTTCCCAGTCTGTGGCTGCTCTGCTCTGGATGAAGCTGTTGTGCAGTGGGATCTGGTCTGAACTGCCCACCCAAATCTCCGGTTCTTCAGCATCCCTGGCATGGGCTGCCCTCTGCCCCCTCACCCATCATCTCCTGCCTCCCACGACCTCCCAAAGGCAGGGATGGCTCAGCCTCTTCCCAGATCAGAGCTGCAGAGGTGACTCCAGCTGCAAAACACCAAAACACCCAACTCCATCTGAAAGCCCCTCTGTCCTTCCCTTGCCTCAGCCCAGGTCCCATCCCTGCAGCCACGTCCCCACGTGGCTCTGGCAGCTTTGGCTGCCCATCCCCTGCTCCCCCCAGGAGCCTTTCCATCCCTGTGCTGCTGAGGAGAGCAAACCCAGCACTTTTCCATCAGAGCTGGCATTTCAGAGCAAGGTTGTCACTGCAGCCAGGAGCTGTCCCATCAGAGCTTGCTGCTGAGGCACAACTGGGCACTGCAGTAGGGACACAAAGGAAGCTCTCTCTGGCCCTGAAAAGAGAAGAATCGGCTTCTCGTGAATTTTGTGGTTTCTGAAAACACTTCTGGGTGTGTGGGGTTGGTGTTGTTGTGCTGCTGTGCAGCTGCAGCTCACGAGTGGCCGCGCGGGGTTGGGTCCGTGTGTCCCCGAGGGACACGCGTGTGTCCTGCTGCTCCCAGCGCTGAAGGTGGGTGAAGGGACAGATGGAAAAGTGCTGGGTTTGCTCTCCTCAGCAGCACAGGGATGGAAAAGCTCCTGGGGGGAGCAGGGAACGGGCAGCCAAAGCTGCCAGAGCCACGTGGTGACGTGGCTGCAGGGATGGGACCTGGGCTGAGACAAGGGAAGGACAGAGGGACTTTCAGGTGGAGTTGGGTGTTTTGGTGTTTTGCAGCTGGAGTCACCTCTGCAGCTCTGATCTGGGAAGAGGCTGAGCCATCCCTGCCTTTGGGAGGTTGTGAGGGGCAGGAGATGATGGGTGAGGGGGCAGAGGGCAGCCTGTGCCAGGGATGCTGAAGATTTGCTGAGAATTGGAGATTTGGAGACTCCAAAATTGGAGATTTGGATGGGCACTTCAGACCAGATCCCCAGGAATGGGACAGGAATTGCCAGCCTGTGGTGAGGGACTGGCCTTGGGGGACTTGTCAAGGACCTTTTCCAAATGAGCATTTTACAGCTCTGTTGGTTTTATTTAGAATTAATCCTCTTGCACTTGTGTAAGCACCTAAATAAAACATGACTCATTTAATTAATTACACTGAAATCATGGGACTGTACAACTTCACTTTAGGTAGGAGTCATTTTATCTCCTTTAATGATTATAGCCTCAGTTCGTGACACAACACAAATTAAACTTTAAATATATATGGTAAGGGGACTTTAACCTACTTTTTTGTGTTTGGGGTTTTGTTTTGTTTTTTATAATGGAAGGAACTAGAGGCAAATTTATTGAGATTTTTGGGAATATTTAAACAATTTCAGGTAGGAAATAGTGTCCTCACTGTGTTGACTTTGGAACTGTATGATCACTTCAGAAATGCGCCTGCTGAGTTTTGCAGGATATTTCCTGCAAAAGATGGTCAGGAAAGTGCAAAAAAAATGGCAAAAGAATTATTCAAAAAGTGTTTGAGGGTAAATGTACATCTGTGAGAGAATGCATTAGTCATCCTGACCTCTTTTATTGCAGCATGAAAACAGCTTTGAATTTGAAAATACTTCTCTCTCTTTCTGAAGCAGTTCCTTTTATTTTTTTGTGTGCACTTTTCCTAACATGGTCACCTTGTGCTGGACAGTGAGGAGGGCAGTGTGGAATTCTGGGGGCAGTTTGTGCCCCTTGTGACGAGAAGGATGTTGAGCACATCCAGGGAAGGGAATGGAGCTGGGCAGGGGCTGGAGCATCCCTGAGGAGCTGGGCAGGGGCTCAGGCTGGAGCAGAGGAGGCTCAGGGGGCCCTTGTGGCTCTGCACAGCTCCTGGCAGGAGGGGACAGCCGGGGGGTCGGGCTGTGCTCCAGGGAACAGGGACAGGAGCAGAAGGAACGGCCCCAGGCTGGGCTCAGGGTGGATATTTGGGAACAATTTCCTCCATGGAAAGGTTTGTCCAGCTCTGGCACAGCTGCCCAGGGCAGTTTGGAGTCCCCATCCTGGAGGGATTTAAAATCCCTGTGGATGTGGCATCTGGGGACATGGGGCAGTGTTGCAGGAACAGCTGGACTCTGTCTCAGAGTGCTTTTCCAGCCCAAGAACTTCCATGGTTCTGTGCTGGAGTTTTTTGATCCTGGGTAATTTTAACAACAGCCCTTGCATTGCTTCATTCAGAGCCACTCAGGCATGGAAAAGGAATCTCTCTCTTATTTTTTTCCTCCTTCATTTCCAGATCTGTGGGGTTGCAGATAAGCCAGATGTGCAACACATGAGCAGGCAGTGTGTATTTTTCCCAAATTAAGGCTGCAGAGATCATTATGCTCCTGGTTTTAATTCAGTTTATGTCACAGAATATCAACACAGCTGCTTTGAGTAACCCTGGTGAGCAAGGGAAATAAAAGGAAAGGGATCCCTGTCACACTCAGTGCTGCTGCCTCCTGGTGACCACGGAGTAATTGGGGTTGGAGGGACCTTTGAAGCTCCAGCCCATTCCTCTGGCCCAGCCCATCCACTCCTGGCTGCATTTGCAGAAATCCCATTGATTGAAAAATTCCCCCACCGCTTTTCAAGTGGCAAAGTCACTTTGTAAGGGTGGCATGTCACCAGCAGTGTCAGTTAATCCTGGCTGCAGCAGCCCTGTTAATGCAGTGCTTAATCTGCTGGTGACAACCTGTGATTTATATTCCTGGGAGATCCCAGCCCTGCTAATTGAAATGGATTGGAACTCGTGTTCCCCATGATGGGCTGGGTTTGGACACTCAGGGTGCTGGGAACGACGCACAGAAATAGCTGAGCTGGGTAGAATTTAAGAATTGGTACTACAAAAGTGGTAATTTTTGCCTGCATTCGGGTATTTCTCTTTAAATATCATTTTTTGGAACAAATAATGGATTTGCCACATCTGCTGACCTCCTCTTCCGTGGAAATCAAAGCAAATATAATAATTTGTCCACCTGAATTAGACACAAAGTGACTAAATAAGCAAGACAGTCTATCAAGCTTGATTATTCCAAATGGAAATTGATTTTACTCACTTAATTGGGTGCTTTGCCTCGCTCGGTCTCTTACGTGTAAATGATTATTCTGATTTGTAATTTTTTAATCTAATTATTGCCATCTCTTTGAAATGATCTTTACCGAGGCTATTTGTATAGAATACATGAGGAATTTTTACAGTCAGATATAATTTTGTGGGCAGTTATATTAAATTATAGATCATTATAAAATTATATATTTGTCCCTTAATTCCCTTGTTGTTTCTGAAGGGGTTGGAAACAAAGCAATGTTGCAAATGCATCAAATGCATTTACAGCAACATTGAGTGTGCTGTAAACAGTTCCATTAAAATGATGGGATTCATGGTGAAATTTAATGTTCATAATGGAGTGTTTTCTAATTTATCAGTGGCTGGATTTTCAGGAATGTTTCCCAAGTGGAGAGGTCCCTTCTTGAGTTTCTTGCATGGAACACATGCACAAGCATCACCACCAATTCCATTCCTTTTTTTCTCCTCTGGATTTTAGGATATCCCGAGTCTCATGGAAGAATTACAAGGCTTCAAAAATAGGAAAAGTAGAATTCTATTTGTTTGGGTTTTTTAAAGCTCCTGAATGTTAAAGCCATGTCAAAACACGGGACTTGATCAAACTTCAGTGTCTAACTCCAAATAACTCCAATGTCTGGTTATTGGGACTCAGTGTCTAACTCCAAGTAACTCCAACGTTTGGATTTGGGGCTCAGTCTAACTCCAAGTAACAGATTGTTATGGAATGGTGACCCCAAGGGGGTAATTTTGAAAAGCTGCTTCTGAAAAGCTGGAATTTGATATTTTGGAGTTGTGAAAAGCTGGTCCCAGCTGATGGGCCATGGAGGGTGGGGTGTCCCTGGTGAGCTGAGGGCAGGAACCCAAGGTCCTGCTGCTCCACAGACTTCAGTGCCCCAGGTGGGGATGGGGATGGAGGGGTCTGTGGGACCTGGCACCTCCCAGAGCTGTTCACTTTCCTTGCAAACACGAGCAATGAAGGGTTTAACTCCAGCAGGAAGGGGCTTGGAGCCCCCTGGGATGGTGGAGGGTGTCCCTGCCCGTGGCAGGGGAGGGGTGGGATGGGCTTTGAGGTCCCTTCCAGCCCAAACCATTCCTGGTTCCCTCTCAACATGAGTTCCTGATTTCCTCCATTCCTTTGGAAAAGGGAGGAGCACTTCTGTTCCCAGCTGTTTTGTAAACACTGAAGGGAACACTTTTGGGAATGCTGCATGCAGCCTGGATTTCTTGCCCTGATGACATAATGGGGCAATAAAGCCCTAAGCACTAATGAGGTCACGGGAGAGCAATTCCAGTTAAACTGTAACCTGGCACTGCCTGGGATGGGTCAGCACAGTCCCTGACTTTTCTGAAGGAAAAGGAAAACAGCTGCAATCAACCCAGCTGGAAGTGGGAGCAGCTCCTGGTGCCTGGGATTCCAGCCAAGAGGGAGCTGCCGTGCCAGCTCACCTGCTCCAGGTAGGAGAACCCCCAGGCAGCTGGAAAAGCAGGCACTGGGGCTTGGGATTCTTCTCCTGGAATCACGGAATGGTTTGGGTTGGAAGAGACCTTAGAGCCCAACCCATTCCACCCCTGGTCAGGGACACCTTCCACTGTCCCAGGGTGTTCCAGGCTCCATCCAGCCTGGCCTTGGACACTTCCAGGAATCCAGGAGCAGCCACAGCTTCTCTGGGGAATCTTTCCAGGGACCAGCAGGGTGTTGGGGTTTATGGGTGGAAAGCAGGAAGAGCAAAGAGAGCAGGTGACTGTTGTCTCCTCATTCCCCTTTTTGGTGTTTTGTTGGTTTTTTTAATTAAACTACCAAATTTTTGAGGTTGGCACTTGCTCTTGGTGTGGCCTATGGCTTTGTCAGCCTGCAGTGACAAGGCTTTTGTCTCTCATTTTTAATTCTGTTCTCTGAATTGATGGTGCTTATCCTTGCAAATGTGACTTTTGTAGCACTGAGAGGCTGGAGCAGGACCTGAGCTGGGGGGGAAACACAAATCCCACCAATCTCTCCACTCTCCTCTGTGTTACCTAGGGTGTTTCTCTGATTTTTTTCCCTGCTTTAGGAGGATGCAAGGGATGGGTATCAATTTAACCTGCTCTGAAGCAGCTGGTGCATCCTTGGGAGAAGGAGCAGGACTCCAGATCTGTGGCAGAGCCACGTGACACTGGAGGTTTTGTTGGCCTATTTTCTCCCAGCCCAGGTTTTACTCTTGAGCTGTCAGGTCAGATGAGGATTCAGTTCTGTGGCCAAAATAGAAATTAGCCATGTGTGGTAATCCATTAATCCCTGGAAAGAATGCCATTTATTCACGTTTTGGGGAGCTGACAACGCCTCCTGGGGCTGCAGGGGGAGCTGGCCAGAGGTGTCCCAGGCTGCCCTGATCCCTGAGCTGAGCCCTGAGCCCCTGCAGCTCCATTCCAGCTGCTCTGGGGCTGGGAGCAGCCTGGGATGGAGGAGAGGTGAAGGTCCCTAGGCCTGTGAGATGTTTTTTTACCCAATTGCAGAGAGAAGCTTCTGAGCCCCTTTCCTTTCTAAAGGGACAAAGGATAGTTGTGTCACTGTGTCAGCAGGGAGCACGTCCCTCTAGGAAGGTGTCCCAGAGCAGCAATAAAGGACAGGAAAAATCAGTGGGGTTAAACCTGAGGTGCCTGGGCCATTCAGAATAGAATCACAGAATCTTTTCAGATGGAAAAGCTCTCCAGGGTCATCCAGTCCCAGCTGTGCCCCATCCCCACCTTGTCACACCTGAGTGCCACCTCCAGGAATTCCTGGGACACCCCCAGGGATGGGCACTGCCACCCTCCCTAGGCAGTGCCAGGGCCTGAGCACCTTTTCTGTGACAAAATTCCTCCTGATGTCCACCCTGAGCCCCTCTGGCACAGTCTGAGGCCAATCTCCTGTCCCTTTGCTCCTTCCCTGGGGGCAGAGCCTGACCCCTGCATATCCAGGGAATAAAGGCTGGATGCAGTAGGATACGAGTTCATAAATTCATTTAATTCTTTTTTTTTTGTTTTGTTTTAAAAGCAGTTCCTATTTCTTTTTATAGGAGTTGCCCTACAGCAGAGCTGTGTAATAATAACAGTTTGTCTCTCCCTGGATCTTTTCCTTTCCACTTTTACCAACAAGAGGTTTCTTTTGTAGCACGTGGTTGTCCTTCCCTGCTCAGCAGTGCTTTGCTCCCTGCCTGTTCTCTCAGGAGAGTTGTTACTATTTTTTCCTCCTTGTTTTACCAGGCTGTATCATGACTCGGTGCCTTTGTGAGTAAGGAAAATGTGGGAAACGCTGCTGTGCCTGCAGCAGTGGGTTTTTGCTATTCCTTTTGTGCAGAAAATGGTAATGTTGCAGGCCTGTAAAAATATAAATATAAACATATAAACAGAGAGTAAAATTCACAGGGGTTTTGTGGGATTTTTTGTGGGATTTCAACTTGGGCACCTCCCCATCCACCCCAGTGGGAAGAGAAGGGACAGAGGGGAAATGGTCTCAAGCTGTGCCAGGGGAGGTTTAGATTGGAAATTAGGGAAAATTTCCTCCTGGGAAATTTTCCTGCCCAGGGCAGTTTGGAGTCCCCATCCCTGGAGGGATTCAAAATCCCTGTGGATGTGGCACCTGGAGACATGGGGCAGAGGTGGCAGTGCTGGGAATGGTTGGATTTGATGATCTTAAAGGTCTTTTCCAGCCTTAATTCCATGATTTTCTGCTTGGTCCTGCTGAGCCCAGTCCTTTGCACCCACCTCAGCTGCAGCTCCTGGATTCCCTTGGAGTTTTCCTCCTCCTCTCTTCAGGAGCTGGAGATGCAAAGGGCTTTGGCCAAAGCCAAAAATCTCAGGATGTGCATAATCTTCGTGGCTGTGTTTATTTCTGATAAACTGAGGGACACCACAGCGTGTTCCAGCCACACTTTATCACATCCCAGAGAATTTTGTTGGTGTTTTTTTTTTTAATCACATCCCAGAGAACAGATTCCAGGGGTCTGGCAGGGAATTGGCATCTGGAAAACCCTCCTGACAGGGATTTGGAGAGAAGCACTGATGCTCCTTTCCCTTTCTGCTCTCCTGGAAACCTTCCAGCAACTTCAATTATTCTGTGGGAGTTTTTTTAAGGAGCTGGATGTATTTTAAGGATGAGAAAGTGAACTGGAAAATCAGCCCCTGCCAGGATTGAGTACCTGAAACTCCAGTGGATTTCAGCAGCCTTTGCTGAGGGTGGAAAGCATCCCAGCATTCAGCACCTCTTCCCTGTGAATCCCACTTTTATTCTGCCTTTATTCCACAGTTCCAAATCCTCCCTCCTTTCCCTTCCCTTTGGTTCCATTCAGTGCTGCTGTGTGTCCCAAGCTTTCTAATTATAAATATAATATAATTATAAATAGTTAATTTGGGACATTTATATAATGCTCTAAATGATGCAGCACAGTTTGCAGGGAGGTGTTGAACACAATGAACTGACTAATCCCAAGAATGGGATTGGGAAAGAATGGGATTGTAAAACCCCAAGAATGGGATTAGATTGTAAGACATTTAGGCTGCTTAAATTAGAAATAGTAGTAGAAGGAATTGAAGGAATAAATAAGTAGGAAGCTGGACTGGGGGGGGAAAAAAAAGAAAATAAAGTTTGATGCTAATAATATTTTTTATTATATTTTTTTCACTCATTGTATTAGGAAATAAAAATAAACATTAACATCGAGCTTCCCAAGTGTCTGTCCAAGGAATAGCAGCTGTGTGCTGAGTTTGAGGTTACTCCTGGGTGTAGGACCAGGCTTTGGAGAGGCTGGGAATGGCTGGGAATATTTCACTTCTGAGTAACAGCTGTGAGAGCAGTGCAAAGGTGGTGTGAAAGTTGTTGTCACGGGAGATTTCTCTACATTTGAGCTTATCCAGGGATTATTTCTGGTGGATTATCCCACTTTACATGGAAAGGCAGGATTTTCTAATGGTTATTCTAATGACTGCCAAATTCCTGGGTTTTTTAGTGTGTGGTGAGGCAGGACTGTGTAATGCCCTGTGGAAATTGTACTGATAAATTCAATGTATTACCCTGAAAGGGGGAGCTCTGGGGAGCAGCATTTGCAGGGACAGAATTTTAGCAGTGGCTGCAGAGCCACCATCTGGATAAATCCTGCCACAAAGCAAAGGTTGTGTGAAATTGTTTCTAAATCAAGCAGGACTGGCTAATGGCTGAGATGGGAGCCTCTCCTAATTAATCTGTTCATTAGTGATTGGGTAAATCACAACAAATTAATAACAACATTTATTTCCCACCTCTGTTGAGAGGGATTGGAGTATTTCTGGACCTGTTTATTTGCCTCCATCGATGAGTTTCCCTGAATTAAGAAACAGCACGTTCTCATCACACTTTTCCTCCAATTTTCTTCACACTGGAGATGATTTTCTGGTCTCACCAACGCTGAAATTCTGTGTTTAGAAAGCAGGCTCAGCTGGGGCAAACATTCCCCCATGGAATCCATCCCTGGAGCCCCCATCTGTGGCTGAGGGAGTCAGGTGGGATCAGGAACCTCTAAAAGTGTGTGTCAGAGGGACTCAGAGCTTTCTGGTGTTACTGGGCTGCTTGGGGTAAAACACTTTTCCTCTTTGTTCTGAGTTTTCCTCTTATCTCTGGGAATGACTCCCAGGATTGTTTCCCCAGTGTCCTCAGATGGCTTTTTTCATGGAGGGAGCATTTTGGCCCAGATGTCTGGTGCTGTCTGTTAACCATGGCTAGTGTGAGTGTGGGATGTAAAACCTGAATTTTCAGTGTGCACAAGTTGCATTTCCTTTTTCTTTTTGCATCAAAACTGAACATTCAGTGCTAAGGCGATGGGAGAGCATAAAACAGGGTTTAAATAAATTTAAATTTCAAGCAAACATTGCTTTTACTTTTAGCTTCCTTCTATCACGAGGGTAAAAAAAAAAAAACCAAACCATGATATCGATTTGACCTGAAAATTTATCTTCTGCTTTGCTTCCTTGCAGGTGCAGGATGGAAGGCCCCTGCTCGCTCCTGCTGCTCTGTGTTAGTTTCATTTTTGCACGAGCTCTGCCACCCAATGGAACAGAACTGCCCAAAACAACCACAGCCACCAGTAAGGAGTGACCTGGGGGGCAGGATGGGCACGGACTCGGGGTGTCCCTGGGGCACAGCCCAGGAGCTCTGGCAGGACTCTGACCCCTCTGATGTGCCAGGCTCCTCTGGGTGCTGCTGGGTTTCACTTTCTCTTTGTCCTGGCAGGGAGAAACATGGCAGAGCTGGGGGAGCTGCAGGGGGATCTGCCAGGGGGGTCTGAGGGGATGTGGGCATGGATAAAAGGAAATAAATGTTCATTAGACAGCAGGATGGACAGATGGAAACACCAGGAGGAGCCTTGGGACACAGTCTGTGCTTTCATGCAAAGGCTGGAGCAGGGTGTGCAGTGCAGGTGTCCTGTGGAGGGTCCTGGCAGGTGAGAAACAGGAGAGTTGTTCCAGGAGCTGAGAGTGATCCCCTCCTCTCCTGATGCCTTGTTCAGGCTGCCCTAGAGCAGAGACCAGAGTTCCAGAACAAAGCAGGGATTTATCCAAAGGATCCTCCATGGACCCACCTGGGGCAGCACCAGAGCCCAGCCAGGGCTGCACCCAAGATGACCCAAAATGGCCCCAAAATGCCCGGCCGGGCACGGGGTCTCTCCCTGGGATCAGCTCTGCTCCATTTGCACCTTGCAGTTCATTGTCCCATCCCAGCTTCAGCCCCTGCAGTCCCACCCTGCTTGTTTTTCTCTCTCCAGCCCACGGGGTTTGTGCTCCTGGCCTGAGATTTGGCTCATTTGTCCTTGGTGCCCAGCTGGAGCAGGAATTGTTTTGTCTCCCTGCTCTGTGCACAGAGCTCAGCATCCCTGATGTGAGCCCAGCCCCACACACTAAAGCAGCCCAGAATGTGAAACACAGAAAAGCCAAACCTGAGGCATCCCTCTGGGCCACCACAGCACCTCATCCTCATCCTCATTTCTGCTGGCAGAATTTCTTCCTCCCCATCCCCTCCCAGAACCACGTCCTGACCCCTGCCAGTCCTGGGGGGATTGTTCAGGGGAATTTGGGGGCTTTGGGGAAGTGCCAAGGCTGAGCTGGACAGGGCTTGGAGCAGCCTGGGGTGGTGCAGGGGTCCATCTCTGGGACCATCTCTGGGGCCCCTTCCAGCCCAAAGCAGGGAGGTGAAGCTGCTGATGTCCCATGTGAGCCATGGCCACGTTTTGATGAGTGTTCAGGTCACTGTTGTTGACACCCAGTGCTTCACAGAAGGCTGATTTGTTGCTTTATTTCCTTTTGATCTGTCTGTGAACTTTACACCCCTGGAGAAGGAGAGGAATCAAAAGCCAGGCCGGGCTCGTGGCCCCTTGGATTGGTTTGGTTCTTGCTGTAGTAATTTAAATGGAAGTAGGGGAGATTTAGATGGGATATTGGGAAGAAAATGAGGGTGGGCAGCCCAGAGCAGCTGGGGCTGCCCCTGGATCCCTGGCAGTGCCCAAGGCCAGGCTGGGCAGGGTTTGGAGCAGCTGGGACAGGGGAAGGTGTCCCTGCCGTGGCAGGGGTGGAACAGGATCATTTTGAGGGTCTTCCCATCCCAAACCACTCTGAGATTTGCTGCTAATTCAGGTGTGAGCATTTGCCTTCTCCAGACTCTGAGCACTCCAGAGCTCAGCAGGGGAAGGGGAGGCTGGGGAACAAGGGGCTCCACCATCAGCAGTGACAATCTGAGTGTGGCTCTGCTGAGTGCTTCCAAAAAACCCAAATTATTCATAGGAATGAAGCTTTAGCCGAGTGTGAATTTGCTAATTAATCAGGTTGAAGTATTGTCAAGTAGGTTTTGGTCCCTGCTTCTTGTCTGGCACCTGGAGCTGTAGAAAAACAAGTTACTAATATTGGGCTGAATATGTCAGAATATGGGAATTGAGAAGGGGAAGTCACTTGTTGTTTTTATCATTTCCCAGAATCTTAATAACATGAGGACCAACGGAGTTTTGCCATCAGCGTTGTTCATCTTCAGAGTTTAATTCCAAATTGTGTTGGATTTAAGACTGATAATATGGATAAGAGTAATCTGATCATCCCTGTTTTAATTAAATCTTAATTTTGGTGATATGATTCAGAAATGATTGGTGTGACTAAACTGTTTTGCCTAAATATCAAAGCCTTCCTGGCTTTGCAGTGAGGAAGAGTTTTGTCTGACAGACAAGTTAGGTGCACCCTGAAAATTACATTGCTGCAGAAAGAGAACCAAGATAATTGGATTATCTAATAAATTTGATAGCCATTGAACTAATACAGCATTTTAAAATACAAAAATAAAGATTTTTGATTGAAGCCTAAAGAAAACTCCATTTAACAGACTATGGAAAGAACTAAAAGAGCCTAAAAAAAAATCAGCTTTCCTTTTGCATGCTAATTTGATGTGTGATCCCAAAAGATACTTTTGATTCTGAAAGGAACAGGTATAAATGATTCCATGTCATTATTTGAGCTGCCTTGATTTTTTCAAAGATTTGCTGAATTACAGTATCAGCTTTATTCTTATTTAAAACATGATTACCTTGTCTGGATGGGTCGATTTTTAGCACTGCTGCCATTTTACCTCCTACAAGAACACCCTGAAACTGCAGCCATGAAATTGGTGCCTTGAAATTTCCCTTTCAGAAAATGAGAATATTCTGGGCTTTACTGCACTGCCATTTACTGGAAATTTGCCCTGATCTTTACTCCAGGTATTCAACTGCATCAAATAAATATAAACCATCAAACCACAGAAGGGTTTGGGTTGGAAGGGAGCATCTAGTCGTGACTTCCAAGCTCATATTTATTAGGATTTGCATAAATAAATGTATATTTCCAGTAAGGACACCTTAATGCTCCCAGATCCTTGTTACAGACTGTTTATTCACGATATTGTCTGTGACTATCCTGTAACTCCTGGTAACTCAAATATTTGAGTTCCCCAGGATTAATCATAGTCTGGATTGTTTTACTTCCTCTTGTATTTTTACTCGTGGAGTTGTTGAGATGTGCAAGAGCTGCAGTTGTAAACCTTTAAATGCCTTTCCAAATGTTTACATTCCGCTGCTGTTTACTCCAGGAGGGCTCCTGGAATCCTCACAATCCCCTCCCATCACCCATGTCTGAACCTGCAGAGGGGGTGAATTTATCAGAGGAGCTGCAGGTTTGAAGGCAGCAAAATGGGGCAGCTTTGGGGCTCCTCTTCAGGGCTGGTTTCAGCTTCCAACGAGTCCCTGGCAATGTGAAAATAAAGTTTAGTGCCTCTCCACTCTGGAGAGAGCCCACCCAGGACAGCGAGTGCAGCCCTGGGGAGGAGCTGGGGCTGTGGGGATGAACCCAAACGTTCACTGGGATGGAGGAAAGGCTGGGATTGCTCAGGCTGGAGAGGAGAAGCCTTGGGGTGACCTCACTGTGGCTTTCCAGGGGCTGCAGGAGAGCTGGGGAGGCACTGGGGACAAGGATGGAGGGACAGCACACAGGGAATGGCTCCCAGTGCCAGAGGGCAGGGATGGATGGGAGATTGGGAATTGGGAATTGTTCTCTGGCAGGGTGGGGAAGGGATGGGATGGAATTCCCAGAGCAGCTGGGACTGCCCCTGCATCCCTGGCAGTGCCCAAGGCCAGGCTGGACACTGGGGCTGGAGCAGCTGGGGCAGGGGAAGGTGTCCCTGCCATGGCTGGGGTGGCACTGGGTGATTTTTAAGGTCCCTTCCCACCCAAACCCTTGTGTGACTCTGTGAACACCCAGGAGGACCCAGAGGTGGGACTTCCCTGTGAGACTCGTGGTGGTTTCATGGAGAAAATGAGGCAGCATCAGAAAACTGAGTTATGCAGAAGGGACCTGGCTTGTTTTATTTGGTGTTTAAATGCCAGAGGGATTCTCTGCAGACACTCAATTCCCAGCATTTGTGGGCAAAGCAGAAATTCAGAAATTGGTGGTTTCAGGTCAGGGGGTGGCCTGGGTGACATTTAAAGGTCCCTCCAGGCCAGACTCAGATTGTGACTGCAGTGCCAGGGGGGCTGTGCTGGCTTTGCCCAGCTCTGAGATGTTGAACTCACATTTACTGGTACTGGTGGTTCAGCTTCTCTTTTCCTGGCTGGGATTGAGCTTTCAGTGCTTGCCTGGGAATCACTTCTCCACAGACACCCCAAAAATGGTGCAGCAGTTCTGTGAAGAGAAGAGAGGGGTGATTTTTTTTATTGTGTAATTGAGTGAAATTTTAACTCCCTCGTGATGCAAACTTGTCATGGGTCTTGTCACAGAGCTGAAGAGAACCAGCACAACCCCAAACCCTGGGGCATTCTGATATGCTCAGGGTGACATTTCTAACTCCATGCAAGTGGCTGCATTTTGTCTGTGAGGGACAAAACCAGGAATTTTTTTTGGTGTTTGTTTCCTTGCCAGCCTTGGCTTCCAGACAGAGTGGCAGAACACCCCACAGAAGGTGTTGGGTGGTTATTCATCCTCATCCAGCCACTCCTTCCAGGAGTGATTTCCTGAACCCCTGCCAAGCTCCTGACTGCAGTTTTGTCATGCCTGTCACTTTTATCTTTATACACCACCTAAAAGTCATCCCTCTTGCCTTTTATTGCCTTCCCTGGCTGTGAGTTATGGTGCTGATTTATGAGCCCTTTTTCCCTGTGTGTCCTGAGCTCACCTGTGCCTCTCCAGGAATTTTTCCCCATGTCCTCTCACCCTGTGGAGCACCCAGAGAGTTTCCAGCTGCCCCCAACACTCAGATGGTTTTGTAGCCATCAGTTCTGGGTATTTCTTTGATCCACAGGAATCCTTTCTATACTTTTGCAGGTGTTGCCTACTCCTAAATATTTTTTTTTTTTTTAATCCCAGAATTGTTTGGGATGGAAGGGAACTTAAAAATCACCCAGTGCCCCCCCAGCCACAGCAGGGACACCTTCCCCTGTCCCAGGTGCTCCAAGTCCTGTCCAGCCTGGCCTTGGGCACTGCCAGGGATCCAGGGCAGCTCCAGCTGCTCTGGGAATTCCATCCCAGCCAGGAATTCCCTCCCAATATCCCATCCAGCCCTTCTGTCAGTCAGCTCTCAAAGACCACTGTAGGAATGGGGGAATAAAACTCCCTGAAGTGTGTAAAAGTAGTTTAAAAGAGAAGAAAATCTGAAATACCAGCAGCAACAGAAACTGCCTTAATTTTGGAGGAGTGGTTGTAGGGTTGTGTTTTGCTTGCTGAAGGTTCAGACTGGGAGTTTGGCTTCCTTAAATAAAACATGTTGGGTTTTTAATGATTTTAATCTGTTCTGTATTGAATTATTCAGTAGAACGAAAAGGTTACAGAAGCATAATGAAAGTGAAAGGTAAAGAGACACTTCCACAAAGCACTGTGAACAGAAGGGTGAGACTCAGAGTTTGTACCAGATATAACAAAGATGTTCTTTAATCTCCATCCTGAGAAAAATGTCATTATTCCTGCTTGTTCTCATGTTTATATAAAATTTCAGCGAATCAAATCTCTGAGAATTTCAGTGAATAAAATCTCTGTGAAAGGTGGCATTTTCTGTATCTCTATGAAAGGTGGTTCTGAAGCAGCTGATGTGCCTAAGGGCACTGCAGCAAACCTTTTAATGGGCTTCAAATTCAGCTTATAGCTGTTCAACTTTCCCTGATTACAGGGAAATGGAAAAATATCTTGGATTTTCTCAGCAGCAGTGGTTTGGTTGTGCTTTTGACGAGGGAGAAAAAAATTTAAAAATTTTAAAAAAATAAACTTTCAATTTTAGCTTTGCCCATGTCAAGTAATTGTGATGCTTTGAGCAAGCAGAAGCAGACAATGGGGCAGATTTTAGTGCCTGAAGCACAGTTTTTGTGCCTGGTGAGGCAATCCCCGTCTCATATTCCACATTTCTTGTTCCATCCCCAGACTCCACCGAGGAGAACACCCTGCACAAGGAGCTGCTGACGTCCCTGCTGATCCTGGTGCTGGTGGTGATCATTTTCGTGGTGCTGGTGGGGTATTTTTTCAGGTGGGTGGTTTCTCCTGGGCTCAGCCCATCCTTCCCCTGAGCCCTCCCACGGAAGCAGAAGCCGGGCAGAGCCTCGTGCCTGCCCCGCTCTCCCTGCCAGCATGAACAGAAAGAGCTTCTCCAGAATTACATGGTCTGTGAAAAGGGTCTGGGGGGGAAAAACTGCTGCTTTGTCCTTGCCAGAATTGTGGGTTGGTTGATGTGGTGCCTCTGTTCCAGGTTCAGGAGACACAGGAAGGCTGTGGTCAACTCTGGGGACAAGAAGATGCCAAATGGGATCTTGGAGGAACAAGGTATGGGGAGATTTGCTTTCAAACTCTCCCTTTTATTTCTGTCTTTAATTCAGAATTACTCCATGTTTGCTTTTGTTTCTGATATAAGTGACAGGGTTGTTATTAAAGAGAAAATAGTCTGAAAAAACGCAGTCAGAAATGGTTTGGGTTGGAAGGGACCTTAAACTCATCCAGTTCCAACCCTGGTGCCATGTGCAGGGACATCTCCCAGCCCTTGGCTGTCCCCTCCAAGCTGTAGAGATCCATATTTAGCAATCATACTCGAGCAGTCTATGGAAAATCTTAACTTTCAGTCGCTGGTTTGAAATAGGTTTCACTTTGTGATGCAGCAAATGTTTCTGTGTAAAACCTCCCTGGGCTCTTTGGAGCTGTTTTACCGGGGTGCCAGCTGAGATCCATGTTTGTGACACTGTCACCTTTGTATCTGGGGAAAGAGCTGCAGTATTTCTCCTTAAAATGGGGGGAAAAGTCCTTAACACTTTGTGAACACACTGGGTGTGTTCACAAACACAGGCAGGGGGTTCAGATGGGGCAGTTTGAAGCCAGAGGCACTGAAATAAAACTCTCTGAGGAGTTCCAAATGTTTCCCCCCGGTCTGAGCTGTGCTGGGTTTGTTTCTGCTCACACCTGGAAGGGCTGGGCAAGTTGTTTTAATCTCATACCATAGAAAAATGATCAAGTTAAAGATAAAATAATCCATCTGTGGTTTGTGTCAGCCCCACTTGGCCACGTGTGAAGGGATGAGTGGGCTGAGGAGGGTGACAGTCAGAGGAAAAGTCAAAACCCTAAAAATACCCATCAGCTTCCTGCTGGGGTGTTCCTGTGCACAGGGCAGCAGCTCCTCGTGGGGCACAGTCTCTGTTGGCTGCCAAGTTCAAGCTAAATTATTTATTATTTGTAGTATTAGCATTATTCCCCCTCAAAATGAAATAATCTGGCAGCACCTCTTTGGTGATAGGTGCCAAAAGCCGTCCTTGCCCTCTCACAGAGAGAACCCTCTCCTTTCCTGAATAAAACTTGGTCACTTTTGAATCCAGTGGAAGTAGAGAAATCCTTCATTTCACCAGCAGTGGTTCTTCTTGATCCCACTGTGCTCTCAAAGCAGCCACTTGGCCTAGGATTTGGTGTTTTAATTTCCTTTAAATCCCCTTTAGCCCTTCAGAGTGCAATGGCAGCAGTTTGCTTGGGCATCTCTCAGCACCAAGGTGAATTTGTAGCTGGGACCTGTGGCTCTGGCCATGCCTTTAACACGTGCTGCCCTTGTGCTGACAGAGCAGCAGCGGGTGATGCTGCTCAGCAGGTCTCCCTCGGGCCCCAGGAAGTATTTCCCCATCCCTGTGGAAAACCTGGAGGAGGAAATCCGGATACGCTCGGCCGACGAGGGGAAGCTCTTCAGGGAGGAGTTTAATGTAAGTTTTTACACATGGATGGCTGAAAATGGGGGGGAAAACCAAAATATCTGCAAGCATTAATAATTCTGTGTTTGGTGCATGATTGGTGCCGTTCCTACGGGTTCTGTCGTGTGTGGGGATAAAACCTGGAATTTCATCTGGATAAAACCTGGAATTTTTACTGATTTGTGGTGCTGAATTGCTATTCTGTGAACTGTTTGCCTCTTGCTAGCATTTTAAGAAAGCCTTTAGTGTTTGCCTGAAGCTGGAGGAGAGCAACATTGAATAGAAATCTCTTCAGCATTGATTTTCATGATGATGCTGTTTGGGTGTTTCACCTCCATGGGAAGTACTCAGAGGAGAGGACACACGGTGGCCTTAACATTGTCCTGGTGGGATTTGAATTCTTTTTTCCTGATAATTTGACTTTTTTGCTCTTGGTCACCATGCCAGTGCTCCCCTCCTTGCAGCACAGAGTTTCTGTGAGGTGTCTCAGCTCTCAGGGTTTTCCTGTTGAGCAGGATTTTGTGCTCATAGGGATGAGCTGCACCTGGAGTCTGTGCTGAGCTCCTGCAGGATTCCTGTGGAGGAACACAACACCAGGAGCCGGAGTTTGGGGCTTTTTCCAGATTTTTAATGACTTGACTTCCCTTCCCTCCACAGCAGAAGCAAAGCAGGAGTTTAAATGTCAGGCGTGGATTAGTGAGAGCCAAGGCACGTGTTGATTAGGCAGGCTGCTGAGTTAATTGGGAGGGCTTCTTAATTGGGAGCATATTTAGAGCTGCACTTTGCTTGATGATAAATTTAAACCACAGACTTTTGCCTTATCAGACAAGGGAGCATTGTGGAAATCCTTCTCAAAGCTGAAAATGAAAGTGAGGACCAGCCTGGTGCGCGCTGGTGAATTTTGACTCTCCTGGTGAATTTTGACTCTCCTGGTGAATTTGCTCTGAGGTTCAGAGTGAAACAAACCATCTGTTTGCATTTTTCAGCCCCTCTTTGCTTTGGTAATGTTCTGCCCCATGCTGTGAGCATGTGGGATTCTGTCCACACCCAAAAACCTGGGGTCTGATCCCCAAAAATGAGCAGTGATGGGGTTGATGCTCAATGTGGTTTTTTTTTTCCCTGTGGCTGGATGAGCTGTCTGCTCCAGCCTGGGAGGGCTGGAAGTGTCCCAGGCCAGGTTGGACAGGGCTTGGAGCAGCCTGGGACAGGGGAAGGTGTCCCTGCCACGGCAGGGTGGCACTGGGTGGGATTTAAGAGATCCTCCCAGCCCAAAGCATTCCATGGGTCTCTGGTTCTGTGCTTCAGCCCTGCCCTGGGGATGCTCCAGGGATCTCTGCCCACTCCACATCCCACATGTCAGGGGCCAGGCACCCCTGGGAACGCAGATGCAGGAGCTCCAGTGGGAATTAGGGACAAATTTGGGCTGAAAATGGTGAGTTCTGGGAGCCAGGCACGTGCACCAACCTGCGGAGTTTGGTCCCAAGTGATTTTTTTGGTAAAAAGAAACCTGACATTAAAAGATGAAGACACCCAGCAGGGAGGAAAGAGTTTTGAGGACAGTTCCTGACTTTGAGGACAGTTCTCTTGGATTTATGTGCCTTATGGTGCTCTCTAGCACCTTTGATTTTGTCCTTAAAGCCTGCATGACCCTTAAGAGGGCCATTGCACCCCTTGGACACTCACCAGAGTGGCAGAGGCTCCTTCTCTTTTTCTGTGATTCCTTTGTGAACATTGGGCACTGGAAGAGTGTGTTCTTTCTTCACAGGGAAAAAAAAAATTAAAATAAAATTGATTCCTTTCTGTAAAGGCCCCAGCTCTGCTGATCATCCCTGGAAGTTTGGGATTGTCACCTTGATTTTCAGATTAATTACTGAAAAGCTTCCCCTGAGAGCTTTCTTTTGAAATTTGAATTCTGGCCTGAGTAAGGCCTCCCTCGGTGCTGAAAAAGGAGGAAATGTGCAGATCCTGGCTGGGCTGAGCCTCTCCAGGCTGCAGGGGCAGTTTAGGGTCAGGGACAGCTCGGGCTGGGGTGGCACAGATGAGGCAGGGCCGGCAGGACCCGTCAGCTCCTCGTGATGATCCGGGCTGCTGGCAGGGTGGATTTGGGAGGATGTGCTGGGTGATTCACATCCTGCCCGTGGGTGGGAGCAGGAGCTGGGCTCTGGGCTCTGGGCTCAGCACCCACCCTGGGGCACAGGAGCTGCCTGGGACGGTGCCAGGGCCCTGCAGGGCTCAGGAGCGCAGGAGATCTCCCAAAGTTCATCCCTCTTTATGTGTTTTTCACAGGAAAATCCAGAACTTCTCGGGCTGTTAATTGAAAATTGGGTGCCTGACTTGAAGAGATTGTGGTTAAAAAGATGATTATTTCATAGGGTCACAGAATGGTTTGGGTTGGAAGGAGCTCAATGTTCATCCAGCTCCAACCCCTTGCCATGGGCAGGGACACCTCCCTCTATTCCTTTTTTGGTTTTGTGTTTCATAAATGTACTTTAGTCAGCAGAGTGGGCTGATAAAAAGCCACGAGCTTCATTCAGATGAGGAATTACCAGCCTGACAGCAGCTTTCTTCCTCAGCCCTCTTTCAGCCTCCTCTCTTTTCCATGCACAGCCTCCTGTGCCACAGCAGCCCCAGCAAACCAAGCCCGCAGTGCAGGGTAGTGTTCCCTGTGTGCAGGGGTCAGGCTGCCTGTGTCCCCTGTGTGTCCCCCCATGTCCCACCGTGTCCCCTGTGCAGTCCTGGGGGTCCCAGCCCTCTCCCTGCCCTGTTTGTCCTGCCCTGTGTGACCCAGCCTGGCAGGGACAGGCACAGGGCTGGCAGAAGCTGCTGCTGCCTTCCCACCCTGCTGGGATCTTCCCTCCCTGGGACCCACCCTGCTGCCCCTGGGGCTTTTGGAGCTCAGCTGAAGGGAATTTCAGGAAGTTCCTTAAGGAACTTCTCCCAGTCTGGTTCTGCTTTGGTGGTGGCAGCACCTCAGTGGTGGAGGAGCTCCACCTTGGGCACCTCCTTGCTTTCATCTTCACCCTCCTCTCTGTTTTTTCCTTTGCTTTATTGCCCTCCATGACTGTTTGGTTTTGGTTTTTTTTCACCTGCACTCAGAACTCAACTCACGCTGCATAAAACCCCTTTATTTTTTATGGGTTAAAATGATTTTAACCCAATAATTTAAAAAATCTTTTATTATTAATAAATAATATAATAATATTATTTAATATAATAATATTATTCAATAATAAGCAATATTAATATAGTATATACTATATATATACTGTATATATAGTATATATATAGTATATATATACTATATATACTATATAGTATATATAAAATATATACTATATTACTATATACTATAGTAATATAGTATATATTTTATATATTATATTATTATATATAGAATTAATTATAGAAAACAATGATATGGTAATCTTCTTATTATATTATAATTCTATTCAATATGATAAATTATGATGCTGTTTATCATATTGTAAACATAATAAAAATAAAATAAACCTATAAAAGCCATGTAATAAATTTACATTAATTTATAATATGAATTATTTTCCCTTCCTCCTTTTCACCCAGGGCTGGGCAGGATGCAAGTTTTCCCTAAGCTGTGCACAGTCAAAATTATTTGTTTTCTAACACATTGACTCTATATATTTTCTTTTTTTTTTTCAGTCATTAACGTCTGGATGTGTGCAGGGAACGTTTGAAATGGCAAATAAGGAGGAAAACAGGGAGAAGAACAGATATCCCAACATCCTGCCATGTAAGCCATTTGCTTTTCTTTCAAACCAGACCACTCATTTTGGCACTGAGCAACTGCTGGTGCTGCTCCTGTGCTGAAAATACTCAAAAAACAACGATTTCACTGCTCAGAAATGCTGTTCCTGTGTTGTCTGTGGTTTGGGAGCTCTGTGCTTTTCCATGCCTCCTGCTTGCAAGGAAATACCCTATTTCAGATTTAATAACTGGCCATTGTCCTTTTCTTTCAGATGATCATTCCAGAGTGATTCTGTCCCAGATTGATGGAGTCCCACCTTCAGACTACATCAATGCCTCATACATAGATGTGAGTTGAGAGCTGCCCAGAGCTGGCCAAACTTTGGGCATTAAAGAAGTAATTCTCTGCCAGCACACCTCAACCTTTCACCCTTTAACTGCTGTGCCCTTTATTTCCACAGGGTTATAAAGAAAAGAATAAATTTATAGCAGCACAAGGTAACTCCTCCTCGTTTCTCTCTCCTCCAGAGCTCAGGGCTGAGCACATTTAATTTTAGATGTGTTTGAGGGGTTGTTTTTAGCTGCAGGTGGTGGTCAGGGGGAGGCTGGGTTTGGAGGTTACAGCTGAGATGAACTTGAGATGTGTGTGAGGTGACCAGGTGCCTGCAGGCAGCTCTGTGGGTTCTGTTCTGGCAGGGGCTCATTTCCCCTTCCTTGCTGGAAATTGGTGTCTCCTGATGAGCCATTCCAAGGGAACCTTGGACCTTGGCATGGGGAACAGCTGCAGAGGGGAAATTCTAAATGTTGCTCCTGTAGTTAAAAGATTAAATCATATTTAAGAGTTAATGTGATAGAGATTCTTCCAGTGCCTGAAGGGCTCCAGGAGAGCTGGAGAGGGACTGGGACAAGGGATGGAGGGACAGCACACAGGGAATGGCTGGAAGCTGAGAGTGGGCAGGTTTAGATGGGATTTTGGGAAGGAATTCTTCCCTGTGAGGGTGGGGAGGAGCTGGGATGGAATTCCCAGAGCAGCTGGGGCTGCCCCTGGATCCCTGGCAGTGCCCAAGGCCAGGCTGGACACTGGGGCTGGAGCAGGTGGGACAGGGGAAGGTGTCCCTGCCATGGCAAGGAGTGGAAAGTAAATGATTAAATGATTTAAATGATCTCTAAAGTCCTTTCCAACTCAGACCATTCTGTGATTCTGTGTATTTCAAGAGAGGAGATTCCTTCTAAAAATGTCGATTTGGGTGCATGATTATGTAAAATAAAACATGAGGGGGGGGTTATTTAATACATAAACACAGAAATGTGGTAGGTTCCAAAGCTGTGCAGGTGTAGCAAACCCAGCTGTGGGGCAGCTCTGGGATCTGCCCCATCCCCTCTCCTGAGCATTTCCCTGCTCTGTCTGCAGGACCCAAGCAGGAAACAGTCAATGACTTCTGGAGGATGATCTGGGAGCAGAAATCAGCCATTATTGTCATGTTAACCAACCTGAAAGAAAGAAAAGAGGTAAGGAGCTTTCACCCTGCTCTGGGTGTCCCCTGTGCTCCAAGAGCAGTTGTGGCTGCTCAGGTCTGACCAGGTGCATTTCTCACCACTTCCTGCCCTGGCCCCTGTCAGCACAGCTGAGTTTCTGCTCCAAAATACAGTTTTCATTTCTAAAATACCCATTTATGTCAGGTGATATCAAGGAGAAAACTCCTGAGGTTTTATCCCAGTGTGAGGCTGCACCTGTGGACGGATTGATTAGGAATGAAGAAAAAAACTCTGCTCATTTTCCTGAGTCTTAGGTTTCAAAATGCACAAAACAAAGAGAAATGAGATCATCTGTGTTGTGGGGGTGCTGCTGTTCCTTCCTGTGCCCCACTCCTCCCCTGAGGACGGCATCCCTTGTTTTCCTCCTGGACTTGATTCTCCTGCACTTTCACTGCAGCTTGATGAGGCTCAAACAGCAAATCCATCAGGCCAGTTCCCAGTGGGAGCAGCCAGAACTGCTAAATCTGGATATTCCTGATGGCTCCAAAGCAGAACTGCTTTGAATTTCTCACAGTCTGCAGTTAAAGGCTTCAAATCAGAGTGAAAACCTCGCAGCCCCCACAGTTGGACGCCCTGTAACAAAGCTGCCAAACTGAAACAAAAGCTGTGGGGGCTCAGTTGGTTAAAAAACAATTCAAAGCTGTTCTCACCTTCTCTGCATCAATGTCAGAAGCTGTAGCAGGGTGCTGAAGTTGTGCCAGATAAGGAGCTCTGTGCACTCACAGCTGTGCTCACCTTCCCTGCATCCAGCTAGGAGAGCCTGGCAGTGAAAGCAAAGTCAGGGTGATAAAAATCCCCGGGTTTGGTTCTGAAATTCCCTGGGTTTGGTTGTGAAACTCCCTGTTTAGTTCTAAAATTCTGTGGTTTTGTTTGTTAAATTCCATGGTTTTGGCTCTAAGATTCCCTTTGGTTGGTTCTGAGATTCCCTTTGGTTGGTTCTGAGATTCCCTTTGGTTGGTTCTGAGATTCCCTTTGGTTGGTTCTGAGATTCCCTTTGGTTGGTTCTGAGATTCCCTTTGGTTGGTTCTGAGATTCCCTTTGGTTGGTTCTGAGATTCCCTGGGTTTGGTTCTGAGATTCCCTGGGTTTGGTTCTGAGATTCCCTGGGTTTGGTTCTGAGATTCCCTGGGTTTGGTTCTGAGATTCCCTTTGGTTGGTTCTGAGATTCCCTTTGGTTGGTTCTGAGATTCCCTTTGGTTGGTTCTGAGATTCCCTTTGGTTGGTTCTGAGATTCCCTGGGTTTGGTTCTGAGATTCCCTGGGTTTGGTTCTGAGATTCCCTTTGGTTGGTTCTGAAATTCACTGGTTTTTGTTCTGAAATTCCCTGGGTTTGATTGTGAAATTCCCAGAGTTTGGTTGTGAAACTCCCTGGGTTTGGCTCTGAGATTCCTTGGGTTTGGTTGTGAAATTCCCTGGGTTTGGTTATAAAATTCTGTGGTTTTGGCTCTGAAATCCCCTATCCTAGGCTCTGAAATTCCCTAGGTTTCGTTCTAAGAGTCCCTGGGTTTGGTTCTGAAGTTCCCTGGGTTTGGTTCTGAAGTTCCCTGGGTTTCATTCTGAAATTCCTTTTGGTTGGTTCTGAGATTCCCTGGTTTTGGTTCTGAGATTCCCTGGGTTTGGTTCTGAGATTCCCTTTGGTTGGTTCTGAAATTCACTGGTTTTTGTTCTGAAATTCCCTGGGTTTGATTGTGAAATTCCCAGAGTTTGGTTGTGAAACTCCCTGGGTTTGGCTCTGAGATTCCTTGGGTTTGGTTGTGAAATTCCCTGGGTTTGGTTATAAAATTCTGTGGTTTTGGCTCTGAAATTCCCTAGGTTTCATTCTAAGATTCCCTGGGTTTGGTTCTGGAGTTCCCTGGGTTTGGTTCTGAAATTCCCTTTGGTTGGTTCTGAAATTCAGTGGTTTTGGTTCTAAAATTCCCTGGGTTTGGTTGTGAAATTCCCAGAGTTTAGTTGTGAAATTCCTGGGGTTTGGCTGTGAAACTCCCTGGCTCTGGTTCTAAAATTCCCTGGGTCTGGTTCTGAAATTCCCCGAGTTTCGTTCTAAGATTCCCTGTGCTTGGCTCTGAAGTTCCCCATGCTTGGCTCTGAAATCCCACGTTCTTGTGCAGGAGAAGTGTTTCCAGTACTGGCCTGACCAGGGCTGCTGGACGTACGGCAGTGTCCGTGTGTCCGTGGAGGACTCCATGGTGCTGGTGGATTACACCATCCGCAAGTTCTGCGTGCACTCGGTGAGGCCTCGGCTGCTCCCCCGCCCCTGGGGATGGAGAAAATCCCAAATGTCCCTTGGAAGGAAGGAATTGAGGCTGTTTGAGAAATCAGAATTTCAGGAATTTGGCTGATTTTAGCCAAACACCACATAATGATTTAGGCTAAAGAACTGTGTGGCTGTTGGCTTTCGCTGCTGTAAATGAACTGTTAATACAAGGATTTGAATATATTTATAATCACTTCTTTTAGAACAACTGCATAGTGATTTAGGCTACATAACTATGTAGATGTTGGCTTTTGCTGTTATAAATTAACTTTTCCCAACTGTTATTCACAAGGATTTTAATACAATCACTTCTGTTTTTAAAACAACCACGTAGTGATTTAGGCTAAATAACTGCGTGGTTGTTGGCTTTTGCTGTTGTAAATTAACTTTTATCAACTGTGGATGGATTGATTAGGAATGAAGGAATCCTTAATCACATTAGGATAAGGAATCCTTAATCACAAGGATTTTAATATATTTATAGTCACTTTTAACTGCTTTTAATATAATAGTTGTGATCTGGCCCCTATGGAATTTGGATTCTCACAACACCTTTTATTAATTATATTTTCATTTAAGATCTGTGTAATAAATATATCATAGTTTTAACTATTCTTTTAAATTATTTTATATTATTTTATTATAGTTTTAACTTTTGCAAAATATAGAATGTTATGCATTTACCTTTTACAAAAATAGCTATAAGTATCAAATAATAACTGATATTCTTGTTTTTGTAACTAACTAACTAACAATAAAAGCAACTCAAACATATCTGTAAAATAACTAATACCTTCTATACACTTAGATAACATTTTTTAAAAAATCAGTAATTATCAACTACTAAAAGCACAAAACCACCATGAAAAATGAGATGTCACACTGAGAGTCTGGGTGTTCCTGCAGCTCCAGGAGGGATGCAAAGCTCCAAGGCTGGTCACACAGCTCCACTTCACCAGCTGGCCGGATTTTGGGGTGCCTTTCACACCTATTGGCATGCTGAAATTCCTGAAAAAAGTCAAGACCTTGAATCCTGCCCATGCTGGACCCATTGTGGTTCACTGCAGGTATGTATGTGCTCCTCAGACCATTCTTGTGGCTTGGCCTGGAGTTATTTATATAGATTTAGAAAATTTTTGCATATTTTTATATATTTTTAAGTATTTTATATCTTTTTTTATATGTATTTATATTTATAGCTATATTTACTCACATGTTTCTATTCAAGGGTAATAATCTGCTGAGTTTTTGAGAGCTGAGAGTAAAACCAATTTCCAGAGCTCTGTCTTTGCTGCCAGTTTAATACTCAAACAGAAGTTGTTGTTCTGCTCTTTGGGGTTTTTCTCTGTGAGGGATCTCCATTGTTTGGTATAAATCTGTTCTTTGTCAGAAAAACAGACTGGTGATAGAAATCTGTGGCCTTTGCCACTCAGTGCTGCTCTGGGAATTCTTCCCCCACTTCTCCCACAGTCAAATTGCAGTTTTTTAATGGAAATTAGCCATGAAATGCCTGAAAAGTTTGGAAGAAAGACTTGAATTCAAGAGACTTAAATGCTGCAATTTTAAAAATGTGCTTCATCCCAATCCAGAACCAATTCCCACTCGCTGGTCACTCACGCAGGCACACCCTGCTGCTGAACTGTTGAAATCTTTAATGAAACTAAAACCAAACTCCCAAAGACTTTGAAGAGAATAATTGCAACCTCTACAGCAGCTGTAAGCTCACCCCTGAGCAGGAAGTGGCTTTTCAGGAGCAATTTTCATTGCAAAGTTAGAATAAAAAGAGCACAGGAGCAGAATGAAAAGAAGAGCAGCTTTGTCTGCCTGGGTCTTGTTTTTAAGCAAAACAAAGTTGTAAATTCCTGTATTTGTTTTTTTTTCCCTGCTAGAAATACTCCCTGGAAATGTGTGTTAGAGTAAAAGAGGGTGTAGAGGGTGTTTGTCCTCCTGGGATTCACCTTCTCCCCCAGGTGTCATGAATAAAAAAAAAATTGAGATGGGAAAAGTAGATTTGAATTGTCTCAGTTGAGAATATTTTTACAGCCCTTTGCTGTGTATGGAGTCTCAGTCTGGGCTTGAGCTTTATTTGGCAGCAGCAGGAAATGCTGTGCTTGGTTTCACCAGCAGAAGGAAAATACAAAATAATTGCATCAATACCTGCAGAGGTTTCAATCCAAAGGGCCAGCAGAGCACACGGGGCCGTTGGGTGTCAGGGTGAGGAGTGGAGGAGGACAGAGGTGACACTGAGCTTCCGTCCCACTCCAGGATGTGACACCACTGAATTGTTGGGAAAAGGAAAGGGAAGCCCATCAGCAGTGAGTAACCATCCATTTTTAGGGAGCCTGTAGGAAAACCTACCCTGGCTGAAAGCTCTGCAGTCAGGTTTGGGAAGTGAATAAAACACTGATAGAGCGTTTGGAAGTCAAGGAGTCAACATGAGGAGTGGCAGGATTTTCTGCTGATTCTTGTATTCTGTAAGTTTTATAGAAATAGAATTTTTTCAGTGGGTGGAGAAGGACTTTGAAGAATGGCTGAGTAAGAGAAAGCAGGCTAGGGATGGAGGCACTCAGGAGGTGACTGCCCAGGGTGGGGAAGTGACCAGCTTCAGCAGGGATGGAATCCAGAGCTGGTCTGGGACCTCTGAGAGGGAACAGGGATGTGTGGAAAGGGAGTGAGGAGCTGAGCTGGGCTGAATCTCCAGGAGTGAGCAGTGAGGGATCAGTGGGAATGGGGAGGGGAGATCCGTGCTCAGAGGTGGCTTCCAGGGCTGTCAGGAGGAGAACAATCTCTTCAGTGGAAATTAAGATGTTGGGACATGAGGGAGATTCCTTGTGGTGCTAGATGGCCAGCATGGATGGATGGAAGGGAGAGGGAAGGGAATCTCCATCATCCCTCCAGACCTCTGGAATAGTGGAGCTCATGGGTTTTGGTTTCCCTGTGGGTAAAAGAGTGTGTGGACATGAAATAATTGTACCATAAATACAATAACTTGATTTTCCTGGTGTTATTGAAAACCTGGTGTTGCCTTGCTGAGAATTGCTTTGTATTTTTGAGCCCCTGAGGGGAGGGGAGATGTTTTTATCGTGTTCCTGGAGGTGTTTGTGGCCACTGCAGCCAAGCAAACTGCCCAGAGGTTAAAGGAGAGCTGCTCATGGCTAGTACAGGATGCCATGCCCTTTTCCTCTGGAAGGAAGAGCTGAAAGTCGCTGGAATTTTGTCATTTCTAACGGCCGTGCTCCCTCTTGTGGCTTTTAAGGATATAAAAACCAAAAAGTGTTTAGGAATGGCAACCTTGGGAAATGTGCAGCTAAAATTCCTAAAAGAATGATTAAACTTTTATCTTAACCTTTAGAGTTGTTATTATTATAGTTATTTATTTTATCTTAGCCTTATAGAGTTATTATAGAATCATTAGAGATGGTCAAGCAGATTTTCTTTTTAAACGTCTTTTTAAATTTAATTCTCATGGCATCAGCTGGGGAGAGCTGGGGTTTTATGCTAGAAACACCCCTCTTTTTTTGCTGTCCATGTTAAAATGAAAAAGGAGGAGGTTTAGATTGGATATCAGGAAAAAGTTTTCACAGCAAGGGTGATAAAGTTCTGGAATGGCTGCTGGGGAGGTGCTGGAGTCCCCATCCCTGGGTGTGTTTAACAAAGCCTGGATGTGGCACCGGGTGCCAGGGTTGAGTTGGGGTGTTGGGGCTGGGTTGGACTCGATGGCCTTGAAGGTCTCTTCCAACCCAGTGATTCTGTGATTCTGTAAATTTCTTCACTGAAAGGGTGACCAGGCATTGGGACTGGCCACAGGGGTGGATCCCTGGAGGGATTTAAAAGCCCTGTGGATGTGGCACTTGGGGACACGGGGGGAACAGTTGGACTCAAGGACCTGAGACAGCTTTTCCAGCCTTACCCATTCCATGATTCCGTGGGATTTAATGTTTCCCAGTCACAGTTCAATCCAGTCTGAGTACAAGGCTCACTGCTGCAGCAGTTCCTGCAGATTTGGGTGATTCCAGGAGGTTTTGTGTGTTTGTATCATGGCAAGGGTCCCCTGAATGGGGAGTAATTAGCACTGACTCCTAATTGCAGAAGGCTGATCCTTTGCTTCATTAAGCTATACTATATTATACTGTACTATTTAGAAACTCATAACCCTTACTGACTGTCCCACAGAGCTTTGACTAATTGGTAAATCCCTCCATACACCACCAGTTACAAACCACCCTTTGGTAAACAATCTCATCACACATTCCACAGGTATCACTGACACATTTCCTGAAAAATCCCTTTGCCAGGATTTTTCTCCTGAGAAGCTGAGAGGCCTCAGAAAAGAAATGTAAACAATAACTATTGGAATGTGGTCTGGAGATGATTTACCAACAGGTGCATCTTTGGTTTCATGTGAGTTGTTTTTACTTGATCACCAATCCCAGTCCAGCTGTGTCAAGGCTCTGAGAGTCATGGGTTTTTATTATTCATTCCTTCCTAGCCTTCTGATGTCTCCTTTCTTCTGTTCTTTTAGTATAGTTTTAGTCACTTTCATATCATTTTCTTTTAATATAATATATATCATAGAACAATAAATCAGCCTTCTGAAACATGGAGTTAAGATTCTCATCTCTTCCCTCGTCCTGGGAACCCTCAAACACCACCCCACACACGTGCCCAGCAACAGGTGCAGCAAGTGGAGATGAGAATTTGTTCTGATTCTATAGTTTTATAATTCTATAGTGTGGTGGTGCTCACAGGGGTCTCAGGGTGAGGGAAGAGATGAGAATCTTGACTCTATGTTTCAGAAGGCTGATTTATTATTTTATGATATATATTATATTAAAACTGTACTAAAAGAGTAGAAGAAAGGATTTCATCAGAAGGCTTGCAAGGAAGGAGAAAGAATGGAATGATAACAAAATCCTGTGTCTGACCAGAGAGAGACACAGCTGGACTGGGATTGGCCATTAATTAAAAACAACCACATGAGGCCAATCCCAGATCCACCTGCTGCATTCCACAGCAGCAGACAATCATTGTTCACATTTTGTTCCTGAGGCCTCTCAGCTTCTCAGGAGGAAAAATCCTAAGGAAAGGATTATTCATAAAACATGTCTGTGACATTATATAATATATATCACAAAACAATAAATCAGCCTTCTGAAACATGGAGTCAAGATTCTCATCTCTTCCCTCATCCTGGGGACCTTCAAACACCACCCCACACACGTGCCCAGCAACAAGTGCAGCAAGTGGAGATGAGAATTGTTCTGATTCTATAGTTTTATAATTCTATAGCTTTAGTATATAATTTTCTTTTAATATAATATATATCATAAAATAATAAATCAGCCTTCTGAAACATGGAGTCAAGATTCTCATCTCTTCCCTCACCCTGGGGACCCTCAAACACCACCCCACACACGTGCCCAGCAACGCGTGCAGCAAGTGGAGATGAGAATTGTTCTGATTCTTTCCTCTGAGCTTTCTCACAGCTTCTCACTGAGAGGAGCATGTCTGTGTGAGAGGAGCATGTCTGTGTGTGCAGGGGCTGTCTCTCTCTGTGTGCAGGGCTGTCTGTGTGTGCAGGGCTGTGTGCTGACGGGTGTTTGCTCCCTCCCCAGCGCGGGCGTGGGGCGCACGGGCACCTTCATCGTCATCGACGCCATCATCGACATGATGCACGCCGAGCACAGGGTGGACGTCTTCGAGTTCGTCTGCAGGATCCGCAACCAGCGGCCCCAGATGGTCCAGACTGATGTGAGTGCACTCCAGTCACCTGGAGTTGCAGCTTTTCCTGGGCAGAGAAGGAAATGCTGCTGTGTTCCCACTCTGCTGGAGCTCAGTGCTGTCGGACAGTTGGGAAATTGGGGCTTGGAGCAGCCTGGGATCAGTGGGAGGGGTCCCTGCCCATGGCAGGGGTGGGATGGATGAGTTTTAAGGTCCCTTCCACCCCAAATCATTCTGGGATTCTCTAATTCAAAAATACACAAAGCTCAGTGAAGGATGTGGGGTGGGGCAGAAGATTAAGGTGGAGAAGACCACTGTGAAACACTTAATTTTTAGGAGCCATTTCCAGGTTTTCCCATGCACAAGAGAGTGGAATGTCCGAGAACATGATTGAAAATGTGAACAAACAAACAGGAAAACTCTGGTTTAGCATAATAATCTCTAATTATTGTTATGTTAATAATTAGAAGATTGCCACCAAACAGTGACAGGGAGCAGTGGTTTTGAAGTTAGATGGGATATTGGGAATTAGGAATTGTTCCCTGGGAGGGTGAGGAGGGGCTGGGCTGGAATTCCCAGAGCAGCTGGGGCTGCCCCTGGATCCCTGGCAGTGCCCAAGGCCAGGCTGGACACTGGGGCTGGAGCACCTGGGACAGGGGAAGGTGTCCCTGCCATGGCAGGGGTGGCACTGGATGGGATTTAGGGTCCCTTCCAAGCAAAACCATTCTGGGATTTTTAAACAAGTCCCAGAATTCCTCATTTCCCCCTCTTCCTCTTCCTCTCTATCCCCTCCAGATGCAATATTCCTTCATTTACCAAGCCTTACTCGAGTACTACCTCTATGGTGACACAGAGCTGGATGTGTCATCCCTGGAAAAACACCTCCAGACTTCCCAAAATGCAGCCCCAAACCTGGTCAAAATAGGCCTGGAAGAGGAATTTAAAGTAAGTATGGAAATCTTTCCCATAGGATTTCCAAGATGTAAGCCAAGAGGATTCAAGTGTAACCTTCAAGGTGCATAAAAGGGAAGGAGTTGTTTTATTTGGTGGTTGTTGTGAATGGGGCCTTGCTGAACATCCTGTTCCCTAAATTCAGATTTTAATCTCATTCCCTCATTCAGAGCTGTGTGATTCCGTGGCCTTTCCCTAAATGCTTTTTGTTTGTTTATAAAAGAAAAGTGGAGTGATTCTCTGAGTGTGGTGCAGTTGCCAGATCAGATAATGCTGGAAGAGGAAACTGGATTAGGTGCTCCTAATCTGCATCCCAGTGGGATTGTTAACTCTGATGTATCTGACAGCAGGGAATGTACAGGGCTGGAGAAAAACCTCAAAAAAAAAAACTCCAAAAACCCCATTTCTTATCAGTAGAGAAACCCCAGCTGAAGAAAACCACGCTGGCTGTTTGTGATCATGGTTTAAATTATTTTAGTTCCTGAAGGAATAGTTAGAATTTTTTTATACTTTCCTTATGGTAAAATATTTATTTTCTTTATAGTTTTAAAGTATTAATTGACATCTGGGTGTTAACTGGAATTCTCTCTTTGCTTTAAAGGGCTAATTTAACCAGCAGTTGGGAACTGGGTAAAAAAATATATGTAAAAATAAGTTTGATGATAGAGCAACAAGTTCCAAAATCAACAGTATTGAGGGAAGGAAGATTAGATGGGATATTGGGAAGGAATTTTTAGCTGGGAGGGTGGGCTGGCCCTGGCACAGGGTGCTGTGGCTGTCCCTGGAGGTGTCCAAGGCCAGCCTGGGGCAGTGGGAAGTGTCCCTGCCATGGCACTGGATGGGATTTAAAGTCCTTTCCAACCCAAACCATCCTGGGGTGCTGTGACTGTCATTCCTTCTCCATTTCTGTAGCCAGGAGAGTGCAGTGGCTGCAGGCTCCCTGTGAGTGGGGCAGGGGTTTTACCCCCCAAAGGCCCTGCAGAGCCCTGGCATGAGTGCAGGATGTGCTCACCCCCCTGTGCTCTCTCTCCCTGTGAGTGGGGCAGGGGTTTTTACCCCCAAAGGCCCTGCAGAGCCCTGGGTTTTTACCCCCCAAAGGCCCTGCAGAGCCCTGGGTTTTTACCCCCCAAAGGCCCTGCAGAGCCCTGGGTTTTTACCCCCCAAAGGCCCTGAAGAGCCCTGGGTTTTTACCCCCCAAAGGCCCTGCAGAGCCCTGGGTTTTTACCCCCCAAAGGCCCTGCAGAGCCCTGGGTTTTTACCCCCCAAAGGCCCTGCAGAGCCCTGGGTTTTTACCCCCCAAAGGCCCTGCAGAGCCCTGGCATGTGTGCAGGATGTGCTCACCCCTGTGCTCTCTGCAGAAGCTGACCAACGTGCGCATCATGAAGGAGAACATGAGGACTGGCAACCTCCCAGCCAACATGAAGAAAGCCAGAGTCATCCAGATCATCCCCTGTAAGAGCCCAGCTCCTCCTCTCCTGGGAAAGCCAGGGATCCCTGGCTGGGAGCACACACTGGATCTGTGTGCTGGCAGAGCACAGCTCCCCTTACAAAGTGTCGCTGTAAAACATTCAGTGAATTGGGTTTTACTGGATTACCCTAAAATCTGCTACAGTCAGGGATTTTGAATTAAATAACTCAACAGTTTCACCTGCTAAACCACCCCTTTTCTGTGTGATGCCATGCACGATCTGAGCAGCACTGGAATGTTTGCACCTGAAAAATGAATATTTCACAGAAAAGATTGGGTGGGGTTTGTTCTTCCATTGGCAAAAGTGAGACTGAACTCAAAATTAAGACCAGACTCTTTTTACTGGACTCAAAACTAAGCCCAGACTTTTTTTTTTTCCCCAGATGATTTTAACAGAGTGATTCTGTCCATGAAAAGAGGGCAGGAGTACACAGACTACATCAATGCTTCCTTCATAGATGTAAGTATACAACATTTTCAGGGATTTACTTGTCAAATCAGAGATTTTGCTGCTGCTGAGAGGTCTTTTTAAAGAGGCACAATCAGCTTGGCTTGCAAAGAACATGAGCTTTGTTTGTGGGAGTTTCCAAATGCAGTTCTTATCTGGTGTTTTTAATTTCAGTTTAAATGGTTGTGCAATTTAAACCTTGTTGTCAGATTTATAAACCAAACCTTTTTCTTCAATTCTGACCAAACGAATCAGCTGTACAATTACAGCCAGTGATTCCACTATCTGGCTCAGGTTAACAGGTGTAAATATTTGCTTTTCTGAGAAACAGAGAAGTCAGTGTTGAGCACGGGGAAAGCTGTGACAGTGTTTGGCAGCCAGGCTCTACTTGGGCAGGGCTGGATGAATTCCAGGCTTTCTTCCCAGCTTCCTGTTGGAAGCTGAACACAGGATTGTGCCTTGTTTTTGCTGAAATAGGAGAATTAATCATGTCCTTAAGCAGTGAAACGACTGAGGGTTGTGGACTCCACACAGATCACACCTGGATGGGAATAAGGAGGGGCTGGGTGTGGCCTCAGAGCCTTGGGGTTGGGTCACAGGTTGGACTCAGTGGTCTCTGAGGTCTTTTCCAACCTCATTGATTCTGTGAAATAAAGCTGGACCCCAAAACTTGAGGCACAAATTCATTCTAGAGAAAAGCTGGGAGCTGCCCTTGTGATGATCTTGTGACATGTGGTCCTGCAGCATCTCATCTCCTCAGCCATGCCTGGAGAAATTCACCTGAGCATCGTGAATTTGGGGGAGATTTTAGAACCTTGGAAAAGCTCTCTCAGACCATGGAGTCCAACCATCCCCCAGCACTGCCAGGGCCACCACCACTGCCCCGTGTCCCCAGGTGCCACCTCCAGGGATGGGGGCTCACTGATCCTTTTTGAGGGGAGATTCCCCCTAATACCCCACTCCCACTCCCACCTGCCCTGGGGCAGCCTGAGGCCGTTCCCTGGGGGAGAAAGCCGTGGTGTCCCCGTGTCCCTGTCCCTGTCCCTGGGTGATGCCCTCTCTTCCCACAGGGCTACCGGCAGAAGGATTATTTCATTGCCACCCAGGGCCCCCTCCCTCACACGGTGGAGGATTTCTGGAGGATGGTGTGGGAGTGGAAGTGCCACACCATCGTGATGCTCACCGAGGTGCAGGAGAGGGAGCAGGTACGTGGCAGATGGGTTTGGAGGGGGCTCTCACATGGTGGGCAGACCTTGAGATGAGAAATGCTGACTTAGAAATGCCATGGAACAGGACAGGCGTTGTTGAGAGAGAAATGGAAATGGAAACAAGTTTCAAAAGATGGCCTTGCAAATAAGACTGGATACTTTGGAGAAACAGAACCCTGAAAGATGCATTGTAGGAGGAACCATTGCTGTAGTTGAGATGGAGACAATACAAAGCAACACTCCATTTCCAGAAGGCTTCAAACCTGGTTTTATTCTAGCATGCATGCTTTTTACACATTCTTACAAAACTTATAAATTTACACTTTGCTTGTCTTTCCTGACCAATGAGTAAAGTGCTCACTGCAACAGAGTTGCAGGTTTCTCCTATTTATCCTTCTTTCTTTCTTGGTTTTTATGCCAACACCCTCGGTAGGAAATTCTTTCAGGGGTAAATATGGATCTAACTTCTGGCACACAGAAGTCATTGTAAAACCTCTTCCACAAGAAGGGTAACTTTAAAATGGCTTTAGGGCATTTAAAATTGGCTTTAAGGCCCCAGCATGGTGGGGCAAAAGCTGATAGGCCAAGAAACCCTGATAATGCCCTGTAATTGGGAAATAGCTTCTGATTGTGATGGCATGAATTATAACATCTGTATTATCCCACCCTTCACACAAAACTGAAAATGGAATAAACCTTTGCAAAAGGCCTCCCAGTTGCCCCATGTCTGGGTCAGAAAAGGGCCTGATCTGACACGTGCCCATCCTGCAGCCCCACACTTCCCCTTCCCACCTGCAAGCCAAGAGCATCAATACTGGAGAAACAATTTTTTTTGTCTACAAATTCCAGCAATCTGAATTTTTCTTGGCTTTTCCTAAAATGAGCACTTGCTTCACTCTTTGGTGTGGGGCAGTGTTGCTGCTTTTTCTGGAATTGTCAGGAAACACAAAAAAAATGCAGAACATTGTGATTTTTGAAAGCTTCCACTTTGCATCAAGGGATGCCTGACACGAGACAGAGTTTTGGGATTTGGGAATAAACTTTTGTGTAAACTTTTATCCCATTTGTCCCAGAAAAAGCTCCCATTTCTCATTCTAAGCCTGTCCTAATTTGACTAAAACACAAGAATTAATTGATTATTCGATTTAAATATGAGAATTGATGTCATTAATTTATTAAAGAATCCTGTGCTGCAGCTTGAAAATTCTGGTTTTGACAAGGATGTTGTGAAAAGCTTTTTCTTGGTGATTTTGGGAGTTTTTTAACAACATCACCTTGCTTTCAGGAGTTCCATTTATTATTCTACTCTGTTTTAAAGCAATATTTGCTATCTGGGCCTCCTGAGCCTTTTTCATCATGATGGTTTCCATTCAAGAAATATTTTATTCTTAGTGTTTAAAACACACTTATTATGCTGGATGTCACTTCTTATGCCAGAGTTTCATGCCAATGTGGATAACTGGGAAAGATAAATCGAGGAATATTTGCAATTGTCTGGATTCTGCAGGAAAAATGCTGCCAGTACTGGCCATCAGAGGGCTCTGTGACTCACGGAGAGATCACGGTGGAAATCAAGAGTGACAGCCTGATGGATGCCATCAGTGTGAGGGACTTCCTGGTCACATATAATCCGGTAATTCTTTACCATTCCAGCGGTTTTTTGGTTTTTTTTTTTTCCCCATCAGAAGGCATTTACAAATCTGGTTATGTATCTTAAATTCTGGGATTTCTGTCTAAATTTAAATGAGGTTAATCAAAAGCTGGCACTAAGAGGAAGCTTATAAGAAATAATTTTGCTTAAAGTCCCTGAAAATTCTGATCAGTGAAACAGGTGGTTGCAAAATGGGGGGTGGGTTTTGGGGTTTTTTAAAACTGTTTTGTTGTTGCTGTTATTCCTAGATTTTTCTGCTATCTCCCACATAGGTATCAAAGAAAATTTGATTCAAGATTTTTCACAAAATTTGCGTTTGCATTGGAAGGGGCCTTAAAACTCATCTCACTGCACCCCTGCCATGGGCAGGGACACCTCCCACTGTCCCAGGTTTTTCCAACCTGGCTTTGGACACTTAAAGTGCATCCCAAGTCCCTCCTAGAGGAAACAGCTGTGCAAACCAAAGGAAAATTGTAGGGGGAAATTGTCAGTGGGTGGGGAATTCAGAAACAGCTGCCAGGATAGAATCATGGGATACCACTGGAAATAAAATCACCAAGGTCCTTTACATGGTGTGGACCAGGCTGCAAATTCTGCAGTGCAAAATCGCTGCTGCAGACGTTCCAGGCAGGAATTGTGTTTGCACCTGGGAGTGACAAGTGGCTGAAGGGTGTTTTCCTGCTGGCAGAGCAACCAGGAGAAGCAGAGCAGGCTGGTCAGGCAGTTCCACTTCCATGGGTGGCCGGAGATCGGGATTCCTGCCGAAGGGAAGGGCATGATCGACCTCATTGCAGCTGTGCAGAAGCAGCAGCAGCAGACAGGGAACCACCCCATCACTGTGCACTGCAGGTGAGCCCCCTCTGCACCTCAGCCTGGCTGCTCTGTGCCCCTGGCATTCCTCTTTTGTGGGGACTTTTGAAGGAATTGTGAATGAGCCAGAGACAGGACCTCTGAATTGTTTTAGATGATGCTATTTATTTTTCTTCTACACAGGCAGGAGGGGTGAGTTTGGCTCACATCTTCACTGCATGGCTCAGAAGGTCACAAGACCCTTAGCTACAAGACCTTTTAAGGATTTATTGACCAATAAAACACTGCTAACAAGGATATTTATGTTTTTGACCCAATCCTTAAATATTTCATCCTCTGGACCCATGCTGCAGTGTGAGCTTTCTTAGCCAATCATGCTATGACACACCAACCCACAGTGCTGTATTCTGAACTCCTTGTTCACCTCTGTAACTACTTTTAGTTTTTTCTATATCTTAAACTCTAAAAGTCTAAACTTTCTTTTACTTGGTTTAACATATCTCTGCTTTAAACTCTAAATCCACATTCTCACTTCCAGCACCTGAGTCTGGAAGCCTTTCCCAAGGTCTCAGCTCAAATCCTGTGTTTAATCCTAAGCTTTGGCTTACAGGCTCAAAGTTCTGAGAGCTCCTTGCATTTCAGATTCCAACATCTCTTTTCCCATTTTATCCCAGTTCATGCCAAACAAATGTGTTTTCATTGCAGTGCTGGAGCAGGGAGAACAGGAACCTTCATAGCCCTGAGTAACATCCTGGAACGGGTCAAGGCTGAGGGGCTCCTGGACGTGTTCCAGGCTGTGAAGAGCTTGAGGCTGCAGAGGCCACACATGGTGCAAACACTGGTATGGGATTCACCAGGCCTTTGGGAGAGAGTTCTGGGTGGAAATATACTTGGGAAAGGAGAATAAAAGGGTTTTTTGCAAGTTGGCATAAATGATGCATGGTGGATGTGGGTGTACAAGGCACAATTAGGGTTTTACAGGGGGTTTTAGAGCATGTCTAAAAATACAATTTGGTTAAATATTCTCTGACTTTTAGGAACTTGAGGCAGTGAAACTAAACGTATTTTGAGTGTTGCAGGTGATAAAATTTATTAAGTAAATGGCTTTCAAGCTATTTATCAGTTGTTCTTTCTTACCTTAAAATGTCTGGGCATAAATTGGAATCATGGAATGGTTTGGGTTAGAAGGGACCTTAAAGCTCATCCCATTCCCACCCCTGCCATGGCAGGGATACCTTCCACTATCCCAGGCTGCTCCAAGCCCTGTCCAGCCTCCCTTGGACACTCCCAGGGATGAGGAAATCCTTGGAAATGTCTCTGACTTGTTTAAAATCTTTAAAGTTTTCCTTCAAGTCATCTGCAGCTACTGTATGAAGCTTAGTCCAGATCCTTTTCCCTATTGAGTAAACATTAAAAAGTTTATTGAGACTTTTTTGAACTTGAAAATACATAAAAATATTGATATTTTTGATTTCTGTAGCAGCTTCCATTCAGCAATCTGAAACCTCTTCAGAAACAATTACTTCAAACCCTTTTTCCAGGGGGATGCTCTCTCCATCCCACAGATAGGAAGAAAGGGGATGAAGAAATGGAATTGGGTTATCCATGGTCAGGCTGAGACAGGGATGGGTGGGATATTGGGAAGGAATTCCTCCCTGGGAGGGTGGGGAGGAGCTGGGATGGAATTCCCAGAGGAGCTGTGGAGTTTCCTTCCACAGCTGCTGAAGGAAAGTGATACTTTATCAATAATCTAAATCTGGGTTTTCCCACATCCCCCACTGGTTCTGTCGGGCAGGTATCCAGAATGAGAAGAACTGACGTGAAATTAATTCTTAAGCTCTAGAATAAGCATGATTGTCATGTTTTATATTATTTACTAAAGAAATCCTTCCCTGGGAGGGTGCTGGGCTGGCACAGGGTGCCCAGAGCAGCTGGGGCTGCCCCTGGATCCCTGGCAGTGCCCAAGGCCAGGCTGGACACTGGGGCTGGAGCAGCTGGGACAGGGAAAGGTGTCCCTGCCATGGCTGGGGTGAAACTGGGTGGCATTTAAAATCCTTTCCAGCCCAAACCATGCTGGATTTTCTGATTCCCTGATTATCCCTGGGCAGTGCTCAGGAGTTTCTGCTGTCAGCAGCTGGGTTAAAATCAAAAGCCAGGCCTTAGAACTGACTCAGTTTAAGAAGCATCTCTGAAAAAGCTCAAGAAATCATTTGAACCAAAGAGCAGGGATCAGCCTCTGTCTGACCAAAGGAAATAAACCATTGGTTTTATTTAAAATAATCCCCAGAAATCAGAACAGACCAGTCCTCAGCTACTGGTCTCTGTTAGGATATATTGAATTCACCACTGGGATTTGCAGAATTCAGGTTTTTTTACTGTAACCAAAAGCACATTTTGATCTCTTTTCCTTGTTTTCCAGGAACAGTATGAATTCTGCTACAGAGTGGTACAAGATTTCATCGACATCTTTTCAGATTATGCTAATTTCAAATGAGAATTCTGCCTTATTTTTTAATTTGTCTGTATAAATAGTTGTATATTATGTTAATTTATTCTATGTCACTTGGATTGTTGACTGAACTGTAAATACAACGTTGTGCTGGCTCTAAAAGTTGCATTTGCTGTATAAAGTTGTTTCTTAAATATAAATATCTTCTAAAGTAAAGTATAATGTTCCTATACTGTATAGCACTGTAAGATGGGATAGAAATCTTTATTCTACATAACAAAAAATTAATTCTTGGGTTGTTTTTTTTTCCTTTGAATTTTGCCACTCATAAATATTTATCAACCACATTATCTTCTAATTCTTGAATTTTTTGACAGGTGATTTACAGTCCATCCCAAAACAGGGAATTTGGGTGCACATGTTTAAACATATTTTGTTTGCCAGGAAAATATGTTCACCATGAAAATAGATATTTATTTTTTCCAGGCTCTTTTAAAGAGCCTCCAGGTTTTGTTGGATTTTGAATCTTACTGTCCATAGGAAAAAATCAGTAGAAATACAGATTTGAATTTTTGAATTAACAGAATTTTCAAAGCCCTGTTCATTTGTTTTTTGCCCAAATAATGTTTAAGTCAACTCAGAAAGGCAATAATGTGATTTTCAGAATATTTTGCATATTTGAAAAGTATATTTTGCAGCACCTGAACTTGTCTACTTGAAGAGAAAGGCCAGAAATTAAGTTAAAAGCATCTCTTCTTTATAAACACCTGCATGATTTCCCACTTCTTTAAAATAAGAGATGAACTCTTATTCTTTGATTTGACTCAGCAGGATAATTGAGGTAAAAACTGGAAAAAACATTTTATGAACAGTTCAATGCCAGAAACATTGAGTATTGTAGCAAAAGTTCCTCCAGGTTCTTACCCTCCCAGAAATGTTATCAAAAAAGGACTTTCCTTAAGGGGTTTAGGGTTGTGTACAGAGATATATTTTTATTGAAAGTACTACTGAGAATAGAAAAGTTTTTATTACAGCCCTGACCAGGGGCTGGAAAATCCCTAAAATCACAGGGCACCCAAATGTTGAATAATTACCAAATTTCTCTCTCCCACTCTTCCTAAAGCATCTCTGACTTCATGAGCACAAAGGGGTGAATCTATAATTAATTAAATAACAAATATGCAGCAGTTCTGTCTCATCCAGCAGGGCTTTGGCCATGCAGCATCAAAGCTGAATTTCAAACAAGCAGCTTAACCTGAGCTTTTCCCTGCTGATCTTGCACTATTTTATCCCCTTCCAACAGAATCCCCTTGGAGCAATGCAAGGGGATGGGAAGGTGTCCCTAGGTGTCCTTCCATTCCAGCCTGGCTGGGAAAGGTTTGGGATAGGAATTCCTGAGCCCCCAATCCCCACAGTGCCACTGGCTGTTCTTGTCTTCCCAGGGCTGCACTCCTGGATTTGTTTGTACAGTAAATTATCACTTCAGAAACCAGACTGGGTAAAGACTGAACCCAGCTGGTGAGTCTCTGTGAGGAGAAACACTCGAGGCTGGGTACTGACAGTGGAGCTGAGGAAGGGCCTGCTCCTGAAATTCCATCCAAATGGAAAGAGCCAGAATCAATTCAGCCTGGAAATGATACATTTATAGCAAAGGCTCCCAGGGGCTGCAGAGTAATGCAAAGGAATTCCCATTTTCTGATCCTGATGTCAGGATCTTTCTGACCATTTAGCCCATAATTTATCAGAATTTGGGGTCCCTCAGGTAAAAAATTGGGGTGAGTTGTCCATGAAGTCAATCTCAGTGCAGGGAGACTCCAGAAGGTTGGAAAATAATGCAAAGGAATTCCCATTTTCTGGTCCTGATGTCAGGATCTTTCCAACCATTTAGGGGGCATTTTAATAATAATAATAATAATAATTTGTCTGTTAGGCAGATTTCGTGAGTCCCTGAGGTAAAAAGTGGGGTTGAATTGTCTCATGAGGTCAATCTCACTGCAAGGAGACTCCAAAAAATTGGAAAATGAGGCAAAGGAAGTCCCATTGTATGATCCTGATATCAGGATCTTTCCAACCATTTAGGAGGCATTTTAATAATAATAATAATAACAACAATAATAATAATAATAATTTGTCTGTTGGGCAGATTTGTGGGTCCCTTTGGTGAAAACTGGGGTTGTCTCCTGAAGTCAGTCTCAGTGCAGGGAGATCCAAAAGGTTGGAAAACGAAGGAATTCCCATGTTGTGATCCTGATGTCAGGATCTTTCTGACCCTTTAGCCAGCCTTTGAACAATAATAATTTGTGTGTTGGGCAGATTTTTGGGGCCCCTGAGGTAAAACCTCGGGTGGAGTTGGCCATGAGGTTGATCTCAGTGCAGCAGTGAGGGGGTGTGGGGGTCCCAGAGCCCCCAGGAGCTGCAGCACAACTCCCACAGGGTTCCCTAAAGGTCTCCTTCCAACCAGGAGCAGGATGGAGTTCAGCTGGAACACCAAATCCTCGGTGGGTACTCGGATTTTAGTTGATAACCAGACTGAGATATGAAGGAGGAAAGAGAAATGCCTAAAACAGAGTTCAGAACTGCCAGCTGAAGGTCCATGAAGGTTTTTGGAGAGCTCCCTGGGCAGTCACTGTGCGTGCTCACTGGCTGGGGCTCTGGGGAGGGTCTGGCTGGATTGGAATTTTCCTTTGACTCTCCGTCTGTTGCGTGGAATTCCTTCAAAAGGCCAAATAGTTGGATTGGAAGTGTCCTTCTGATCTGCCTGTGCTTTTGGTCACTGTGTGACTCGGACTGTTCATGTGTTCAGAAGGTCCCAGCTCAGCTCAGCATTGAAGCGTTCGCTTCCCCACGCCCTCATCCCACCATCCGTGGATGGATCCCAGAGCAATCCCTTACAAGTGCTTGGCTGACTTGGGCCTTAATGAAGAATGCATACTGTAATTAGCAGTGTTTTTTAGGCTATTTTTATGTATTTTTTAAACTTTTAAAATGATCCTGACCACCCTCTGTTTAGTCTTCTGAAATGTTTGCGTTTCCCTCGTCCCATTTTTCATGTAAAGTTACAGGAACTTTTCTGTATAACCAAAATGTATTTAATTTGTCAAATCTTTATAATATATGTATGTATTATACAGTTTCAGCTCTTATTATTTTCTTTTCTTACGTTTCTAATTTGATCTTGCTGTGTTTTTAATGCCGGTGAATGTGGCTGAATTATTTGTATATGCAAATTGCAAGATCTAATACATTCTGATGCAAGAACAAAGCTTCCTTTTTATTCTCCACCTGCATTATTTCCTTTAAATCTTTTAATTTCATTCCTGTGTTGTGTGTTCATTTGATTTAAGCATTCTAAAAGAGTTGAAATCCATTATCTAGATAAGTAATTTTTCAGTGCTTATCTGCAGCTGTTTGGGAGTAAAATTCTGATTTATTTTGGGACTGAACTTTGTGCATAAAAAGGGTGTAGAAACTCATGGAAACAGTTGGAATCCAGGTCTTCCCAAACTGTCTGGATAAGTAAGATTTGATGAAATAAATATAGTAAAATTAAGTAAATATTTATATTAAGTAAAATAATCCTGTGGTAAACTGTGGTGTCATACCAAGATTAGAATAGGATCTGAACTTCCAGCTCTGTCACCAACCATGAACTGAAAGTTCACTTTAATTAACAGCAATTTCTTAATTCATTTTGACAAGTTTTGCATTGGACATCTTGCTAAAATTAACCCTGAAGGCCCCACTGTTGTAACAAGGGGGGGAGGTTTGTGTAAAGCAGGAGTAACTGCTCAGGGGTTCCGTGCTGATGGCAAATCAAACAGGATTTCATGCAGCCTGATTTCTGCCTGACCCTTTTCTGTTTCCCCTGCTCCACCCCACACCTCCCATTTGGGGGATGCCTCTTCAGGGCTGGTAATTTTAGGATTTTTTTTTTCCATAGTTGTTGGGAAGAACTTTTCTGCATGTCCTTCCTGGGCATTGTTCTAACATTGGCAGAATGAGAGGAAATGGCTTTAAATTGTGCCAGAGGAGGTTTGGAAATTAAAATTTCTTCATGGAAAGGGTTTGAAAGCATTGGGAAAATGCCTGGGGCAGGGGTGGAGCCCCCATCCTTGAAGTGTTCAACGTGGGGATGTGGCATGGAGGACATGGGCTAGAGGTGAACTGGTTGGTGGTTGGATTTGATGATCTTTTCCAAACTTAACAAATCTGATTCTAATTTGCCATTGCATGAAGAAGCTGTTAATTTTTTTAATTATTCCAGAGGAGTTGATAAAATATTTTGTGTGATTGGGTGATGTACTTTTATGCAGCTTGTGTGACCGCTGGGAGGTAACTGTGAGGACAGGCAGATGCCTCGGTGTGCTCTCAGAAAACAGAAGAATCTCAAATATTTACAAGTTATTAATTAATTGTTGGTTAATTTAAATAAATAGTGATAATTGTAATAGTCGATCACATAGCAAACATGGATATTTCTGTACTCTGATGGTGATACAGTTGGTTTTTTCCCACTTTTAAACATTACAAAAAAGATACCATAAAGACCTTCTGGTTCCTTATCTGGTTCTGTTTTTAGAAATTCAACTTTTAGGAAAAAAATGCAATTTAATTGTAAACTGTCCATGAAATATATTTAGTGTAATGGGATATTTAAACAGTATAAACTAAGGCAGATCACAGAGGTGTTTGCTCTGCACAAATGTCAAGCCCTGTTTTGCCTGATGCAGAAATTGTTGAATTGAGAATTTTCCAGGCCACTGAACTTCCCAGGGAGTGTTCTTCATCTGAGGAATTAAAGGATTAGGATGTAATTTAGATCTTCTGGTGAGAGCTTCCTTCTAATGACTTTTATCCATTTTCTGTGCTGCTTTGCACAGAGGAGGGGAATTACTCAGTCATTAATCGAGTTGACACCTTGCCAAGGAAGTTCTTTGTGCAAAGAATCCTTTTCACCTGTTACCATTCATGAGAAACAACTCCAGCATTTTCCTGCATTTTCATGAACTCCAGCTATCCATAAACATGGAATAAAAGATCCAAGCTGGGACTTCTCACCAGCTGGGTGGACAAAAAGCAAGGAAAACTCTCCCAGGTGGGAAGAGCCTGAGGAGGAATTATTAAGTGTGGGATTTTCTAGTTGAGATTTTTATAGAAATCTGTCCTTCCAAACCCTGAAGGGAAACTGTGGAAAAGATGGAGAGGGAATGTTTCTGAGAGCATGGAGTGCCAGAGATTGATGGGATATTGGGAAGGAATTTTTGGCTGGCAGGGTGGGCAGGCCCTGGCACAGGGTGCCCAGAGCAGCTGGGGCTGCCCCTGGATCCCTGGCAGTGCCCAGGGCCAGGCTGGACACTGGGGCTGGAGCAGCTGGGACAGGGGAAGGTGGAACTGGGTGAGCTTTAAGGTCCCATCCAACCCAAACCATTCCATGGTTTTATGATTCATGTGGCAGCCTATGGATGGAGCAGAGGCTGTTTCCAAGGAAGCAGCCCATGGAATTGCTCTCCTTCCTTGTTTGTAAGTGTGCATGGAAATTATGGAACTCCAGAATTCCACAGAGGCTGAGTTAATTTCATGGATATGATGGAACTCTAGAATTTCACAGAGGCTGAGTTTATTTCATGGAAATTAGGGAACTCCAGAATTCCACAGAGGTTAATTTGCTGAATCCAGGGGAATCTCGCCCCAGTCCCAATAAAATGTACAAATTTCTCACTCAGCTGTGCAAAAGGACTGGCTGGGAGATGCAAAATCCCTCTTATGGGATTTTAACCTTTGGGGTTAAAAGTGATCTGTTGAAGTTGATGGCAACATTTCCTGGATTAAGGATTTCATTCCCAGGTTGGGCACGGGGTGGGTTTGTTGGGGCCAGGAGTTGGATCCCATCATCCTCAGAGGTGGGTTTGTCATCGTCTGGAATGGCAGGTCTGTCCCACAGACCTAGAACACACTGCAAAGTTTTCATTTGCATTTTAAACCTGCCATATTTCACTGGGACTGCTGGAATCTGAAATGCAGGGAACTCTCAGAACTTTGAGCCTCTAAGCCACAGCTTAGAATTAAACCCAGAATCTGATCTTGGAAAAGGTTTCCAAACTCAGGTGCTAGAAGTGAGAATGTGGATTTATAGTTTAAAGCAGAGGTATGTTAAGCTAAGGAAAGGAAAGTTGAGAGCTTTAGAGCTTAAGATATAGAAAAAATAAAGTAGTTACAAAAGTTTAAAAAAAAAAATTAAAATGCTGTACTATAAGTTTGTGTCACAAAAAATTAACTAAAAAAAGTTACACTGTAGCATGAGTCCATAAAATATTTAAAAATTAAGTCAAATACATAAATATCCTTGTTAGCTGTGTTTTATTAGTCAAGAACTCTTTAAAAATTCTTACAACTAAGAGTCTAACAACTTTCTAAACCATACTACAGCAATAGAAACCAAACTCGCCCTTCCTACCTCTATAAAAGATAAGGAAAATAAACCACATCATCTAAAAAACTCAGAAGTCCCATCTCTAACTTACTCAAACTCCTTCAAAAATCCCCGTGGGGACATTGTGTCTTTTGCTTCCCAGTCATCTTCCCTTTTGCAGGCCAAGTGGAAAGCTCCTTCTCCAGATTAATTTGGATTACTTGAAATACAGATTTTACAAAAACATCAGTGTGTCTATCTTTTAAAAAAGTTTTTCCGTTAGTACTTTCATGTTCTTTCACCATTTAAGGTAAATTAATTATTTCAAAGCATTCCATAAAATTTGGAAACATCCCAATTGTGCCTAAATTTATGCAGATTCCCACATAAAATCCTTTGTCAAAATCAGGTTCTGTGCATGAATAGCAGCACTCCAAAAAGCCTAGGTGCAATAATGTGTCAGTGAAATAAATTATGATTTTAAGAGAGAGATTTGTTGCAAAACTTTACATTTTCAGGGGTAATCATGAAACTTCTCATCTCTGGCTTTACCCAGTGTGAGTAGCCTGAATATTTATTTACTTTATACCTTGCAAAAGCCCTAATTTAGGGAAAGCTTTCACCAGAATTTGTGGATTTAAAGTAAAAACCACTGATAGCACAAATCTGTAAATGAGCTTCATTCAGCGCTTCCAAACCACCTGTTCAACTGTTCAACACTTGGATAAATAACTCTGTACAAGGATCCTCATGTGATAAATTAAAATGCTGATTTTTTAATTCTCTGTCAAGGAGTTTCAAGCACTGGCTTTATTTTTCTTCTCATTTCTGACAGTTTTACTTCATGGTGGATTCAGGTGTATTTATCTAAATTAAATGTTTCCAAATTAACCTACCAGCAAATTTAAACCTTGGAGAAAATGTCTTTTTTTTCTTGTTTTTTTTTCCCCTCCTGCAAATCTGCTTTGGTAAATATTTGTACAGATGCTGCTCTTGGAGACATTGAAAACCTTTGTTATAATTTATGTTTTCCTCTAAATATTGCACATCACAAAAGCTGTGGCACCACTGTAAATCATGCCAGAAAATCCAATTATTGCCACAGTGCAGGTGTGTCTATTTATTTGTGCTGTTTGATCACATGTGGGCTGGCAGAGACTGCAATAAATTCAATTTCTAAGAGTTTTTCTGCTAGAAATTCTTTTTAGATACATCATTCCGGACCTCCAGGAAGGATTTTTTTTTTTTTTAACCTGTTAATTAGCAATGATACCCAATTAGATACCAGATAGAATCCTGATTTTGGTATGGTTTACATCTAAATTAAAGATTGTCCAGTAGCACACAGCTATATAATAATAATAACAATAATAATAATAGGAATCTGAGCTAAATTAAAGGCCCACAAAAGCTTACAAAATAGACTTCAAAGTCATTTATTTGAAAAAAATAACATTTAAAAAGCTGCTTACATCTAACTGTAGCACATCTAAAGTCATCACAGAACATAAAATAGTCTTTGAGGCAAGCTAGGTAATAAAATAGGAGTAAAATCAAAAGTTCTGCTTTGTAAAAGATCTGAATAGTAGAATTTTATGCCCTGAAGCACAAAGGGCTGGATGACCTTGTCCTGTATCCCCTTCCTAAGCATCACAATTGGAATGAAGGTCACATTTCAGATCTCAATAATGCACTGTTGTTACTATTAATATGGTTATTTTTTTCTTCTGTCTTCAATCACAGGAAAACACAGTGTTGATGTTAATTCTTGGCCTCATAGATCCTCAAATTCCAGTCTCAGTAATGAATTCTGTTTGGGAGCAGAGATGGGGATCAGCTTTACATCTAAATGAAGGTAACTAATTTGCTGATTAAAATGGACTTAAAATACTAATTTAACTTTTACTGCTGCTCACTTGCTCACTTTATTCTTCTCCCCCTTTGTGATTAATAGTATTTTTGTGGCTAGTAATATTTTAATCTGATCAAACACAGATGCTGAAATCATTTTATAAAGCCTAAGTGAAGCTGAATTGATATAAAGTGAATCTGGGTGTGTTTTGCTGATCTGGGGAGGTGCAAATTGGGGACCCCTGAGCTCCCTGAAAGTCCCCTCCCTCAGAGAGGGGCCCAAGAAGGCTGGACAGGTTCAGGTGTAAGTTTAGGTATAGGTTCAGATATAGATAAAGGTTCAGGTACAGGTTCATGTACAGGTACAGCTATGGACAAAGGTTCAGGTACAGACACAGGTATGAGCACAGGAATGTTATGGGTACAGATCCAGGTACAGGTGTAGGTAGAAGTTCATGTACAGACTCAGGCACAGGCAGAGCACAGGTGCAGGTACAGATTCATGTGCAGATACAGACACAGGTACAAGCAAAGGTTCATGTACTGGTGATGTACAGGCACAGGTTCAGGTGTGGTCAGAGGTACAGGTTCAGGCACAGGTACAGGTAGAAGTTCATGTACAGATACAAGCAGGGGTACAAGCACAGGTGTGGTCACAGGTACAGTTCAGGAAAATATTCAGGCTGGGGCACAGATACAGGTTTAGGGTCAGGTTAAGGCCGGGGCACAGGTACAGATCAGGGCACAGGTACAGAGCAGATACAAGCACAGGTTCGGTCACAGGTACAGATCCAGATCCAGGCCCAGGCCCAGGCACAAGCAGAGGTGCAGTCACAAGTACAGATCCAAATCCAGGCCCAGGTACAAGCACAGGTTCGGTCACAGGTACAGATCCAGATACAAGCACAGGTTCAGGAGGGGGCACAGGTACAGATCAGGTACAGGTACGGCTCCAGGGACAGGTCCAAGCACAGGTTCAGGAGGGGGCACAGGTACGGCTCCAGGCGCGGGTACAAGCACAGGAGCGGCGCCAGGTCCGTGTCCGGGCCCGTCCCGCCGTGAGGGACCGCCCGCTCCCGCCGTGGGTCCCGGGCAGCGCCTGAGGCAGAGCGGCCCCGCGGGGCGGTGTCTCCGTTTGAACTCAAACCGCCCTCGCCGCTCCCCATTGGCTGCGCTGCGCGTCGCGCGCCGCCCCCTCCGCCAATTAGAGGCCACCGCGCTCCTTTTCGAATGTTCAACGGTCCGCGCGGTGCGTTCGTTTCTGCTTCCGCCGACCCGGTATGGGGTAAAGCTAAAAGAGTCCCTCTGCCCGGTGCCGCTTGTCGCGGCCGGGCGGCTCGGTGCTGTTCTGCCGCCATGGCTGCTGCTGGAAGGCGCGGGCGGTGGCGGCGGCTCCCGGTCCGTCCTTCTGCGCCTTTCCCGGGGGCTCTGTTTTGGTGCCTGGCGGAGGGATACAGCGGGGCGGAAGCGGGGGCGCAGTGCGAGGGCTCGGGGGCCGGCGCGCGCGCGCGGGAAGGGCTCAGTTGGCGCCGCGCCGTGCCGGGAGCGCGCGTCGGACGCCGCCACACGGGGCCCGTCAGCGGCCGCCAGCGCTCCGGCGGACCCAGGTACGGGCGCGGCTGCGGGGAGGGGACTAAGGCCGGGGGGACGCGGCTTTGGGGTGCCGGCTGCCGCGAGGAGGACTTGGGCTGCCTGGCACCCCGCTTCGGTGGCCACTACCCTCCATGGTAGCTCTAGCCCCATGCCGTGGTGGCTGTCGCCCCTTTCTGCCCCCGTGTTTGCGTGTCCTGTGACCGCCTGAAGCCCGGGCTTATCAATGTCTGCTTGTGCAGCTCCTGTGGGGTGTTTGGCCTGTGGGAGCTGGTGGCTGCCGTGGGCAGGGCGCTCTCGGTGCGGGACCCCGAGTGTTTGCCTGCCCGAAAGGCTCAGGGACCGCCCGCTTCCCCTCCAAGTTGTGTCTTGTTGTTTATCGCATGAAGCCCACCCAAAAATTCCATGAGAGCCTCTCTTAACTGCATTTAATTGCCTTGTTTTACCTTGCTGCTTTCAAACAGAGTGTTAATAAAGATGCTTCTTTGAGAATCGCTTATGGTAATCGTACTTATACATTAAATAATGAATTACATGAAAGGGTATCTTCTTGCGCTGTGGGTTTGGGGTTTTTATGCCGGTTCAGTGCTGTTCCTCCTCCTGTCGTGGTCTGTGCACAGTCGCGACAGAGCTCGGGGGCTGCCCAAGCTCCAGCCCCTTCCCAGCTGTTCTGCTGCTGCCACTCTGCCCTCCTTTTCCAGGAGAATATAACTACAATCAGCTGGTCTCTGTTTTAAATTCAAATCTGAGAATTTCCCTTTGGGTAAGAGATGGAAAGAGTTAGATTTAGGCGAAGAGGAGTGAGTTTTTAAGTTGTTTATGAGACAAAATCTGTGTTGCTCCTTAGCCTTTCCAAGGTTCTGATGGGTAACAAAAACCACCTGAATACCAACATTAGTCTGACAATTTATATAAACATATTCTTTATTTTTTACACAGAGAAATACATATAAATCCTAATTAGGATGAGTAATCTGGGTGTTTTTTATAGGTAAGGTTCCTTACGTTCGAAGATGCCACGTTATGGAACAATCGTTGTCATTAAAAGGAATGGGACTGACGGAATTGTTTTTCCACTCACCTCAACTTCTTGTTTATTTGGAAGGTGAGAATTTGCTTGCATACGTTGAATTAGTGATTGTTTTCCTGCAGATCATGTATTTTAATGCTTATTTACAAAAATAAACGTGTATTTAGGAATGGTCTACAGAGGAGGGAAGGCAATACTGGACTAAGGTTAATGTAAGAGTAGAAAGTTGAACTTTATTTTATTCCTGCTTTTTCTCCTTTCCTTGCTAGAACTACTTTGATTGATTGATTTTAAATTTATGGCCAAAGGAAAGCAGGGGAAGGAAGGGATTAAAAGTCATAAGACCAACAGCAAGTCAAAAGCATTAGAGATTAGCTTCAGAAAAGGACAGAAAGGAAAAGTCTGTACATTTATTAACATGTTTTAACTCACTAATAACTTTTAAGAAGGTGGAAATTGCTCTGCAGGTGAGACCAAGGTCCAGTTACCTGTTTGCAGTCTCAGGTCAGAAATGTAAGCCTAAGAATGACTTTAAGAGCTTATTTTGTCTAAAAATATTCCCCAAGACTCAGGAAACTCTGGAGTGAGTTAATCCCATAGCACCAGCTGTGCTGTAGCTGTGCTCAGCTTGTTGTGATCTGCTTTTTTCCCATTTGGGTGTTTCTCTGTGTTTCTGATCTCAGTTCTCTGATGCTGGAGGTGTGTGAGCTGCTATTTTTTACCAGTTTAAAAAGACTCAGGTAGTTAACTTTCTTCAAATTAGACATATCACGCTGTTGTACCATTGCTAACTAAAATGTTGGAAATGCCCTGCTTCTGCCAGTGTTTTGTGTGGAACTGAACCTGTGCTTCCCCCCAGGAAAACAGAATGTGACATCCGCATGCGGCTGCCCTGGGTGTCCAACGAGCACTGCAAAATCGAGATCAACGAGAACAAGGAGGTGAGCTGCTGGTGTTGGACTGAAACATGCCCTGCCTCGCTGCATCCCTGCAGCTCACTCACTCAGGTTTTGTTTGGGTTTTCAGGCAGTCCTGACCAATTTAAGCTCAGTGAACCCCACGCAGCTGAACGGGGCTAGCTTGGAGCAGCCTGTTCCCCTGAAGCACGGAGATGTGTTAACCATCATCGATCGTTCTTTCAGGTGCGTGCCAGGCTCTTCAGTTATTTGATTTAGAGCAGAAATTAATGAAATTTAGTTCTTACTTCTTTACAAAGTCTTCATCAGAAGGCAGGATTGCTTAAAGTTATCTTTTTATCACTTATGTTGCATTAAGCTAAATCAGTAAAGATAAAATTATTTAGACATCATTCTGAATTTGTTTTAGGGGGAAATTTTAAGTGGTTTGAAGTTGCTAAAGCCTTTCAAATGGAGATGTGTGCATTGTTGGGAGGGGGCAACTATTCCTAGGTCATTCCTCTTAGCAATCAGAACTGTGTCATCAATTATGTGACAAAAAATGGTATTTTTAAATATTTTTTTCAGGTTTGAATATCCTCTGCAATCAACACCAAAAAGGAAGCGTTCCAGGTCTCCAAAAGATGAAACTCTGCAGGTAACTTTGTGGCTCTGGGTTTTTTCTTTACAAATATATTGGTAATAGTGACATAATTTTATATTTCCTTGTCCTGTTTTCTTACTAAAAGTAACTTTTCAGCCCTAAACTGCCTTTTTGTCTTAAAATACAAATCAACTTTTTCTGACAAATACTTTGAAAAATTTAGTAAATTTTAGTCAAAAATTTGCCACTGTTTGGTAAAAGATAATTAATATTCCATGATGTTACTAAGAGCTATAAATTGGATTTGGTAAGAAGGGGAGATTCAAGTGTTTTATTCTTATTTTACAGCTGCTTTGACAGCTCAGAATTTAAATGATAAAACAAGATAAACTTCTCTCTAGGGCCTCAAATGTATTGGCCAATGTTAAATATTGAAAAGATCAAGGATTTAATTTCAATACTTTAAGGCTTGTTTAGGGACAGTGAATATTCTCTTATAAATAGTTTTTCTCAATGTAGAATTGAAAGCTGAAGTATAAAATATTTGTTGCTCTGCTGTAATGTTGTACAAATTTACAGGTTCTTCATGTTCAGCAGGTGGCAGAAGTGGAATTACTACACAAACAACCTCCAGGAGCTAAAAGTGTTGATGCTTCAGGTGGGTGCCTGTTTTATGAGGATTTTGTTTGCTTTTGTCCCCTTAACTGCATTTATTATTGGCATTAGAATTAAACCAAAGTTAAAAGAGGGAGGAAAAGGCATTTTAAGACTTTCCAATCTGACTGTACCTTGCTGTGTCTGTTTATCTTATTATGTTTAAATGCTGTGAATTCACCTTAGACATTAAAATTTAACTTGAAATGCTCTGCTGACCTACAGCTACACTTTTTCTAGCAAATATTGCATTATCTCATGCATTTTTTCCTAATAAAAAATTGAAACAAGTATCATTTCAAAGGTACATGGTATATATTGAATTAATTGTTTACAGGAACTGTTTCCTGTAGAAACAGAAAAACCCAGAGCAGCTAATTCTGGATAATTATAACCCATGGACTGCTTAAATGCCAGAACTTCACCTTCCCATCCTTCTTGTATTAAACAATCCTGATCTTCAGAGAAGGCTCTTAATTATCATTTCTGACAGATTTTTGTCCCAATGCCAAAAGCCCCAGCTGCTTCCAGGTGTTCCATTTTGGTAGATCCTGATTGACCAGGAAGATCCTTGCTGACCTGTATCTTCTCCATTGGGAGGGAAAATAAGGAATTTTTAATCTGTATTTATGGAACTTTTCTTTGTAGTTCTGCAATTTTAAAGTAACTCTGCATCTGTATTTTTGTGTTGCTTTGCTTTCTTTGTAGATAATGCTGAGTGTGAAGAAAAAAATGCCAATGAAAAGAAACAAACTCCAGAGAAAAATCTTCCTGAAGCTTTCCCTGTCAAACTCCAAACACCCAAATCTTCACAGAGAATACATCGTGTTCTTAAGAAGCAAAATGAAATGTCTCCCTTTAGTAAACTCTATGAAAGTGTGAAAAATGAGCTGAAAGTGGAGAAACCTTTGCACAGGAGAAGTTCCTCTCAGCAAGCTGCAAAAGGAGACCCTGGGAGTGTTCTGCCAGAACCAAGTGCTGCCATTTCATCCCAGAGTTGTCTTTTTGATCTGGGCAGCCTGGCTAAAAGAAAGGAATCAGGCAGGATGGAAAATACTGAAAAATGCATAATTGTGAGACGAGAAGAAGAAAACAGCCCAGGGTCTAACCAGCTGTCAGCTGCGGGGAGAACTCCCAGGAGGAGTTTTACCAGGAGTCCTCGAACTCCCATTTCAAAGGAGGTGTCAGGAGATACCAGTCAGAGTCCATTGCAGGATCCCAAGGCATTGAGGACACCAGGCAGATCCAGAGGTGCTGCAGTTACACCCAAACCCAAGGAGAGCCACAGGAGCTCCCTGGTTTTGCTGGAGCAGTGCTCCATAGAGAGGTTTGATTGCCCAGCTCAAGGGACAGTGTGCAGCCCCCGAGGCTGCAGTGCTTCTGGAGGAGGTCCGTGTGTGCTGAGCACACCAACGCCCACGAGGAAGAGTCCCCGCTCTCTTCTTGTGTCACCTCCCAGAGAAAGCACTGGAATGAATCCTGGAAATGCTGGCACTCCAAGGACCCCACGGCGTGGGTCACTGAAACTGCAGTCACTTCCAGAGATCCCTGCTGGAGCTCCAAGGGAAGACCCAGTGTGCAGAATTGAGAACACACAACTGCCTTTGCCAGAAGAGAAAAGCTTAAAGCAAAGACGAAACAGCAAGCAACAAACACCAGGAAAACCTGCCCAAGAGGTGCTGAAAGAAATCTGGGATCAGGCTGAAAGAAACCTGGATAACTCAAAGGTGGGGCATTGTGAAACCCCTGCCTCTCTCTCTAATTCCAAGAGTCCCAGAAGAAGCCCCAGGGAAAGCAAAGAATTCTTGGACAAAAGTGCCCATTCAGAGGCATTGGCTGCAGAAGGAATGCTGGCAACTCCTGCTGGTCAGACACCTGGAAGGAAAAGGGGAAGGCCCAGGAGCTCTGGAGTGCTGGCTGAAACAGCCCTGGAGACAAACACTGCTCAGGAGCAGCACGATCCAGGCACAAAAGCCAGTGGAGCTCCAGCAGAGCTGGCCATGGACAGCTGTCACCAACAGCAGGATTTGGAAGATGCTGCAAAACCTCGGAGACCATCAGGCAAGAGATCTCCTGGAAGTGCTGCTGAGCTGAGGGACACTGAGCCTGGCTCAGAAACCAAAACTTTTGGCCTCTTGGATGGAGAAGACTCAGGTAAATACCTTGGATTCCCTGCCTTGTTTTTTGTATGAGAGAAATTCTGTAGCACTTTCCTAAGAATTCTCCTACTTGGGCCAAATGTGGAACCAATTACTAACACTAATTGAAAAATATTTATCATGGAGTTACATTTGACCTTAACAATCCACAATATGTATAAAATATCCTGGATTTAATTCATTTCCCTTTCAGGTAAGTTTCTCTGGGTTTTGTTGCCAACTTTGAAATGCACAAGGAAAGGTTAAAATGCTGCTTTGGATTCTTGGGTATCTAAAAATCGTTTCAATTGTTCTTTTCAGGCAAGACAAAAAGAATCTCTCAGAAGAGGAAAAGTGGTGAAACCCTCCCTCCGACTTTGGGCAAAAGGAAGAGGGTGTCCTTTGGTGGTCATCTGAGCCCAGAACTCTTTGATAAAAGTTTGCCTCCCAACTCTCCCCTGAAAAAAGGAGCCCTCCCTGCCAGGAGGAGCTTACCCCATGGAAGCTCTCCTCGGGCTGTGCTCAAAAAGGTTCAGGGCTTGAAGCACTTGACAGATCAGGTAAATGTTCAGAGTCATCAAGTTGCTGAGTCCATTATCATGATCAGAATTTAGAAATTCCAGTATATATGTATTTATTCTATTTATTAATTCAAAATTAGTAGTAACCCTTGTGTGATGCATGCTGGTGTCACTCATGAGTGTTTGGGGATACTCAAAGAGTCATCAGCTAAAAAAGGTTTATTATAAAGTGAAGTTTATTATAAACCAAGTTCATTGGCAAAGTCAACTCTGCTACTTACTGGATGGGTAAAACACACAAGGAAAAATCAGGCTAAAATTTAAAATCAATCAATTTGAAACTAAAATGGACATAAAAAGATTTAATTGGCGGTTGGGGATGGATGAAGGGTAAGGATGGGAAAGGGTGAGGATCAAAAGTGGGGTAAGCCCTCCTGCCAAACTTAGCCCAGACTTGATCAACAGTTCAGGAATCATTTATCATTCCTGAAAAAGTAAAATCCAAGTCTCAGGCAGGGTTTGCCTGGACTGATCACTTCATTAAAAAGAAGGAAACATCCTCCATTCACTAATTGGTTTTTGGTTTGGTTTTTTTTTTTTCCTAGGAAGAAAAAAAATCACCCAACAATTCCCCAGCCCAGCCACCCCCAGATGCCTCATCCCCTGTCTCAGCTCCCAGAATCCCTGCAGGCTCTCCAGCCCCCTTCAGGAGAGGGCGTTTCTCCATCTCCCAGCCCCCCACTCCATTCCCAATTGCAGAAGAGAAGGATGCTGGCACAGAAGACACTGATCCAGAGGGGAAGAGTGGTGTCCAAGGGAAAACCCCAAAATCTTCTCCTGCTGCCCAAGATGCCAAAGCCTCGGTGACAGGGACCCCTGCCAGGTCGGCCAGAGGTGCCCAGCTGCGCTTGAAGAGCTCTGCTATGAAGAGCAGAGGTAGGGCTGTGGCTGTTATCAGTGCCAAGAGGAGAAGTGGTGCCTCCAGTGCCAATTTATTAGGTTGGTTTCAGTAGTTAATTTTAATACTCACTTTCATGCTTTCAAATACAGGAACCACACTGGAAAAGTCTTCTTTTGTTCTGCAGAGGCCACCAGATCATTGGTGAATCTTCTGAAATCTGCTGGCCTTATTGGAAATGCAAAGTGTTGAATTTTTTTGTTCATAAAGCAAATTTATTGAAGCATCTATAAAGATAATTAAAGACAAATATTAATGTTCAGAAGTTTTAAAAATGGTAAAACTATTGCAAGGTTAGAGTCATGATCTTTAAAATCTGTCAAGTAATGTTAAACTAAACCATGTTTATCACATCAGTTTTGTTTTGAAAACCTTAACCTTTTATAGCAATTCACCTTCACTTTGGTTATTTTGTGCCTTCTTTTTATACAAGGCTCACAAACTTTGTCCAGGAACTGGGCTGTATTTAACTAGTCAAAGTGGTACATAAGTGATAGACATAAAAAGTAGGATCATAACTGGGTGTTACTTTCAAATCCTCAGAATTCCCAGTGTTGAGCACTGATTTGAAATAGTTTTGACAGCATTGGAAACTGTAGTAGGGGAGTTCTGGTTCTTCAGGTTTTGACTTTTGAATAAATTTTGAAGTAGGGTGTATTTGTCACCTGTTTTCATCAGTTAAATCAGTTTGACAAAGTCAAATTCCCCATTCACCCAGGAATTTTCATTACTTTATTATTCTGTCCATTTTAATGGCAGCAGAGCTCTTGACAAATACCAGTGGCATTCCATTTCTCACCACATCTGTAATTTGCTTTTTAATATCACTGCATCAATTCTTTCTGTGATATGAAAAGAACATCACAGCTCTTAAAAAATTCAGATCCAAAAATAAAACTGTTTCCAGAGCTGTTTCAGGTAATTTCCTGGATGCTTGGCATTTTCCTCTGCATCCTGCACACCCTGGCAATGTCAGCTTTTCAAAGTTCTTTTTATTTACAGACTGACATAGCAATTCTGACAAGAGAATAGCAGCATCCTTTTCTTGGATGGAAAAGGAACAGCATTTCCCTTTTTATCTCTGTTTTTAAAAGTCATTTCTTTTATATGATCACTTTGTTCTGATAGCTTTTTTTCCTGAAGTAAACAAGGCAGGTGTCCTACAACTTGCAGATTCATTTATTCCACAGCTGTAATTCCCTGCTCCCACTGCTGTGTACAGAATGATGCTGTGATGAAGATAACCTTGCTTTGGGAATTTTGGGAGTGTGTCACAAGGAGAAAGTGATACAAGAAAAATTATGGGAAGTCTGTATAGATCTAAATTCAGGATAAATAACTGAAATTCCTCAGGAAGGTGATGAAAGAAACTTCACTTAGAAACAATTTCTGTTGTTAAATCTCACCAGAGTAAAGCTCATCTATAATAAACGAGGCTGAAAAACTCATGGCAAGTTTCTGTTGAGAAAAATTAGTTCCTTCCAAAAGAGAGCGGAAGTAACTGGGTCAGTGTTCAGCTGTAGGATCTGAGCTGTGTTTGACACTGTGAAGATCATTGTTTTGGTGTGGAAAGCCACACTGGGTACTTGGAGTCTTCTTAAACTTCAGCTGAAATTGGATTTTCAAATTGAGAATATTTCAGAGAATACTTCAGGTGTTATTGGATAATAACAACCACTCTCCTCTGCCAGACTGCAGAAAATGTATTGGAATCATAAAGAAATAATTGTGAACTTCCATTTACACAGCTGAGAGTTAAATTGGTTCTTTCTCCTTTTCTTTTAGTTGCAAAATCTTGGGCAGAAGTGGTAAAATTGGGGGTTGCAAGACCACAGCCAAAGACTGCTAAAAAAGCTGTCTGTAAAGGAAGAGCCCTGAAGAGATTAAACCACCCACCAAAGGTATCCTTTTCTTTTTTGTGTTGCTTTATTTTCTTACATAACCACCAAGCAGCTTGGATGGACTTTGATCGAGAAGCTGAGCTCTTGGTGTGATATAAAATGGGAGTCAGTGTCTCCCACAGCATGTGGGAAATGGAGATTTGTACAGAAATAATCACAGAAATTTTAGGGTTGGAAAAGACCTCCAAGATCTTGGAATCCATCCTCTGATCATAAAAATCAGGACCTGCCTTTCCTAAACTCAGGCTGGCTAGACCTTCCAACCCTCATCCTCCAGCCTTCTGGAACCTCAGAGTTAACCATGACTGATGAGAAATTATGGAAGGAGCTTGGCCACCTCTTCCACCATGAATCTTTGTTTAATAACTTTGTTTTTTCTTTTCCCTTTGCAGACTCCAGAGAAGAAAATAAAAGGTCACTTCAGCACAGGTCATGCAGAGTCACCTGCTACCATAGTTGTGGGTAGAGCTTATTCCACCACAGTCAGGTCAGCTGGACACGTCCCCAAAGTGGTAAACAATCCCAAGCTGAAGCTAAACATGGATATGGATGAAAGTTTCACAGGTGAGATTTCAAAGCCTGTTGCTTCATCTGAGGTGAGATTTCAAAGCCTGTTGCTGTGCAGTTCTTTTGTCAAAACATCTGCTCATTTCTCCAAATATCATTTCTAGGGGTGCCTGAAATGTTCCAAACCCCCAAAAATCAGGGAGGAAGAACATTTCCTTTGACTGCTGCTGAGAATGCTGATGTTACACCACCATGGGCTGCAGGGGACATTTCTGACTTGCACACTCCTGAGGAATCTGGTAGGTTTGGTATTTTAAAAAAAGAATATTTGGGTATATTATGTGTTAGCAGCAGTCTCAGTCTAGGCAGACTTAACTGAGGTTGCATCCAGCAACCCATGAGAGGAACCATTGAGCTTTATCAGGTAGTAAAAGACAATGTAATTCCAGTTAGTTTCTGAGTAGGATATTTTATTGTTCATTCTATTTGGTATGGAACTTCAAGCTGCTGATGAGACATTCAGACTCTGAATGCCCAATGCATGTGTTTGGATTTTGATTTCTAGAAGGGTATATTTGAATTTGATTTTTTTATTATTATTATGCAGCAATTAAAATGTTTGGATTTTCTGCTTAATTTATTTTCCAAATGACATAAGTCTACTGCTTATTTCAGGAGAGATGATGGTGTCACCATTAAATAATTCAGATGCTTCAGAGCAGAAGCAAGAGAGTCCAGGCATATTCCACCTTCTGAGAGAGGAGTCATCTCCATCTATGTTTGATGAAACAGCCACAAGAACTGCTGAAAAGAGAAAAGCTGTGCACAAAGATACCATGGATAGTTTGGCAGTAACTCCAGAAAAACCAGCATCTCTCGTGAAATCGGGAAGTAAAAGAAGGACTCCAAGGCAGAAACTGGAGCCAGCTGAGGTCATGTCAAGCAAAAGGAAGATTTTAAGGACCCCTGAGCAAAGGTCAGAACCAGGAGAGGTTTTGTCAGGTATCAAGAGGGTCATGAAGACCCCAAGGCAGAAACCTGAGCCTACAGAGGTTCTGTCAGGCATCAAACAGATCATGAAGACCCCGAATCAGAAATTGGAGCCTGCAGAGGTTCTGTCAGGCACCAAGCACCTCTTGAAGACCCCAAATCAGAAATTGGAGCCTGTAGAAGTTCTGTCAGGCATCAAACAGCTCTTGAAGACCCCAAAGCAGAAGTTAGAGCCTGTAGAGGTTTTGTCAGGCATCAAACAGCTCATGAATACCCCGAATCAGAAATTGGAGCCTACAGAGGTTCTGTCAGGCACCAAGAACCTCTTGAAGACCCCAAATCAGAAATTGGAGCCTGTAGAAGTTCTGTCAGGCATCAAACAGCTCTTGAAGACCCCAAATCAGAAATTGGAGCCTGTAGAAGTTCTGTCAGGCATCAAACAGCTCTTGAAGACCCCAAATCAGAAGTTGGAGCCTACAGAGGTTTTGTCAGGCATCAAACAGCTCTTGAAAACCCCAAAGCAGAAGCTGGAGCCTGTAGAGGCTTTGTCAGGCATCAAACAGATCATGAGGACCCCAAAGCAGAAGCTGGAGCCTACAGAGGTTCTGTCAGGAATCAAACAGCTCTTGAAGACCCCAAAGCAGAAGCTGGAGCCTGTAGAGGTTCTGTCAGGAATCAAACAGCTCTTGAAGACCCCAAATCAGAAGCTGGAGCCTATAGAGGCTTTGTCAGGCATCAAACAGCTCATGAGGACCCCAAAGCAGAAGTTGGAGCCTGTGGAGGCTTTGTCAGGCATCAAGCATCTCATGAGGACCCCACGGCGGAAGCCAGAGCCAGTGGAGGACCTGTCAGGCATTAAGCAGCTCCTGAGAACCCCTCAGCAAGAGCTGGAACCAGTCACAGATGAAATTGCCTTGCAAAGGTTGCTGGAGACTCCAGGAGAGAGCAGGGTAGCAGTAAAAGCTGCGCCAGCCGTGACTTCAACCAAGAAAAGCCCAAAGCTGAAATCCCAACCCGTGGAAGACATGGTTGGCATCAGCCGCATTTTCCAGACGCCAAAGGAGAAGGTGGAGCCTCTGGAAGACATGTTTGGAATTAGCAGACTGATGAAGTCTCCTAAAGAGAAATATCAACCAGTTGAGGATTTTGTGGGGCTGCAAAGGCTCATGGCAGAACCCAGGCAGAAATCCTCTGATTCTGAAGTAGACTATGCTGGAGTGACTGAAATGTTTGGTACCCCAGAGGAAATGAAGGTAAAATACTTCAACTTTTGGAAAGGATGTTTTTAGACTTTGAAACCTGTGCTGAAATTAATTAGACTTCCTAGTATGACACTTTCCATCCTGCAACATTTTTTAGTGACAGCTGCATTTGTGTGTGTTAAAACGTATTTATTTGAAAGGACCTGTCACAAATGAGTGTTTTAAGGTTGTTTAAGTATCATTAAAAACAGGCTTAATATTAAAGTGATAAGGTTAATATAAAAGTGACATTCCCAGCACCTCATTCACCATTCCACACTGACCATTACAGGCAGGAGAAGTGAAGTTCTCCAGTTAGTGGGTCAGGGTTGGTGATGTCTGTGCCTGGTTTGTTCTGGTACTGCTTTTTATTGTGAGAAGAATCTTGATCTTCAATGGAGATGCGCTGGCAATCTCTGCCAGTATCATTTCCTGAAAAAATTATTTTGATTCTGGTGTTCCATAGGTAAAATGCTGAGTATCCCTGGGCTTAGTGCTCAGAACTACAATAAAACACTACAGAACACTCAATTTCTCTTCAATACCCCAAATTCCCTTTGAGCACTGATTTGGGCACTTGTCAACCTCTCCACAATGTTGGCTTTCACTTTAGATGGGCAAGAATTCAATTTGTTATGTTAGCAGGTTTCTATGGATGCATTTATAAGACTAATTGATTTAATTTGTCAAGAGAAAGGTTTCACAATCATTTTTATAAACATTGCTGTACATTCATCTGGTATTGGTGGCTCCACAAGTTCTTGTCCTGTCAGACATGCATTTATTGGTTATTTTTTATTCCTTTAGGTCAGATCAGTGAATGTTATGGATTCTCAGGGAGAAATTGCACCTCCTGGTTCTAATTCCAGTCATAAACATGGTAAGAACAAATGTTTTGCTTAGAGGAGTAATGAATATATAAAATCATAAATGTTACTATGAAGTTCAAATGTTGTTTAAACCTCTCTCAGTGAGCCCAGCTATTTCCTGAGCTAAGATAATTTTTTCCCTTTGACCTATCCAAATAAATTAAACAACTTCAGTCAGAAGCCTGGCCTTTAATCTACGAATTGGTTAAATATTTCTTTATTTATTGTATGATTTGTTTGAGCAAGATGCTTCTGTGAGGGAAATGGAAATACACAGATACTTTGATCAGGCACAGGAATGTCTCATTTTTGTTTGTGCTCTTTGCCCTGTTCTAGAAGGGAAAGGAAGAATTTCCCAAGGTGAAGATTCCCAACAGAAGGACTCAACTGGTGAAGAGCAGCCCACCCAGAGACCCAGAAGGGGCAGGAGGGCTGTGCCTCCTGCTGCAGCAAAGCCAAGTGAAAATGATGTGAGTTTAAAGGAGTTGCAGAGTCCTGACACCCAAGAGGAGGTGGGAGTGATCACACCTGAAAACAAGGGAAGAGGAAGGAGGACAAAGCGTTGCATACAAGAAGTTGTTCCAAAGTGCCCTGATCAGGAAGGGCTTAACATTGTTTCATCTGTGGAACCACCTGGAGCTGCTCAGAGACCAGGGAGAGGTAAAAGGAAAGAGCTGAAGGAGTTAAAACATCCAAATGAAAATCTGGAGTCTTATGCTGAAGATTCCTCAGTGCTACAAAAAGCACCTGCAAATACCAAACAGAGTTTGCAGGACTGTGGCACCAATGAAACTGAAGATGATCCAGGCACAAAGACAGGACCTGGAAACATTGAGAGTGAAATGTGTCAGCTGCAAACAAGTTTAAATAATCCTGATAGCAAAGCTGCTGACAGTGGGATAGAGGACAGTGAAGAAGTGCTCCTGTCACCGAGGAGGAGGCGCAGAGGAATGGAGAACACAGAACCTGTGATTCCACCGAGAAGAGGGAGACGAGCAAGGAATGACCAAGGTAAAGCAGCTTCTCCAGGAGACCTTCAGGGAACAACCAGAAAGCTTCGTAAAGACCCATCCCCAAAGGTTTCACAAAGACAGGAGCAGGCTTGTGACAAAGCTCCTGAGGCTGTCACAGCACAAGAATCTGAAAATGGCACTAATCTTGAACTAAGGGCAACAGAGAGAAAAGTTAGGTCTCTTAGAAGTACTAGAAACAGAAAGCACTCAGCTGAAATAAAAGCAGACACTCGTGGGGTCGCACTTGAAAATACACAAAACATTCAGAAAACTGAGGAAACATCAACTGAAACTGATGCTGAAACACAATCCCACGTGAAAAATAAGATGAAAGGATCTCAGGGATATGAAACAGAAATTGCTCAGGAAAATACAACAGAGGCAGATCGAAGATTAAAGGCAGAGTCACCTTCTGCAGAGACAAACAAAATGCCAGTCAGTGCTCAGAACATGGAAGCAAACAGGGCTAGAAACAGGAGAGGCAAAAAAGACTCTTTGGAGCAGAAAGCTGAGGAATTTACTGAAAATGTGAGCAGCCTAAAACCAATTGCTCCCAAATTTAAGTCAGAAACAGAAGTGGATGAATCTTCTCTGCAGGATTCTGTGGGCTCTGTTTGTGTCAATGCAGCCCAAGGCAGGGAGGAGCAGCCCAGCCCAGGTGCCCCATCAGTCCCTGCTGCAGACAGTGCCAGTCCTGCGCAGGGCACTCAGAGGAGGACAAGAAATGAAAGGGGAATACTGAAAGCAAAGCAAACTGAAATCCTGCAGGGCAATCCAGCACAAAAAAATGCAGTGGTGTGTAGAAGAGGAAGAGGTAAAAAAGTTAATTTTCAGCTTGAAGAAAGCAATTCCAAAGCAATTGAAGGAAATAGTTTACCTGAGGGTGATGAAGGGATGACTGACAAAGATAATCAACATGAGAATTCTGAAAATCCTCCTTCACAGGGAAGGAGGGGCAGGAGAAAGCAACTTGATTCCATCCCACAAAAAGCTAGTCCTGCCTTTATAGGAAAACAGACATTAAGTGCAGATCATAAAGATGAGGCTGTTGTACAAGAGCCAGGATCAGCTTTGGAAGCTGCTCCCTCTTCAGCAGAGGACAATCCACCGAGGCGGGGCAGGAGACGTGAGGTGGCTGCAGCATCACAGACCAGATCTCCTTCTGTCAGAACGAGACGTGGGCTGCTGGAAGGTGATGCTAAACAGATGGCACAGAGAGAAGAGGAAAATCCAGCTCTGGGTAATAAAACTTTACAGGCAAAAGTGAATGCACCAGCAAGGGACAGAAGGAAAAAGATGGAGCCGGCAGCAGAGGCAAGAAGTTTAACTCCTCTCCAAGGAAAATGTGGCTTGTCAGAAACTAAAGATGAGGGTACTCAGGAAGAACAAAGTGTGCCTTTGGAAGCAGTGTCCTGTGCCAAGGAGAAGCCACCAGGAAGGGGTAGAAGGAAAGAAACTGCTCTGGCATCACACACAACCAATTCCATCTCTCTTCGAGGGAAGCGCAGGGTGCCGGCAGGTGACGGAGAAGAAGCTCCCAAAGAAGAGCAGAGTGTTCCCTTAGAAACTTGTGATCCATCAGGAAAAGAAAATCAACTGAGAAGAGGCAGGAGGAAGGAAACTGTCCCCTTGGTAGAAGTGAAAAGTTCTATTCAAGGAAACCAGGTCCTGTCAAAACAAAGTGGCAGAAAAAATAACAATAGGGAAGCTAAACAGAATTTGGACCATTCTTCCCAAGAAAATACGGAGCTTGTAAAAGGGAGCTTGAGGCAAGCAACCACTTCACTGGCTCTTAGTCCCACCTCACTTCAGGGTTTGCCAGAAGATGGCAAAGACACAGTTCCTGAAGAAAAAGGTAAACTTTTGGATGTAGCTCCACCTGCAAAAGAAAATCCATCAAGAGTGGACAGGAAGAAAACAAGTTCTTCCACCTCTGAAGAAACAATTTCCACTTCTCTCAGGGGAAAACCCAACCTGCCCAGAGGCAGAGCTCAGAAGAGGATTCTTCAAGAAAGTGAAGATGCATCTCCAGAAAATAATCCATGCCAAGGAAGAACAAGGCAGTTGAGAAACAACAGGAGGAAGGTGGAGGTGTCATTAGAGGCAGCTCCTTCTCCCCATGGAAGCAGTGACTTGCCAGGAAGTGGCAGCACTCTGGTAACTCAGGATTTGAGTGGAGCTTCCACTGGTTCTGAAGAGAATCAGTCAGGAAAAGGCCAGGAGGGTGACCCTGCTCCCACCTCTCGCAGAAGGAAGTGCCAGCTGCCAGCAGAGGATGTGCCACCCAAAAAACTAAAATCAGGTGAGGCAAGGCTTGGCCTTCTCTAAGGTTGGCTGAGTTTGTGTAGATACAACAATTGTGTGCAGAGCTCTGGGGCTGCTGATGGAAAAGATCCAAGATCCCAGCTCCATCTGCTGCTCCTGGGGCTCCAGCCCCTTGCCCAGCTCCATTCCCTTCCCTGCTCACACTCCAGCCCCTCCTGAGCTGAGGGACCCAAAGCAGGCTCAGCACTGGAGGTGCCTCCCCAGTGCCCAGGACCCAATCCCTGCCCTGGTCCTGCTGCCACCTAAAATATTCCCTGGAGTTTCCATCTTGACTTAAAAACCTCCCAATTAGAAAATATTATCAAATGAATGTCTTGAAGTAGAAATGGCAGCAGCTCTTAAGTGCTGCAGCAAGGAGTTTCCTGCCATTAAACTTGCTCTGTTTTCATTTGTGCAGGACTTTGGTGTTGGTTCTGTTTTAGTTTTACATATCAGTGGAAAGAATTTGAGCTCAAATGGCAGCTAATTGGTTTTGGTGCTCTCATTAATGTTAACCTACTTTCAGAAATAGCTGTAAATCCTCAGGGATCCAACTTAAAGGATATTGGATGTGCAGAAGTGTGGGGTTGGTATCTGGTTTGTTGAATTCAGAGATGTAATCTTTGGAATGTTGTCATTGGGGACGTTTCCATTCAAAACAATGTAGGTGAAGATGGAATTTTGTGGGAAATGTTTGATTGATGATACAAATTTACATTTTTTTCCATGTGCAAATAGGGAATGATGAAAATGGGTCTCTCCAAAGAGGAAGAAGAAACAAAACTAAACTTGGAGAAGAGGATGCAAGGGTGGCTCAGACCACTGGAGGGATGGAGAGGAGGACAAGATCCAGCACAAGAACAAGGAAATAGCCTCAGGAGTCCCAGAACCAGTTTTTAAATCAATTCAGTAATTCCAATTACAGGTTTTTTTAATGTGAATTGATTTGCACTCTGATTTTAAGCTAAGATTTTTGGTAATTACGTGGTTGCTTTACAAATACAGATAGGAAGTAGATATTTCTTTAGTAGCTTTGCCATTATGTGGTGGTTCCTAAACCATGGGGTGCTTGAGCAAAGCTGCAAACATAAATTACATTATGTTTTACCAGTGTCTCTCCCCTTTTTCCTATCAGTACAACAATCAGGAAGCCATATTACTGCCAGCTAAAGCTATTTTCTGCTGAAATTTTCCTATGCTTAAGTTTTATTTTTCATTGGAGTTCTGTAAATATTCTTTTAAAAAAAAATAGTTGTATTAGCAGAAGTATTACGCTAAATTTTTAATAACTTTTTTAAAAAAATAAATTTGTATTGAAAAGTGCAGATTCTGAAGTCATTAAACTTGTAAACAGTCTGACACTTGTGTGGTTTTTTTGGTTTTAAGAACACTTAAGAATAATTGCTGCTGTCTTCACAAGTTCATTTCTAAGGTTCAGCCTCTGTGGTTGATGTGGTTTGGAGACAGAATTTTTAGGACTTTTTACAGATAATTTGTCTTCATGGCTGGGGGCTTCTTAAATGCAGAAACAGAGAAAATTCAGGCTGGGCATCAAACTTGTGCAGTTTTTAGACCTGACTTAAAATCCTTTGTTTATGTGGTGTGTGAGGCATTGGAGATAGTTCTGCAGCAGAGCAGTTGGAATTGGAATTGTTCAGGTTGGAAAACACCCCAATACTCCAAACCTCAAAATTTATATAATATTATGATTTTTTTTTTTTAATTTAGGTTGGATTTTTTTTGCTTGTCAGTTTTTTTATCATGTGGAATGTTCTGTACCCATATCCACAGAGGGTTTTTATTGAATTATAATGCACTTTTTTATAATTACTTAATTCTAGTGTGAAAATTCCAGTCTGTCCATACATGCAGGTGCAGAATCTGGTACTTTCCTTTAAACTTCACATGGTTAAATATGAGAATTGGAATATTCTGTGGTGGGGGGGGGTCTTTTGGTTTGGTTTGGTTTTTTTCTGATTTTTTTAAACCCTGTTTCCCAATCATGACATTCCTAAAACTTTAACCCTGAAATCTCAGGGGAAAGCAAACTTTTGCCATCTCCCCTAAAATCAAAACTGTCTCCTCTGTGTAAGCAATGCCATGGTTGGGGAATACAGGGATCCACAGGAATATTTTTCTGGTTCTAAGAAGTTGTTTGGGTTTTTTTTCTCCAGTCACTCTGTCACTTTTGGGTTTGGTCCCAGTTCAAATCTAACAGAAGCTCAGCCCAGATTAAATGCCTCAATTGTCCAGAGCTGGGGTTTCTCCCCAAGATGGAATTTGTGGATAAACTAAACTTGAGGAACATCTCCTGAAGTAAATTCTCCTTCTCTAGTACTAAAAAAATAAATCAGGAATTGTCTCCTCTCATTGTCACTTTCCCAGGTGCCTCACTGGAGCTGGTCTCAAGACTGAGCAGGAAGCCTGGGCAGAGTCTCTCCTTGAGGAATGTGTCCCACTGCCTTTGTAGGAATTGGAGAGATCTCCCTGAGGAATTTATCCCACTGCCTTTGTAGGAATTGGAGAGATCTCCCTGAGGAATTTATCCCACTGCTTTTGTAGGAATTGGAGGGATCTCCCTGAGGAATTTATCCCACTGCTTTTGTAGGAATTGGAGGGATCTCCCTGAGGAATTTATCCCACTGCTTTTGTAGGAATTACAGGGATCTCCCTGAGGAATGTCTCTCACTGCTTTTGTAGGGATTTGAGGGATCTCCCTGAGGAATTTATCCCACTGCTTTTGTAGGACCTGGAGGGATCTCCAGAGTTAGATCCCAGTTTCTGTAATGCCAGGAGCACACACGTGCTCTGCAGATCTGTGCAGGGCCAGGTGTGTTTGGTGAAGGGTTGGACCAGGTAGGATGGGAATTCCCAAAGCAAGGCTTCACTTGTGGAAGTCTCTCAAAAAGTGATGTTGTTGTTGTGTCGTTTCTGGGAGTGTTCTACAGCCAGCCAGGGAAATCAGGAGTTTAAGGCATGTGGCTGATGCATTTTCTTGTACATAAACCTGGGTTTGGTTGTGGGGACCCTGCAGCCACCCAGACCTGGGCTTTGCTCACTGCCCAGGATGTTTCCAGAGAAGATTCACTCCATGCTCTTTTGTAGAACTGGTATTTAACGTGAATTCCTGTTGATTCAAATTAGATAAAGATGTGTTTTGTTTTATAGGCAGCTCCATTTCCAGTCTGAAAATTTGAAACTGCAAATCTACCTCAAGGTAGATGATTCTGAGGGGAGAGCTGAGAAATCTTTTACCTGAGGGGTCAGCCAAAGAAACAAATCTTCTCTTTCCTCAAGGAAAATTTCCAAATTATCTTCTGTTATTTCTGTAGAGCTGCATCTTCATTGTTGGTTGTGTGGCAGCACAAATTAAAAATTAAAAAAAAAGGAAATTGTAGGAAAATTCCATTGCAAACTTTCTGCATTGTCAATCTTTTATTTTTAATCTGGGCAGATGATTTTCTTAAGGAAAGAAGGAAAGGAATGGGACATAAATAACATGAGGAGGCAGAGCTTTCTCTTTTTTAGTTATCCATGATTATACCCAGCAACTTTAAATGCAAGCAACAGATAGATCTATATGTTTTTATGTCTATGAATTTATTTAAAGCTAATTTCTCCAGTGATTTTGAGGGAGTAGTAAAGAAGAATGAGTGTTTTATATTTTGTGTAAATCTAGAGAGCTGCCTGTTGATGATATTTAATCTCTCAGCTTCATTTAGGTTGGAAAAGCTCTCCAAAACCATCGAGTCCAACTTCCAAGGCCACCACTGTCCCATGTCCCCAAATGCCACATCCTCATGGCTTTTAAATCCCTGCAGAGTATTTATTATTTAAGCAGGAGCATTATTTTTCCAGAGGTTTTGGTTTGATCCTCCTTTTGATGGCATTGTCACCACTGTGCTGTCAATTGTCACCGATCCCTGTGGGATCCTCCATCTCTCCTCTCTAAATTTCATCTCCACACTTATTAAAAATAGATGGACTTCCTGCTTCCACAACATAAATAAGGCTGAAAAATCAACTTGATTGTCACAGAGAGTTTCAAAACCTTCAAAACTTCCTGACAACAAAACTGGATTTTAATATTTCAGCCCTGCCTTGCCATCAATGCCACAGCCCTGCTTGTTCCTGACAGTCTCTTTCATATCCAATTTCCTTCCAGACTCCTTGGCCTGAAAGAGTTCCCTGACAGCCAGACAAGCTGCTTAATTACACGAAATATGGAAAGAAAACTCACCTTGGTTTGAATTTTGTACCTTTTAATTTGTCTCTTTCCATGGCATTCCTCCCCTGCCCTGACCTGGTGTGCTCCTGTTTTGGGAGAGCAGTTGTTAACCTTGGAGCTAAGCTGTAAACACCCCCAGAATTTGGGGAAATGCTGTAATTTCCCAAAGGCTGGGCTCTGATGGAGGCAATTCTCAGAGATAACAGAGGGCAGGTAATTGATGATCTTGGAGGACGTTGTCTCTGTAGATTCCCACTCCAGCTTCCTTCCCTGCTCCTTTAGAATATCATTTATGGCTGGTACTCAGAGGAGGTCACAAAAAGAAAATCCTAGAGGCAGGTGGGAACTCCCATCCTTTTAAAAATTCATTGTGAGGTTCCCTGCCACTCCAAAAGTCGTAATTAGTGAATATTCTCGGGTTTGCCAACAGAGGCTGGAATTCGTGGCTAAACTAAACTTGAGGAACATCTCCTGAAGTAAATTTTCCTTCTGTAGTACTAAAAGAGGTAATGAAAACAACTGGAAATTAAATATCAGGGTGTGGGGTCATCTGGGAACTTCTGATGGTGCTCAGGGCAGGTGTTGATGTTTTTGTGGTTCTGTGAGTGGAGGTAGGTCAGGACTTGTCAGCCTGTGACAAGCCATTAACACTAAAAATTGGGAAAAAAATGAGTATTTGAAAGCTAAAACCCCAATCCTGTTCTGATCTTCAACATTATGAATTTCCCTCTTCTATTTTAATGAATTTCAGCAAATTCTCCAGATTAATTTTTTTCTCCAGCAGGGATTTTTAAATTCCAGTGGAATGCAGGATTGTGCATGGCTAAAATACACCCTGGTAATCCCAAAGTTTGATAATCACAACTTTTGCAAGGCAGATGGCAGAAAGAGTAAAACTTTGTACTGTATTTCACTGAAGATATCAGTTTTTATCAAGAGAACTGCAGCCAGAATTTGGAATTAAAGGTGGGATACCATAAAATCATGACAGAAGTGCTTCAATACCCCCTCACTGCTGATCCTGAGCAGCATCATTCAGATCACCTTGGCCAGGAAATATTTTCAGCCAAAACCAGAAGAAATCAAAGCACTTTGAGGCAAATATTGCTGTGTCTCTGTGTAATAGTGAAGAAACTCTGGAAACAAATCAGTGTTTTTAGCACCACTTTTAGTGCTGCTATTAGACTGATCTGAATCAAGTTCCTACATTTGAAAATTTATTTTATTAAGATACAAAAATCTTGCCAGAAAATTCCTCATGGTTTATTTTCCCTCCTAAAATTGGATGTATATTTAAAACAAAACCTGAGTGAGAGGAGTTTCACCCCTCAGTGTTCATTTAGGAATTAAAAAATCCTATTTTGACTTCAGCAGTTTAAAATTTGCTGATGCAAATTTCAACACAAATTTCCCAGCTCCAGGAGAGACCTGGCCTAAGTGAACTGCAGCACTTTGAAACGGGTTTTTAATCCAGTTTAATTCAAGTTTAAACTCAAGTTTCAACCTGGACACACACAATAATTTTTTATTTTCTCTTCTGGTGGAATATGAAACTTCTTAACAATAAATTGCAGCTCTTTCTTAAACAAAAAAAAACTTATGATTTCCAGAAAAATACCATTTTTGCTATTTGTGGTAGGAGATCAAAGGACTGCACAGCTTTGCAGCCATCTGAAACGTAGAAATTTATTTCTAAATTTCTCTATTGAATTCTAAGTAAAAGTTTATTTCAAAAATGAATTTAATGTTAGCATTTAGCTTTTTAATAGAAATGTTATTATAAAGTAAGTTATGTTAGTATGAAATTATTGTAGAATCTTTCTATATGTAATATTCAGGTTTTTAATTTTCTTAATATCATTTCCTCCAGTGAGAGGATCACATTTTCTAGGGCATGATGGAATGAAAATTGGGATTTTGTGCAGTTTGGAAAGTTTTCCAGGCTGCTTGGTGGCAGAATGCAAGGAAATCTTAGTGGCCACTGTGTGGCACAGGAATGAACTCCTGATTTTCTCCTCTGCTCCTTCCAGAGGGAGCTGCATCTCCATCTGGATCTGAGGCTCTCAGTTCTGCAGCTCTTGTTTGTGAATAGCAGGGAAAGATGCAGCTTTCACTGCCCCCAAGAAGGTCAAACAGATTTTCCTAAAAACCAGCTAATTAGAGCTGTAAATTAGATTAGATCAGGCTCTTTTCAAGCACCTAGGAACATTTATCCTGTAAATCTCCCAAGAACCCACTGCCATAAATCCTTGTTTCTCTTTGAGGGGAGATACCCCACCAGCTGACCACAACTGCGCCAGTGAACTTTGTAATTCATATTTTGCATGTGTTCCTAAAACTCTCAATGACCTATTTTTAAATAATGGGAAATGAGAAACCCCTCTAGGAGGGTCAGGCAGATCAGAAATCATCCATGAGGCAAGCGAGGGGCCAAATCCATTTTAATTGAACCCGCTGAGAGCATCCCCTCAGTCAAAGCCCGAAACTAAGTTTAAAACTAAAGCTGAGACTTTTAGGTGCTGGACCAGATGAAAACCCACCAGCTTTTTTATTTTGAAGCCAAATCCTGTCAGTTTACAGAAGCCCAGCTCGTTATAGAGACACAAATCAGCCCTGCAGTGCCTTTTGGGGTGTGGGCAGTGCCCCGTAGCCCTCCCAGTTACAACGTGTGATTAATCCCAGCCAAGTCAAGCCCACCAATTAGCGCCGGCTCATTTTCCTCCCTTTCCAGCCTGTGCCTCCTTTGTTGCGCTGCTCCTCGTTCATTAGCTGGTGCACCCCGTGCCAATTAGGCAGCAGAGGCACTAATTTGATCATCTGGAGAGTTGCCTCCCAAGATCCCGGCCGTTCCTCCAGGGCGCCCCAGCTCGGCTCGGGGCTCCCGGTGCCCCTCTGGAGCAGCCTCCTGCTTCCCATTAACTAAAGGGAAACCTTGGTCCTCAGGCACAGCTCAGCCCCACTCCTGGATTAATGAAGGAGCCCCAGGCAGGGCTTGGCTGGGCAGTCCCAGGGCTGAGGTGGCTTCTGAGAGAGCAGGAACACGGACACCACATCCCAGCTCATCCCTCCCAGCCTGGCACGGCTTTCCCAGGCGCTGGCCATGGTTGTGCTGCTCCCTAGGATCAGTTCTGTGCTTAGGAGCAGCTCTTGTCCTTAGGATCAGTTCTGGCCCTAGGATCAGTTCTGTGCTTAGGATCAGCTCTTGTCCTTAGGATCAGCTCTGGCCCTGGGATCAGTTCTGTCCCTGGGATCAGTTCTGTCCCTGGGATCAGTTCTGTCCTTAGGATCAGTTCTGGCCCTGGGATCAGTTCTGTCCATAGGATCAGTTCTGTCCCTTAGATAATTTCTGTCCCTAGGATAATTTCTGGCCCTGGGATCAGTTCTGTCCATAGGATGAGTTCTGGCCCTTGGATCAGTTCTGGCTCTGGGATCAGTTCTGTCCCTGGGATCAGTTCTGTCCCTAGGATCAGTTCTGTCCTTAGGATCAGTTCTGGCCCTGGGATCAGTTCTGGCCCTGGGATCAGTTCTGGCCCTGGGATCAGTTCTGTCCATGGGATCAGTTCTGTCCATGGGATCAGTTCTGTCCATAGGATCATTTCTGTCCCTTAGATAATTTCTGTCCCTAGGATCAGTTCTGGCCCTGGGATCAGTTCTAGCCCTAGGATCAGTTCTGTCCTTAGGATCAGTTCTGTCCCTAGGATCAGTTCTGTCCCTAGGATCAGTTCTGGCCCTGGGATCAGTTCTGTCCCTGGGATCAGTTCTGGCCCTGGGATGAGTTCTGTCCTTAGGATCAGTTCTGTCCCTGGGATCAGTTCTGTCCATGGGATCAGTTCTGTCCATAGCTTCAGTTCTGTCCCTGGGATCAGTTCTGTCCCTTGGATCAGTTCTGGCCCTGGGATCAGTCCTGTCCATGGGATCAGTTCTGTCCCTTGGATCAGTTCTGTCCCTGGGATCAGTTCTGTCCTTAGGATATTTTCTGTCCCTGGGATCAGTTCTGTCCCTGGGATCAGCAGTTCCCATTTGGACAGCTCCTGTGTTTCCTCAGGACACCACTGCCCTCACCTGCACAGCACCAGGGAGGGATGAACCTTCCCAGGAGTCAAGTTCTTAAGTGATGTTGGCTGTGGCACCTCTTTGATGGAATTCATGGAATTCTAGAGTCATTTAGCTTGGAGAAGACCCTGGAGTCCAGCCACGAGACCGATTTCCCAGACCTGACCCTTGCTGTGGTTAGCAATGACCCCTCTGAGCTTGCACTAAAATTGACCCTAGAGAGAAACACCCCCTTTGCCTTGCCCACCATTGCTCCCCTCCACTGCAACTTCTAAAAGTCCAAATTCCCTGTTAGGATCTCAGAGCAGACCTTGGCTGGTGAGACAGGACTCAACATCCAAACGAGCTGAATCCTACTGGAAGTTGGGAGAGCCCAGCCTGAGCAGTCCTGACCAGTACCAGCTGAAAAAAGAGCAGCCTGTGAGTGGATTTAATAACTTCTCATATTTAAAATTGCCTTGTCATTTGAGTAATGAGCTCTGTGTGCTTTCTGCTGGAAAAGATCACCGTGGAGCTTTGTTTTTGGTGGGGTACCCACTTGGGCAGCCCAGGTGTGTTGCTAACTGAACCCAAATTATTAACCTTAATACAATTTTTAAACAATTATTAAGCTAATCGGATGCAAATTAAACAAAATGAACCTATAAATATATGTGTTTTTCAAATTAGTAATTGGATTTTTTGATGATCTTTGGCTTGACATTGATAAGCTGCTTCTCATAACAGTCTAATTAGGCAATATGTAAACTTTGGCATTCGGTTCTGTCCTAGTGGCTTTTTCAAATGATGTTTGTAAAATTTGCAATTTCATATTACAGATTAAAAATTAAAAACTGCAGGAGGCTAACATTAAAATGAGAATTCATTTCATGGAAAGCCCTGTAGACAAAATTCACCCTAATAGAATTGTGCATAAGGGGCTGCAAATCATGATCTATAGTTACACAGGGGAAGGCTTGTCAAAACCAGTATTGTTGGCCTGTAGTTCTATTCACAGTATTAAACCCATCAGTGGAGTCACTTTGGGGAAAATGCGAACATTATCAAAGAACAGTAAATTAGCAAGAAATTAAAGCATATACCCTTGCATTTCCAAAACAAAAGATCCCTTCATTAAAAACCTTTCATCAGTGGTTTAATATTCATAGCAGTAATTTGCATAACTAAATCAGTTTTCACTGATGAGAGACGACCAAAGTTTTTTTTTTTTTTTTAATTTTTTTTTTTTCTTCACTAATTTCTTTTTTGAATGAGCTCTCTAGTTTTTTGATTAAAATTTCACACCAGTAGTTGAGCAAAATTGAATACATGACTTCACTGTATTTGTGAGCATCCTCCTTTCCAAGCCCGGGGTTAAATGCTGCTGCTGGGTGAAAAGCAAAGCCTGGGCTTGCTTTGTTTACCCCTGTGTCCCTGCCAAGCTCCAACCCCACATTTGTTGGGGTTTTATTGCCTTTTCCGCCTCTCATAAACGCAGGGGGTTGGTCCAGGTGAGTAGGAATAAAGAAAAGTCATTTGAGTGCACGTTGAGAACTTTCCCTGAAAGTAAAACCCTTTTTCTAAGTCCTTTTTTATGTTTTCCAAGGACCAATTCCCTCGTGAGAAGCAGGGAGGGAAGAGGAAACAAGTTTGCCTCAGGGAATGAAGACAGAAAAGTCTTTTTCAGTGTAAATCTATCTTTTTCTCAGGAACTATTTTAAGGTGTTGATGGTAGGACTTGATGATCTTTAAGGTCTTTTCCAACCTTAACGATTCTGTGGTTCTATGTGAAATAAATTTATGTTGTGCTGGCTGAGTAACCTTTACTAGAAATGATTTTGGGAAATAATGAGATTTATTTCATGAAGAGATACAGTGGGCAACCACTCATGCAATATTTACATGTTGGCTCTGTGGGCAGGGATTAATTCATCTGAAATAATCAAATTTATTGGAGTTCTGATGTGACCTCAGCCACAGAAAACAACGGTAATATCAATTAGCAAAGACTTCATTTCTCCTCTTATCCAAACTTTTGGTCATTTATTATTACAACTGGATAGAGCTACTTTAAAAACCTTAATCTTTCCCCTTGCACCCTATTTATTCAAAGGTGTGATCTCCCAAAGTGTCTCTGCTCTAACCAGCAAACAATATTTCATTCAATTCTGATCTATTAATTCTAATTAACACTGAAGCAGATATTGGCAGGCCCTTCCAAGCTTTCTCCTCCACTTTTAAAGAAAGGCCTTGAAAGAGAAGGACCTTAAAATTTCTTGGGGTTTTTGGTTTTTTTCTGACATTTCTTTGAATGATTCATTCCATGAGAACTATTTTGTTATTTACTTTCACTCCAGAGTGGTGATAAACAGTGTCCAGCTGTGGAGGAATGAAAAAGAAAAATCAAAATGAAGAACATTGTTGTTCATAATAATAAAACCAAATTAATAATTTTTTAAATTATTTTAAATGTTGGTTATGTGAATAGAATCAAAGATATTTGATAAATTAATTTATTTCCAAGAATACCAAAGTGTCCCTTGGTTGTTTCAAAAGGCAGGGCAGGAATGATCAGGAAGGTGCTCCAACAATTATGAATGATCATTAAAATTCCTTAAAAAAGAAGCAAGGGAACCCCTCTAAAACAAAAATAATATAATCTATCTGCAAAAATGAATGGCAGGACTCACTTTGGAGGAGTCCATGGAGAGCTGACTCCCACAGGGAAGGGCTCCAGCCCCTGAGGAGGAGGAGGAGGAGGAACAGAGGCTGAAGAACTGACCCATGGCCATTTCTGTCCGTCTGTCCCTCCTGCCCGGCTCAGGGAGGGACGGAGCAGCTTTGGGGGATCCCTGGGTCCCACCACACTCCTGGGCTGTGGAGCAGCCCCAGTCCATGGAATGCTGTCCTGCAGAACATCCTGGCTGTGGGAGAGCCACCCTCCATGTCCAGCTGAGGGGGTTTGGCTCCTGCTCTGGATGCTCCAGGTGTGGCACCTGATGGTACCAAGCTGATGTTTTTTAATTAAATAAATATTTTTTTAATATTTTAAATATGTTTTAATTTAATTTTTAAGATTTTAATAATTTTGTGAGAGCCACCCTCCATGTCCAGCTGAGCAGGGTTTGGGTCCTGCTCTGGATGCTCCAGTTGCAGCAGCTGATGGTACCAAGCTGATATTTTTTAATTAAATAAACATTATTTTAAATATGTTTTAATTTAATTTTTAAGATTTTAATAATTTTGTGACAGCCACTCTCCATGTCCAGCTGAGGGGGTTTGGCTCCTGCTCTGGATGCTCCAGGTGCAGCAGCTGATGGCACCAAGGTGATGTTTTTAAATTAAATAAATATTTCAAAAATATTTTAAATATGTTTTTATTTATTTTTTAATATTTTAATAATTTTGTGAGAGCCACCCTCCATGTCCAGCTGAGGAGGGTTTGGCTCCTGCTCTGGATGCTCCAGGTGTGGCAGCTGATGGTACCAAGGTGATTTTTTTTTATTAAATAAATATTTTTTTAATATTTTAAATATGTTTTAATTTAATTTTTAATATTTGAATAATTTTGTGAGAGCCACCCTCCATGTCCAGCTGATGGGGGGTTTGGCTCCTGCTCTGGATGCTCCAGCTGTGGCAGCTGATGGTACCGAGGTGATATTTTTTATTTAAATAAATTTTTTTTAATATTTTAAATATGTTTTAATTTAATTTTTAATATTTTAATAATTTTGTGAGAGCCACCCTCCATGTCCAGCTGATGGGGGGTTTGGCTCCTGCTCTGGATGCTCCAGGTGCGGCAGCTGATGGTACCAAGGTGATATTTTTTAATGAAATAAATATTTTAAAAATATTTTAAATATGTTTAAATTTAATTTTTAAGATTTTAATAATTTTAATTTTTTTTTTCATTGAAATTCAGCAAGGATGTTCCTGTGGGAGCACATCCCCTAAGTTGGTGCCCCATGGGCTGAACACTTCCCAAAGTGCCCTGGTGCCAGGGAATGTTGGCAGGAAAACCTGGGCAGCTTCCAGCCCAAGGACAGGAGAAATTAGATTTGTTATTTTGTTTATTTATGCAACTCTCATAACCTTGGGCAATGAAACAGGATCTATATAAAAATTATTTGAATATCTAAATAAAAATGATAAAGACTGAAATTTGGTTTTTTATTATTGACTTAATCCTAATAAGATTGATATTACTTTAATTATTTATATTGGTATAAAAGTTAATACATCTAATATTGCTAAACTAGAGAATTCACTAAAAAATAAGTTTAAGTGCACAGATTGCTTTGATTAATACCTTTGCATAGTAATTAATCATAATTGTGTGGAGTGCCTAAACTGCAAGCTGAGACATTTGGGGAGGTAAATTTCCAGTGTATAAGTGACAGGGTAAAATAAACTTGGTTCTAAATCTCACCCAGCTCTAATTTGCAGTGCTAATTATTATTGTTGTATTCACCACTTCCCAAAAATGCTCCACACAAAACTTTTTTGTGGTTGGGATTTGATTTTATATTTTTTTTTTCTAATGGAAATCTGGCTTCCTAAAGAAATCCTGGTGGTAGCCCCTGACCCAAATGTACACCCAGAGCTGTTCCCCCATGGCCCTGGCCTATTTATTGCTTTCCTAACTACTCCAGCTCAAACAGGAGCTCAGAACAAAATTGAAAATGAGCTTGGGGTCTTTTCCTAGTCCCAATTTGTGCACTTCCAAAAGCACTACCCAATTTAGCCTGGCTGCTCAGGAGAGGGCAAAGGCTGCAGGAGGGCAGGGCTGGAATGTGCTGCCCCAGGAGCCTCCCCAGGCCGGGCTCACTCCTCAGCTGTGACAATCAGCAGAAGAAAAAAAACAAAAAAAAGGTTGTTTTTTAATAGTCCCCACTCAAAATATGTGTGTTTAAATCTGTCATGAGCTCTGGCAGCAAGGCAGGTTGTTGCTGAGGACAAAATAGCAATGTCTTGATATTTATATTATCAATATATCAATATTATACTGATTTTCAATAATATAAGGTACATATATTATTGTATATAAGACAATATATATAATATAATATAATATAATATAATATAATATAATATAATATAATATAATATAATATAATATAATATAATATAATATAATATAATATAATATAACATAATATAACATAATATAACATAACATAACATAACATAACATAACATAACATAACATAACATAACATAACATAACATAACATAATATAACATAATATAACATAACATAATACAATATAATATAATATATAATATAATATAGTATAATATAATATAATATAATATAATATAATATAATATAATATAATATAATATAATATAATATAATATAATATAATATAATATAATATAATATAATATAATATAATATAATATAATATAATATAATAATATGTATTATCAATATATCAATATTGTACTTATTTTCTATATTATACTCATTTTCAATAATATTAGATACTTATTATCAATTATTCAATTATATTAGATATAATTTCAAATCAAATTATCAAGTATTCAATTATATTAGATACTTATTATTGATAATTAAAGTATAGTATCAATTAGATAATACACATATTATCAATATACTTATATTTATGAAGGTGCTGCTGGGTTGTAAAGGTGGGAAACACCTGATCAGAGGAAAATATTCCAGTTTTCATTTGTGCCTTGTGCTGGGGGAACTCCTTGTCCTGGACATAATTAGGGGTTTCACTGCTCAGAGAAAAGGGCTCTGGTGGAAAAAACAAGATACTTCACACTCTCATTGCCTGCTGCAAAGTTTGTTTTTAACTGGTTGCCCAGAATGAAAATATGCATTTTATTATTTTATTTTATTTTATTTTATTTTATTTTATTTTATTTTATTTTATTTTATTTTATTTTATTTTATTTTATTTTATTTTATTTCTTTATTTCACTGTTTTACTTTATTTCATTACTTTACTTCATTTTACTCTATTTTACTGTATTATTTTACTTTCTTTTACTTCATTTTACTCTATTTTACTGTATTATTTCACTTTATTTTACTTCATTTTACTCTATTTTACTGTATTATTTTACTTTCTTTTATTTTAATTTTCTACAGAGGCATGGCTTGGTTTGAATGGTTTGTACTGATGCCTTTTCAGAATAGAAAAAAAGTCATGTTAAGGTAGGTAAGTGAATATTGACCTGGGAAAAAACCTGAAAATGTAAATGAAAAGTGGAAAAAAAAATAGGTCTTATTTTTGTCCTAGTGGAAAATCTTGAAAAGAAAATTTAATCTTAGATTTGAGTGGTACTTTTAGAGGAATGCCTGGAGCAGCCTTGGCTTTTCAGGGCTGCTCCTTCTCCAGCTCCAGCAGCAGCTCTGGGTCACCTGCCCTGACTCAGTGATGCCCACTGGCAGTTGAATTTAGAAACAAAAAGAGATTTAGAATTAAAGAAATGCTTTAGAAATCAAAAGAGACACTCAGGAAACTTTCCTGCTTTAAATTAGGAGTAAAACCAACACAAAAACCCCCACAAAGCGTAAGAGAAATACAAAATTAAAGATTAAAAATGAAAGCCAAAACTCAGACAAGGCTTTTGGTTTGCTTGGGGTATCGATGGAGTGGCAAAAAAGCCACAGACAAATATTACAAATATTTCTTGTGACTTTATTCCTGTTTTCTCCTGGCATTTCCCACCTGGCTTCACATGGGTTTGGTGTCAGGAGACACCCAGCACTCAGGGGCTCAGTCTGGGCAGGAATCAAACCACACCTTTAATAATCATTTTCATCATTAATAATTAATTAAAAAAATAATTTTGCTTTGAAAATATTGAGGTGGCCTTGTTTTGCCTGTGCTTTTAGGGAGCACTAATTTAAAATGCCTGTACTTGGATCTGGGATTTCTATGGATGGCCCAGGGAAGAGATTTCCTGCTACAATTAATTATGGAAGCTTTTACTCTTGGCAGGTAAAAAAAAATCTGTTCCATGCACAGGTATAAAGATTTTTAAATAGTGCAATGGGATGGAGGATGAATTATTCAGATACATTTTTTTTTTTTTTTTGTTTAAATGAATGGATCTGTATTCAGAAAAGCAAAGCAGTTAAATGTGGATGAAGTCTTTGTTATAGGATTTTGATCTTCCAAAATTGTAGGAATTCTCTCAGAGACTCTCTTGGTTGTCCCAGGCATTGTCACACTGATGAAACCCAAACAGATTAAACCCAGCCCAGCTGCAGCTGCTTCCTGCTCTGCCCCAGTCCTGCTCTCACTGGGATCAGCCTGCAAACAAGAGAAACTTTTTTCCCACTTTCCCTGTCCAGGTAAAATATCCTGGGAAGAAAATAACAAATGTTTCCTGCCAGCCATAAGGCACAACTGGAGAAGCAGGAGTTCAGTGCAGGTTGGGTAACTGGGGTTGCTCAGGAAATATTCCCACTATGTTCCCAGAAAAATCTGAAAGCAGAACTGAGGTAGAATTACACAGAGAATCTGCATTTTTATACACAGGGTGATAGGGAGTGGCACTTGAAGGTTTGTCTTTGTTTTAAGTTCAAAAATGCTGAATTTGATGTAAAAATCTCTTTTTACAGAACTAAGATTTCTAATTTTTCAGCAGACCCCCAGGACCACAGGCTGTGTGGGGGTGATTCACCACCAGGAGAAAAAGAGGGAACAAATTTGCCACTTTGCTGCCAGGATGTGGATTTGATCCATCCAATTGCCCAGCAAACGCCCAGTGCTGCCCTTCCTGGATCTCCAGGACATTCCTGCTGGAAATGTCTTCCTTGGGATGGTTCCTCCCTGCAAAATCCTGCCCTTTATGGATCTCCAGGTATTCCTCAGAGTGCTTTCTATCTGAAAAATCCTGCCCTTTATGGATCTCCAGGACATTCCTGCTGGAAATGTGTTCCTTGGAATGGTTTCTCTCTGGAAAATGCTGTCTTTCCTGGATTTCCAGACACTCCTGCTGGAAATGTGTTCATCAGAGTGGTTTCTGTCTGAAAAATGCTCCCTTTCCTGGATCTCCAGGACATTCCTGCTGGAAATGTGTTCCTTGCATGGTTCCTCCCTGCAAAATGCTGCCCTTTCTGGATCTCCAGGTATTCCTCAAAGTGGTTCCTCCCTGAAAAAATCCTGCCCTTTCTGGATTTCCAGGACATTCCTGCTGGAAATGTGTCCCTTGGGATGGTTCCTCCCTGAAAAATCCTGCCCTTTCTGGATTTCCAGGACATTCCTGCTGGAAATGTGTTCCTCAGGGTGGTTTATTTCTGAAAATCCTCCCTTTCCTGGATCTCAGGATGCTCCTCATGTTCCTCAGGGTGGTTTCTCCACGCTCTGGGCTGGAGGTGCTGCCCAAGCTGAAACTTTGGCTCATCACTTCCCGCTGCCAAAGGATCTCCTGCAGGGAGAAAGCAGCTCCAGGCTTGCTGCCAGAGCGCTCTGACCTTGTCTTAGCCATTGCTTGATGTCTTTTTTCCAGTCCTTACAAGATCCAGCATTCCTGGAGCCCCCAAGGTCTTGGGACCACCTCATTTTGATGGCCCAGCTCAGGACGAGCAGTGCTGGCTCCAGAAGGGACAAATTTCTCACTCAATCCACTCAGCATCCTCCCATTCCCTTCCCCTCTCCCACCAGGCAGGTGTTACACCCTGAACCCCACTTTCAGCTGCTCAGCTGGAAGCTTTTCCAGGATCCTCCAGGAGAGAGAAAGAAGAAACAGCCAAGCCATGGGATATCCCCGTGGCTGGGCTCCCTTCCTCAGCTTTCCTCAAGTGGGGAATGAATTAACCCATTCATCCCAAAAGAATTCATTCCCTACAACTGTTTTGGGTTTGCTTGACCAGGTTTTGGTGGTTTCTGGCAGAAGCTGCTGGGAGTTTTCCCCATTTCCCACAGAACCAATTCCAGCTCTAGGCCCCTAATTACATACAGGACAAGGAGTTCCTGCAGCACAAGGCAAAAAATGAAAACAGGAATGTTTTTCCTGATAAAATGAACCTCCTGATCAGGTGTTCCCCACCTTTACAACCCAGCAGCACCTGGATAAACAGCTCCAGGATGGAGCCAGTGCTGGCCAAGCTCTGGGATACCAGGGTTAGGAAGGGGATTACAAACCTAGGGGAGTGAGGATGGGCAGGAGGGGCAGCTCTGCAGCCCCAGGCAGTGAGGAAGGGGGGCAGGAGCTGTCCCTGCACCCATGGAAAGGGACCCAGGCTGAGCAGGGGAGGGGGTGAGGGGGATGAAGGGACCCCAGCCCCATTCCCCATCCCCCTGTGCCTCTGGGAATGGGCAGGGAGAGGGAAGGGGCGGTGAAGTTCAGCCGGCTGGGGGGGATGCATTTTCAGGTTTGTATTTCTCATTACCCTGCTCTGATTTGATGGGTGATAAATTAAATTAATCTCCCCAAGTCGGAGCTGTTTGGTCCACGAGGGTGAGGGGTGAGAGATCCTCCCTGCCCTCATCTCCTCCCTGGAGATTTTGGGTCTGTTCTCCCTCCCCTGCCCAGCTGATGGAGTGGTTTGGGGGCACCAGCCAGGATCCTCCCTCCTCCACCACAACTGAATGTTGTCACCATTGCAAATTGTGCATTCTTTGCAGTTAAAAAAAAATAAAATTAGATAATCAAGTCAGAGTACTGAAAAGTGGCTGCTGTGCACGGGGAGTGAGTATAGGTTATCAAAAATGTGACAAGTTTAATGTAAATAGCTCACTCCCCACCACAACTGAATGTTGTCACCATTGCAAACTGTGCATTCCTTGCTGTTAAAAAAAAAATAATAAATTAGATAATCAAGTCAGAGTACTGAAAAGTGGCTGCTATGCACGGGGAGTGAGTCTAGGTTATCAAAAATGTGAGGGGTTTAATGTAAATAGTTCACACATGAGTGGCTCCTCAGACTAAAGGCTGCCAAAAATCCGTGGTGACACAAAGGGCTGGAGTCCCCCTCTCCACAGGGGTGCATTTGGTGCTTGCTCAAAACCAAAAATGAGCTGTGGCACTTGCTGTGGCCAGAACTTAATTTTTGATCAGTTTTTGCTTTATCTGCAAGCTCCATTTCTGTAAACATTTAAACAGTTTTCTTGTCTATGAGTATCTGCACAGAGTGTAAAGTTTTAAAACTGTTTTGGTTTGTGTTTCAAAGATCACTTTCAATAAAAAAAATCACATTGAGCTAAACGAGAATCAGACTTAAAAATGTAAAAAAAGTCTTTGCATTACCCAAAATGAAAGATAAGGTGTTGATCAAAGGTTTTGCTTTTATAATTAGGTACAACTGTAAGAACCTAGAAACTTTCCTGTTCCTGAGTATCACATCTCAGCAGATTTTGTAGTGCTGGATTGTGGAGAAATCCCCCAAATCCTGAGTAAATGTACATCTCTGAGAGAATCATTGCTCAGCCTGACTTTCTGATTGCAGCTGGGAAGCAGAGTTTGGGATTTGAAGATGTTTTTCCTGTCTCCCTCTCTGAAGCTGTAATTCCCATTATTAGGGGTCTGCCTGCCTCCTCCTGTTTGAGCTCTGTTCCCATTATTTCCCCTTTTGTGAATTGTGCAAAGTGAGTGAGAAATGATAGAAAATGGGGGCATTTCCCTCCCACACACTGCAATTCCCGTCAATTGTTGTAATTCTTTCTTCTATTAGGGTGTCTTTATCTGGTCTATTTTTCATAAAATGTCCCAAGAACCTCCCGTGCTACCTGTGATGCACCAAAAGATTTCACTTATTTTCTTTGTCCTTGACACTTTTCAGGTGGAATTTCAACTTCTGCTTCACATAATGTATGTTTTTATGGGACTCTCTTAATAAATTAGGAATAATAATAATAATAATAATAATAATAATAATAATAATAATAATAATAATAATAATAATTATTATTATTATTATTATTATTATTATCATCATCATCATCATCATAATTATCATTATCATCATTATTACTATTTACTATTTATAATATTGTTAGGATTATTATTGTTATTATTATTTATTACTATTTATAATACTGTTAGGATTATTATTGTTATTTTATTAATTTTTCTTAATTATAAGTATTAATTTGCAATTTTTTTATTGTTGTCAATTTATTTTTTATTATCTATATCGGCACAGTTTCACACTCTGGGGGCAGTGAGAGATCAGGAAATCTGTCCTAAAAATCCAGATCAGGAGCAGCCCCTGGATCGGTGTCACCACCTGGGCAATGTTTGGACCCGCAGCAGTTAAAGGCGCAGAATTAGCATTTAATTGTTGGTAATTAAGTGTAAAACTCCACCGCCCAGCTGCCTTTTTTAACCGGCCCCACCGGGGAATTATCAGGTGAATGAGTTCTTTCAGTGATGCTTTTTATTCCAAAATCCTGTCAGTCTCAGGGTGCTGCTTTCCAGCAGGAATTTTAGGCTGGATCGGCGTCTTTAAAAGTTTGATAAATTCTGACTCACCCCGAATTCTTTCGGGTTTTATTTGCATCCCCAGCAGCCCAGTGGAACTCCTCAGTTCCACCGGGGCTTCCCACAAAATCCATCAAACCCTGAAAGGTTTATTCGGGCAGCCCCAATAAACAATTCAGCATGTTTAACATTTTAAACATTTTAAACATTTTACACATTTTTTAACCGTTTTCCCCCCAAAATCCCAACAGGAATTTTATGGGATCACAAGAGATTATTTCAGTGCTCACAATCTTCCATCCTGGCCGCAGCTCAGGTCGGTGGCTTTCCTGGGAAGTTGAGGATAAAGAGAATGTTCCATGTGGGTTGTTCAGGTGAGAAAAAGAAGTTTCCAAGGGGAATTCCTGTCAGCCCAAATTCCTGGGAGCAAATGGAGTTTCTGGTAAGTCAGAGCTTAATTCAGGTGCTGTTTATCCAGGCCAAGCCTAAGGAGCATTTCTGAGCTCGCAGGGTGGCCAAGGAGGGCTGCAGGGATGCCCCACCAAGACCAAGGTGTCAGGAACATAAAAACCATCAAATTTATTTATTTAATAATGAATTTATTGTGTCCAGCTCCACCCAGCTGTGTGACAGGGGATCAAACACCTCTCCAAAAGAGAGGAAAGGCCCTGCCTGCTGCCCCTTAGGCTCGGGTGAGATGCAAATCTGAGCTGTGCTGGAGTTTGTGTGAGTGGTTCCCAGTGGGACTGGGAAAAAAGGGATGGAAACAGCCTCTGGCTCCGGGAAAACAACCCAAAAAAAGGAATCTGAAGTTGTAATTCCCATTATCAGGGTTCTGCCTGCCTCCTCCTGTTTGAGTTCTGTTCCCCCTTTTGTGAATTCCCATTGTTCCCCCTTTTGTGAAAGGGAATCTGGTGGTTTTTCCCAAGCTCTCACAATTTACAGATTTAACAAGTGGTACTCAGCTCATCTCCAGGCTGAATTTTACTTTATTTTACTTTATTGTACTTTATTGTACTTTATTTTACTGTATCACAGTATCACAGTCTCCTGGGAGGGCTGGTTTGCACACCTGTGAAACTGGAATTAGTGCAGGCTTGAAAATAAACTGGCTTTTCATTCTCTCCTTGTTTTCTTTTTCCTAAAGTCTGAAGAGGAAGTCGTGCCTGCGTGTACAAACTGCAGTGTTATAAATAATTTGTTCTGTCCCTTTTGAGACTGTGAAAATGGAAATGTTTTCTTTCAGCAGAGCTTGTTGTCTGTTGACTTCATTTGATAGCTGTCCAGATAAAAATATGAGCTAATATATTTTGACATATTTCCTTAGGATGTGTGTGACATCAGCTGGCTGCTGCTATCTTAGGGAGTGTCAGAGTGATGTCATGCAGCCTCTTGATTTTAAATGAATTAAAGATGAAATATGACCCCTCTGTAGGTTGCTGTGCTGTACTGAAGCTGCACAGCCACATTCATTTACGATCAGCTCGAAAGTATTTCAAGTTTTGTTGCAACAGCAGAAATTCTCATCTGGTGTCCAGTAGATGGGAGAGATAAAACCCAGCCCAAACCAGGCTCTTCTTCAAGATATTTATCCTTGCATGCTTTGTAATTTCAGTTTATATTTGCTGTCCAGCCTGGTTTTCTGCTGTCCTGACACTCACAAGTGCAGCCATGGACTGATTCATGCAGGGGGAGGATAAATTTCTTAATTGATGCCTCTGCATCTTTTCTGCACTTAAGCCAAGAGCTGGGGAATGTGCACTGCTCAGTGCCTTAAAACCTGACAGAAATACAAACCCATGAAAATGATCTCACTTTGTCACAGATCAGCCCAATTCAAATTGGGAGTGTGCTTGGCATTTCTCTCCCTGTCCAGCTCTGGATTTCCAGCTCTGGATTTATTCCTTAGCTGAAACAGCAGCAATTTGGGCTGGTTCAGACCCCTCAGAGTGATGTCCAGGTACGAACAAAACCAACCAAAAATTCCTGCCAAACTGATGCTGTTCGTATGTGGTCTCCTCCTCATGGAGCCAAAAATCTGCTTCCATTTTAAAATTCCCCTACAATTTAAATTTCAGTACATTTCAATAACATTTGAATTTTAAAATTCCCCTAAAATATCTGTTAAGGCCAGAGCTGTGATTTCTCATTTTTCCATGGCCTCTGAGCTTCCTTTTGGCCGCCTCCCACAGTCCCAGCCCCAAGGAGCTCCTCACTGCTTTATCCAAACTCAGGGCTCCAAGTCTCACGTTTATTCCCATGTCCTAATTCCATGGGCTCCAAAGAAACAAGTCTGCAATGACTGAGCCACACCAAATTCCTTGACTTTCCTTTAAAGTCCATTTAAAACAGCCTGGGACAGTCACAGCAGTTGCTATGGATTAAATATCCAGGGGATGCACTCTGTCATTTATAGTGGCTGCAATCACTTATTTAATGGGGATTTAATTAGATAGAAGCAGAGGCCACATGGACACACTTCCATAGCCATCAGAAAGGCTGGAAAAGGAGCCAAATCCCCATTTTGTAAGCCTGGTAAAAGACAGCTCTTCTGGGAGATGTTGTAGGACACCAACCAGCATCATATGGACAATGAGTTGTCAGCAGAAAGAAGAGCTCTCCAATTTAATTTATTCTCCAAGGTTAATTGGGGAGCAAAGTCCCTGAGCTTCACTTGAAATAACTAAAACTGGAGGGTTTAGGAACTTAAAATCTGAAGAAGACCCTGAGTTAATATTTTAAAAATATGTTTATTTGTACATAGCTTCCCATCGCTGGACTGAAGCCAAAAGCTGCCCAAAGTGGTAGATTTCAGCCAGGACCAAGTGAGAAAATCACAGAGAGTTCTGGCAGAGGCCTCCTGCTCCAGGAAGGAGAGCCCCTGGACTGGCTCTCACCCTGGGAAAGCGAGGAGGAATTCTGAGCTCGTTCCCTCTGCTGGGCTCGGCTGGACCTCCGGGAGCGCAGGGATGGCACAGAGCCGAGGGACACTGGGGCTGGGCCCTGGCCCAGGAGGGATCAGGAGGAATTTTGTCCCAGGAAGGGGCTCAGGCCTTGGCAGGGGCTGCCCAGCAGGTTTGGAGCCACCACCCCTGGAGGTGAGCAAGGAATTCCTGGAGGTGGCAGCCAGAGCTCTGGGCTGGGGACACAGTGGGGATGGGGACAGCTGGGACCGGATGGGCTGGGAGGGTTTTCCAGCCTCAGGGATCTTCTGATTCCTTCCTTCCTTCCTTCCTTCCTTCCTTCCTTCCTTCCTTCCTTCCTTCCTTCCTTCCTTCCGAATTCCGAATTCCGAATTCCTTCCGAATTCCTTCCGAATTCCTTCCGAATTCCTTCCTTCCTTCCTTCCGAATTCCTTCCTTCCTTCCGAATTCCTTCCGAATTCCTTCCGAATTCCTTCCGAATTCCTTCCGAATTCCTTCCTTCCGAATTCCTTCCTTCCTTCCGAATTCCTTCCTTCCTTCCTTCCTTCCTTCCTTCCTTCCTTCCTTCCTTCCTTCCTTCCTTCCTTCCTTCCTTCCTTCCTTCCTTCCTTCCTTCCTTCCTTCCTTCCGAATTCCTTCCTTCCGAATTCCTTCCTTCCGAATTCCTTCCTTCCTTCCGAATTCCTTCCTTCCGAATTCCTTCCGAATTCCTTCCGAATTCCTTCCTTCCGAATTCCTTCCGAATTCCTTCCTTCCTTCCGAATTCCTTCCGAATTCCTTCCTTCCTTCCGAATTCCTTCCGAATTCCTTCCTTCCTTCCGAATTCCTTCCTTCCGAATTCCTTCCGAATTCCTTCCGAATTCCTTCCTTCCTTCCTTCTGAATTCCTGCCTCCAGTTCCCCTCTTTGGCTCAGACTGGTCCCTGCAGTCCGGTGAAGGCAGGAGGAGCCCTTGGCAGGGGATTTTCGGGAGCAGAGCCCATTCCCACTGGGATCCCTGCCAGCCAAGGCCCGTGCCCACCCCAGCCCGGCCCTTCTGCTCAGATATTGATTAGCAGAACGAGCTCATCAGGAAATTGCCCAATTTAATTTTGATCAGTTTTGTCTGCCCCCAGGGAAAATTCTCACTCATCTTTTTTCCCCCTTTACGGGCAGGGTTTGAGTTCTCACGTTCTGGGTTTTGCTCGTGACCATCTGGTATTTTGTAGACACTCCACTGGTGCTGGATATTGATTTCTCTAACGATTCCTGGGCAACCCAGCTCTAATTATTTGCAACTTTTACTGTTTTTAAAGTAAATTAGATGCTATTTCTGATGTTGGCTCTGTGTTTCCTCCACAGCAAAAATAGACCGTGCCTAAAATGGAATCACTGTGCCCTGCAGTTGCTTTATTTTCAAAGAAACTTCAAACTTTGTCATGCTCTTGCCATGCTGTGCAGACTGTGGTTTTATTTTATTTTAATATTATTTTTATTTTATTTTATTAAAAAAATTAATTTTAAATTAATAAATGTTAATTAATTTTAAAGAATATTTTATTTTATTGTATTTTATTTAAAAAATTTTATTCTATTTTTTATTGTATTTATTACTATTTTAAAAATTTTGTCCTATTTTATTTTTAAATATTTAAAAATATTAAATATTTTAATACTTTTTATTTTATTTAAAATATTTTAATTTCTTTTTGAATTTTAAATATTTTGTTTAAAAACACTTTATTTTATGATTTTTTTCTTAAATTTTTATATATTTTATTTTGAATATTTTATTTTAAAATAATTTATTTTTAATATTTTATTTAAAATCTATTTTATTTAAAATCTATTTTATTTAAAATTTATTTTATTTTATTTTATTTTATTTTATTTTATTTTATTTTATTTTATTTTATTTTATTTTAATTTGTTGTATTGAGCAGATCCCCACAGGGTGACAATGTTCCCATGCTCCCAGGCTGTGCAAACCCAGGGCACTGGGAATATTTCTGTGTCTGCTCTGGGGTGCCCTGACCCCCAGGGCAGCACTGACTCTGACCCTCATCCATGGAGAAATTTCCCAGACTTCAAGATAGACTGGAACCCACAAAAGTGTGAAATAGATTATAGAGAGCAGTGTGGGTGTGTCACTGGGTGAGAAATTGAGGGTTTGGGGTTTTTAGTGTGTTGTGGATGGAGGCAAGATGGAGAGCACAGGGTGCTGCCCTGGGTTTCTTCTTCACCTTCTTCTTCCTCCTTCTCCATGGGTTTGGGTGGCATTTTGCAATTGGGCAGTAAAGTCCCCATTGCAGCTCTGTGGGATCAGTTATTGGGCTAAAAGGGAAAATAATCCAGGTGTCAGTTCTTAACTGGATGGTTTAGCCTTAAAAGCCCTTGTACCAAGAGATTGTTGGCATTTTGTGCCTTCTAATGAAAAGCTGCAGAACTCACAGTGGTGAGACTGTTGCACTGATAAGAAATAATAAACACCTGAGTGTGAGCATGAACTGCCCTCTCAGGTGCCTCCAATGCAGACCCAGAGAAACCCCCAGCTGGGACCCCCACACCTGCTGTCCCGTGTGAGGATGGAACTCACCCCCTGCAGACCCTGCTGCTGCTCCCAGGGCTGGCTGTGGGCTCAGGGCTGGAGCCCCTGGGTGCTCCTGTCCCAGCTGGAGCTGGGGAGCAGCACAGCAGCACCAGGATCTCAGGGCAGGAGCCCTCCCAGGGCTGAGGTTTGGCAAACATCTCCTGAAGCCTGAGCTCGGTGTCCAGGTGAGGCTCTTTGGGCTCCTCAGGACCCTCCCAGGCTGTTCTGGGCTGTAAAGGTCCTGGGGTGCTCAGAGGGATGGGCTGGGACATGGGCACCAAAATGGGATGTGGGGAAATCTGAGGAGCTGCTCCAGGGCTGGGACACCTGGGGGGCTCACCTGGAGAGGAGAAGGATCCAGGGAGAGCTCAGAGCCCCTGGCAGGGCCTGAAGGGGCTCCAGGAGAGCTGGGGAGGGACTGGGGACAAGGGATGGAGGGACAGGACACAGAGAATGGCTCCCACTGCAGAGGGCAGGGCTGGATGGGAGACTGGGAAGGAATTCCTGGCTGGGCTGGAATTCCCAGAGCAGCTGTGGCTGCCCCTGGATCCCTGGCAGTGCCCAAGGCCAGGCTGGACACTGGGGCTGGAGCACCTGGGACAGGGGAAGGGGTCCCTGCCATGGCAGGAATGATCTTTAAGGTCCCTTCAACCCAAACCATTCCATAATTCCATGACAAAGGAAGCCCCACCTGGCTCTTGCAGCCCAAACCCAGTGTCCTGCTCAGGTGTAGAACAGCCCCCTGGTACCTCCCACCAGGAGGAATAATCCCAAGAACCTCTTGGAAAATCCCTATTTTTGTCCAGACTTCCTCCTGCATCCTGTTCAAGTATTTACAGCAGTTCTGTTTTCTCATCCCTCCATCAGCATTGAAGTTTAATGTCAATATTAGTATGATGTGCCTGTGAGGGTTTGGAAAATGGGAATCACAGCCATCAAATCTTTTATTTATGCCCAGTAAATTTTTAAAGTCTCCCCTGTGTTTTGATCGAAAATGCAGATTACTGAACAGTTTAGTTCCCAAAGTCTGTCTCTGCTGCTGGAAAGATTCATTTGGGATCTGCCATGGGCTGATTGAAAGGTGGGAAAGTCAACAGTGCCCTCACCTGCACCCCGGGCAGGCAGCTGGAAATTCTCTGCTGGTCTGGGGTTCCTGAAGGGAAGGGAACAATAATTCCAAACTCTGGGCATGTCTGAAGGAATGAGGAGTGGAGGAATGGGATGGTATTCCCTGATCCTTTCAAACTGCCCCCTTGCCATGACCCTGGGGCTCCTGCTGCTGCCCCAGCACTCCAGGTTTTCAGTTTTCCAGGGAAATTCTCTTGGTTCTGCACTTGGGAACACAGAGCAACACTCTGGAATTATTATTATTATTTATTATTATTATTATTATTAGTAGTAGTAGTAGTATCAGTTTTAGTATTATTATATTACAACATAAACATATTATTATTATTATTATTATTATTATTATTATTATTATTATTATTATTATCTCATTATAATTAATGGCTCCTAGGTTTTCGTTTCTAAGGCAACATTTTCCCTCCTTCTCCTTTGAAACAAAATGGTCTAAGTAAGAACGATAATAAAGTGAAAATTAAAAAAAACCACCACCCTTTAGAAACAAAATTGCTCATTCTTAGTAATTTTTTTTCAATTAATGGCAAATAAACATGAGTGTTTTTAATCATTCTTGATTCCTAATTAATGTCAAATAGCATTCTCTTTACCTCCAGGTGATGGCTCACACTAATTGAGGCTTGGATGCTTTGGTGGTCATCTTTTACACAAATAATCCCTTTAAAATATCACAATGGTTGCTGTTAAATGGTAGGGAGGGGCAGATTATTACAATTTTTTTCAATTTCAGAATATTTAGGGGTGTTTTCTGATCAGTTCTTTTTGAAACTGGAGTTTCTGACAGTGTAGAAGGACAGAGCCTTGCAGCTGGTCCCTGTTTCTGTCCCTTCTCCCACATTTCATTTCATGCCTTCAGAAACAGCCAAATTCCAGGAGAGCCTGAGCCAGTTTTGCCAACATCCCCACTGAGGATCTGACAGTGTCTGTGCAGAGCAGCCTAAATGATTTTTTTGGTTTCATTTACGTGTGTAATTACGGAACTTTAGAATCCTGGGATGGTTTGGGTGGGAAGGGACCCCAAATCCCACCCAGTGCCACCCCAGCCATGGCAGGGACACCTTCCCCTGTCCCAGGTGCTCCAGCCCCAGTGTCCAGCCTGGCCTTGGGCACTGCCAGGGATCCAGGGCCAGCCCCAGCTGCTCTGGGAATTCCATCTCAGCCCCTCCCCACCCTCCCAGGTAGGAATTCCTTCCCAAAATCCCATCCAACCCTGCTCTGCCTGCCCAGGTGTGGCCAGCTATGAAGTTTTCCTTGAATCACCCATACTTGGCTGAAGATCCTGCTCTTAATTTAAAGAGGATAAATCCTTTCATGGCAGAAGAATGCTCCAACTTGGATTCCCTTTAGAAAGAGAAATCAGGAAGGTGAGTTCCAAGCACTTACATCCCAGGATGCTGCTCATGTCTTGCTCCCAAGATTTGTTTTTCTTTGTTCCATCCAGGACCCAGGATGCTGTCATCAGGAAATAAAGAAGCTGATGATGGGTTTTTCCTGGGCAGGCAGGCAGGGGTTTCCAGACCTGCATCCCACGTGGCAGCAGGCAGCTCTGGGACCTTCCCCTGGCTGTGCTGGTGTCACCTCTGCTGCTCCTCACAGGCAGAACCACCCAGTCAGGGCCACTTTCACCATTTCCTTGGAAAGGCTTTCAGTGGTGCCTGGAACCACCCTCTGAGCTTCCCACTCACCCAGGACAGCCCAGGGCTCTCCCTTGGGGTCCCACTTTGAAGGGTCACCAGAGAGTGGCCTTGAACCCTGCTGGCTTCATCCTGGCCACAGTTTGGGTCAGGAACTGCTGGTTCTTGGCTTCTTTTCTCCTCTCTCGATATCTTTCTTTACAAGGTCTTTTAAGGCTAAATTATTTAATTAAGAAATGACACTTGAATTATTTTCACTTTTAACCCAATAACTGATCACTTGAAGTCCATAATGCAGACTTTTCTGTCCAATTACAAACCCATGGAGAAGAAGGTGAAAAAGAAGGACCAACCTTTGCCCTAAAACCTCTCTCTCACTATAAATATTTATATATTTATTTATTTTTATATATATATATTTATATATATATATATATACATACACATTTACATATACATATATATATAAAATTCTCTCTCTATATATATTACTACATATATATATAGTGTATATATACTATATATATATATATAGTGTGTGTATATATAGTGTATATATATACACTATATATTTTTATATATATATACACACACACACACACACACATATATTTTACTATATTTTAAAACCCCAAACTCTATGTTTTCCACCCTGTGACATCACACACTTCTAATCAAACCCCACACCCACAATCCCAGGGCTATCAATCAATTTTGGAAGCTTTCTCTACAGTTTCAGGTCAAATGCAGGGCTCTCTTAGGGGTCAGAGTTTGTAAGCACAGAAAATCTGACATTCTCAGCATCCACAACTCCAACAAGGAACTTCCTTTGAAAGTTTGATAACAGAAGTATCTTCCCCCTTGGTTGTTATCCAGGTAAGAAAATTCAGTTTCTGAGGCTGTTGGTTGAAAACCTGGAGCTGTTTATCCATCCTGAGTTCCGTGGGAACCCCAACTCCCCTTTTCTTTTTTTTTTTTCAGCGGAGCCATGACTTTTTTGGCATGGAGACATCACTGCTGGTTTATTGCTTCCCTCAGATAACTCCAGAGCACACAGATAAGCTTTGACCTGCCTCTGGTGCCCTTTTCTGCTGAGGCTGTGGGCTGGCACGGGCAGCAGCAGTTTGTGATTAATCAAAGTGTTCATTAGAGCCGGTTATTTTCCAGGGGAGCACCACGGAGGTGGGGACTGGAGGTGGTGGCAGTGACACCGCGTGAGCAGGATCCCTGTCCGAGGGCTGCGGCGTAATTATGGGACTGCTCTCATTTGCATACTGCCAGGATGCTGCCAGTAAATATTAATGGGTTACTTTTTGTTCATTTAGCCTGTGTTTTTGAAAGATGCCTAAAAACAAAAAGATCATATCTGTATGTTGTTTTTTAATTTATTTTCACCTTTTTGTCTCCTTTGGAGACCCCTGGTGTATCAGCACTTTGTTTACCACAAATTAAACCTTAGCTGATTGTTTACCAGACTGAAGACCCTTGTGCATTACTCCAGCACTTTCCCTTTTTTTAATAATCACAACCTGGGATTCATTTGCAAGAGGCCCTAATCTGCATGAGAATTATACAATTAACTTTTGATTAACCGCCTAGTTCTTTTGGAAACCGCAGTGTATAGGACACTCTGCATTTAAATAATTCCCCTTAAATTGGGAGCAGGCCTTTCATTAAAGCGCCGAGTTTGACTAAACAACAACATTTGGAGATAATCAGGGTCAAGACAATAGGCGAGGCTGCAAGGCTAGAATGTCATCTTTAAATATAACAGCTGAGATAAAGGCACCCAGATTGTGCCTTATCGAAACACAAAAAATCAAAGCTCTCTCTTGTCTGTGGCAAAATACCAGGCCCTGGTGTTTAGGGTGCCCATTGTCTGGGCCTGGAGGGCGGCAGGATTTGCATTCAGAGAGCCGGGTCTGACACACATTACATCACGTAGGGTACTTATCTCGGAGTCTGACAATAATTATCAGGAAGAATATACTCAGAATGACTTTTTTGTGATTTTTATGCATCCCCGACACAAGGAAAGGGAGATAACGGCATTATGAAAAAGGGGAGAGTCTCCAAAGGCTCTCCCTGGAGCTGCGTTCTTCGATTAAATTTGCTATGCCACTTTGGTGTGCTGAACAAGTGGAAAGAAAGACTGGGAGGCTTTTATGGAGGGTAATAATAGTCCTGAACACAGCCCTTAGCAAAAGATAAGATCCATTGTCAAAACAAACAAAAGGAGCGGTATTAAACACCACTTGAAGAATATCTATGAGCAAAGTTTGAAATCCTTGCCTCTCTTTCTCATACCTTGAGCCTGGCTCTGTGGCCATCTTCTAAGCAGGCACCTTTGCCAGCCCTGAGGCTTTTCCCCCTGTTCTCCTCCAAGGGGGTTTGTGGTGGGACCCATCCATGGTTCCAGAGAAGGATTTAAACCATCCCAGCCCAAGTTTGGGGTCTTTCCTATGGGGGATTTTTGGGCATATTTGTTGCCAAAAGAGGATTTTGTTCCTGCAGTGCCTTTGCTGAGGGGTGCTGCAATAGTTTAATGCTCATTTTTCACAGGGTGATGTGGCCTTGCACCAGAGCTCATCTCCAGGTCAGCACAGGACAGCTGAGGGTGGTGGACGCCTCAATTGATTTGCAAGAGGCAGAAAAAGGGGGAATGGCTCCCAGTGCCAGAGGGCAGGGATGGATGGGGAATTGGGAATTGTTCCCTGGCAGGGTGGGCAGCCCTGGCACAGGGTGCCCAGAGCAGCTGGGGCTGCCCCTGGATCCCTGGCAGTGCCCAAGGCCAGGCTGGACACTGGGGCTGGAGCACCTGGGACAGGGGAAGGTGTGGAACAAGATGGGTTTGGGTCTCTCCCAGCCCCAGCCAGCCTGGGATTCTGTGATTGCAGGAAATAAATTAGAAAACAGTGGAGGCATTCCTCAACAGCCTCCCTCAGTCTCTTCATTCTGCCAGCACCCCCATAAGGGCACAGGAGAGCTTTTCCTGGGGTGTGCCTTGTGCATGCCCCAGGCTTGCAGGGAGCTGGGAGGGCACAGACTGCGTTTGCAGCAGGAGCAGCCAGGGCTGGGCAGGGCTGAGCTCTGCTGCTGCTCCTGCTTCTCCTCCTGCTGCCTCCCTCCTGCTCCTCAGGGCTCTCCAGGAGAGCTCCTGGAGCTGAACCCCAGCTCAGACCTGGGCACTGGCCAGGGAGGAAGGGCTGGGGAGGAGGAGGCTGGAGCCCAGGGAAGGGAGAGATCCATTTGGCACCTCAGGGAGTTCAGAGTTCAACCCTGATAAGGCTTTGGTGCTTCAGATCAGCATCTTCAGAAAGGTGTGACCCTCTCAAATGTTTGTTTCAGCCTTCTCCTCTCTCCCCCCTCTTTCTCTCTACTTTTCCTAAGCTTTTCTTGCTTCCAGGGCACCCCATTCTTCTCCTAAATGGAATCCAGGTCTTCCTTCTGCTCCCTTGCTGCACCTTTTGCCCATTTCCCCCCCAGCAGGCACTGCACATTTTTGTTACTGCACAGCTGAGTCACTGGTGGAATTCAGCCCTTCCTTAGAATGTTCTCTATGCCAATCACAGAGAATGTCTCACAATGCACAAACACCTCAAGAATCGAGGTGAGTCTCCCAGATCACGTCGAAAAAATAAGATTCTTAAAAGAAAAATGTCATTTGCAGCTTTGTATTTGGCTGCTGCCTCTTTTTTTTTAAGTTTGGGGGACTTTTTTAGGTTTTTTTAAAGCTTAATCTTATGGGTACTTAAGGAAAAAAAAACAGGCAAAGGGAAGAAATGTGAGAAGTACAAAAGCTCAGCTTTGTGAGTAATGTGAAGTATCATGGGGCTTGTGATTAAATCTGTATATAACATTTGAATGCAGCAGGAGGAGACACTTTATTTCCTGAGTAAATCAAAGTGCTCTGATATGGAATAAGCTGCAAGAGGGTATTTATAGGCTCCAGGGCCTCACACCCACTCCAGGGCACAGCAGCCACCAGCAGCAGCCCTGAAGCCCAAGGGCTTCTTTGATTTGGGGTGTGGGGTGGATGCCCTGTGCAGGCTGCCCTAGAACAGAGACCAGGCAGAGTTCCAGAATAAAGCAGGGATTTATCCAAAGGATCTCCTCCATGCACCCACCTGGGGCAGCACCAGAGCCCAGCCAGGGCTGCACCCAAGATGACCCAAAATGGCCCCAAAATGCCCGGCCGGGCACGGGGTCTCTCCCTGGGATCAGCTCTGCTCCATTTGCACCTTGCAGTTCATTGTCCCATCCCAGCTTCAGCCCCTGCAGTCCCACCCTGCTTGTTTTTCTCTCTCCAGCCCACGGGGTTTGTGCTCCTGGCCTGAGATTTGGCTCATTTGTCCTTGGTGCCAGCTGGAGCAGGAATTGTTTTGTCTCCCTGCTCTGTGCACAGAGCTCAGCATCCCTGATGTGAGCCCAGCCCCACACACTAAAGCAGCACAGAATGTGAGACACAGAAAAGCCAAACCTGAGGCATCGGGGTGGGTGGTGATGAGGGACTGACCAGCGCTCCCCCAGCTGTTTCCTCAGCTGATCTCACAGGATTCAGGAGTGATGCCACAGCCCTGGATTCATGGAGACATGGCAGAGAGACCTTCCAGTGACACAAACTGGCTGAAAGGGATGTCCCAGAGCCCAGAACAGCCCCCCAGAATGAAAACTGGGGACACTGGCTGGGTGGCACCAGTTGTGGCTGGGAGATGGGCTGGGGATTGGTCAGTGTGTGCTGAGAGATTGAGTAGGGCATCACTTGGTTCTGCTGGATTTTGTTACTCTTTCTCCCTCTCCTTGTAATTTCTGTTATGATGATGATGATGATGATGATGATGATGATGATATTATTATTATTATTATTATTATTATTATTATTTCACCAATGCTATTAATATAATAAAATATTATTAATAATATTAATGGTATAAGTGAGAAATAGTAATAATAATAATAATAATAATAATAATAATAATAATAATAATAATAATAATAATAATAATAATAATAATAATAATAATAATATTTTTAGTGGATGTTAAAGGAGAAGCCTCTGCCTGAGCATTCTCACACAGATCAAGGATTCACCATTCCTGGAAGTGTTCAAAACACCTCTGGATGGGGCCTTCAAGGGCATGTTTGAGCAGCAGCACCTGGAACTCTGCAGTGGGGACACCAGGAGGTCACAGCAGGGACTCAGGACTCTGTCACCAAACGATCCTCCTGTGGCAGTGCCGGGGTGTGCTCTCTTTTTTTGGAAAGAAGAGGACAAACCTGGCTTTTCTTTGTGCTAGCAGCATGGCTGGAACCCCAAACCAGTCTGGCTGCAAAGGGCTGCTCAGCTCCATTCCTGATTTCCTGCTGATTTTCCTCCTTTCTCTCCCTGCCAGCACCCAGGACCACCCAGACTTTTGGAAGGATTGGGAATGGTCTGGCCAGCTCCGATTTTTAATTGGCTCATCCCTGTTAAATATCTTCACAGGACTGAAACGACCTCTGCAGAGATGCCAGTAGTGATTTCATGGTTTTCTTGAATTTTGAACACTCTTTAAACCAAAGTCCAGCTTCAGCTGATGCTCCTCAAGACCTGGCAGACAGCAGTGGATGCTTTTCCAGACAGTGCCTTCCTCCATTCCAGGACTTGCATTAAAAAGGAAAGTGTGAAAACCAGCATCTTGTACAGATAAAAAAGAGAAGCTCACTTATGTCCTGGCAGAGTGGAGAGGCCTTTGGGGGATGCTGAAAGCATCTGAAAGGGTGTGAGAGGTGCAGCAGGAGCCCCTCCACACGACAGAGCCTGGCAGGCCATGTCAGGAATTATCATCTTTAAAAAACTGCTGCAGCAAGCAAGAAAGGAGGCAGAAAACCTTGGAGATCTGACACAAACCTATGGAAATGGGAGTTTTCCCAGGAATTTCTGCTCCTTGCCCTGCACTGATAACCAGCAGTGTCCTTTCCAAGGTGGGCAGAGCCATCTCTGGCTCTCACACTGCTCCTGCTGATTTATGAGCTTTCCTTTTCCCTGCCTGTGCCTGACAACAGCACCTGGGCAGGGAGCAGGGAGGAACAAGGCTCCTGCTGGGCTCCTGAGGAGCAGGAGCAGATGCTGCAGCCTGGCTGTGAGGCTGGGCTGCCCCCTGAGCTCCTGATGCTGCTCCCAGCAAGGCAGGCAGCTCGGGGGGGACGGAATTCCCATTCCTTTGGTGTGCTGGGAGCACCTGGATTGGGTCCCCGTTACTGGGGGGTGAATTTACAGTTTTATTCTTGTCCATAATTCTGTGTGGGGTTTATTTCCTCTGTCCCACCTTCCTGGGGCTGGGGAAGCAGCAGAGGGATGCACCTGGGAATTGGGAATGCACTGCCTTCCTGAAAGTCCAAACCTAACCTATAAACTTTCATATTTCATCTTATAAACCATCTGTTGGCATCCTCTCCTAATTAGAGACGTTAAATAAGTGCATCTTGCTAAAACTAGTAATATTTTTCCCAATATTTCTCTGTTGGTTTTTTTTCCCCCCAGAAAATCTTGGTGATCTGTGGTTTAATCTCAATATGCTTAAATTGGAATTTTCCCACAAGATTTTCTGCTCTTTACCCTGAATTAATAACCAGGACCATGGGAGTTGTGTGTGGGAGAAGGGTAACAGGACTTATTTCCAGATTTTGGAATTAGCACATCCAAGCAGAAGTTCCTATTGACATAACATTTTTTACTGATAAAAATCAAAGTTTCATGGCTACATTTACAAATAATAGCACAGACCCTCATTATCTTCATATCTCTGTCAGCCAAGTCACCATTAATTGGCTAAAATATTAAAGATGGGTTGTCATCACCTGGGACCACCTCATTTATAGCCCTGGATGACAGGAAAATGAGAGTATTGACAGGGCTGACAGCGAATTTGGGAAGGAAGGATGCTTAAGAGGAAAGAGCAAGACTCCAATTTTGGTCACTTTAAATTAGAATTTGCAGGAAGAGGTGTCAACAGAGAGAGGGAAAGGCAAGGCTGAATGAAAGGAGACAAATTGGGAGCAGGGAGGTGGATCTGAGAGCCATTTCTGTAAAAATAGACATTAAATATCTGTGTCAATGAGCTGCTCCACCCTCACTGTCAGGAGAAGCAGGAGGTCTTTCTTGGAATATTCTGGAGAAGAAGGTGAAGAGGAAAATAAAACTGAAGGGGAAGAGAAACAGATGCAGAAATTTCCAGAGCAGCTCATGAATCCTGGGCTTTGGTCAAAGGATGAGCAAAGGCTGCTGGAATTGGGCTGGAATTCAGATGGAGATGGACAGGAGTGGAGAGCTGCCCTTGATTCCCCAAGGAAGGAACTTTTCCCAGGGCAGAATCTCAGCATTGTCCTGCCCAAGCCATTCTGGGTCCTGCTTCAAACCAACCCACAGGCAAATGTGCCCTTGTGTAATGTGGGAATAGAAGCTTCCAGATGTTGCTCTGGGTGGATGATTCACCCTCAGCCAGCTCAGTTATTGCATGGCTCTCACAGATACCAAAAATGTCAGTGCATGCAGAGGGTATTTGGAGTACTCAGCTGCTTCTGAGCCATTCTCCTACAGAATTTTGTTTATTTATTTGCTTGGTTTTGGGTTTTTTGGGTTTTTTTTAGGGCAAACTCTCTTTCAGAGCAGAGATGTGATATCTGTGTTACACCAAAAATGGGTTCAGGACAAACCCTTCAGTGTCCTGTCCAAAGTGAATGTGTGTGGCCCATCCCAGCAAAAAGGTGAGGGGTGAGAAATTGTGCCTGCAGCTGTGCAGGTGGGGAAATGGGATGGAGAAAGGGAGAAGCTCAAGGTCACATCAAGGGCCAGTGGCAGAGCTGGAAGCAGAACCAGGCTCTTCCCCCCAGTCAATGTGTTAATAACACCAATATATTAATATATTAATATATCAATGACCACCTGACCTCCTGCAGCATTACCTCAGTGAGGATCTCAGTGCTAAAATCCTTGTGAGATTAATCAGGGCTGCTGGAAACAGCACTGGGCACGCGGCTCCTGCTCTGCAACCACTGCTGGTTCTCCCTCAAATTAAAGAGGATGATTAAAGGCACTGATGGCATCATCCTCAGGAAGAGCTAAGGTGGGGTTGAGCTGTATTTTCTGCTCTCTCACCTTTAAACTGTCCTGGCCAGCCCTGGAAAGGCAGAGAGCAGTGATGTATTTCTGCCTGCTGCCTTTCAGCCTGGCAAAACCACCCCTAAAGCCAATCTGGAGCTGTTCCAGGAGCATTGCTCGTGGTGGAGGTGCTGCCAGAGCCTCTGAGCAGCAGCAGATACGAAAATGAATCATTCCAGAGCATCTGTTTTGCACTGCTCCCAGGCCAGGAGGAGAGAACAGCAAACGAGGCGGCAGAGTTGGTGCTGGGCAGAAGTTCTTGGTGAGTGGCTGAATTCACAACCCTCCTTCCTTTCTGCATTGTGTTGTTTTGGACTGCCTGACTCAGAGGAGCCTCACCTCTGTCTGGCACTGAGTGAGAGCTCTCCAGTTACAGCCCAGGAATGTCAGAGGAGAGCTCCTCATGCATTATCACATTATTCTTGCTATCAGCTCAAGGAAATGGACACTTGATTCATCTGCTCCCATCTATTGATTCCATCCTCCTTTTAATTCAGCACTGGAGCAGGCTATTAGCCTCCATTCACATTGCACTGAGATAATGTGCCCTGATAGCTGCTCTCCTGATCCATTATGGAACAGGGCTGGGATAGTTTTGTTTCTGTGTGTGAGGAGCTATCGACTCAGCCTGCTGCACTCTCAGCACTGCTGTCCCCACTCCTGCATGTCTTCCTGGCTTTCACAGCTGGGGCATCGATGGAAGCTGCTCTGAAGAGCACACACAAAGCCTTGGGCGATGCCTTTTTCCCTGGAAAGGCACCCAGCCCTCTGCCTGGAACTTCCATGGTGTGTGTTAAGGCTTGAGGAAAACAAAATCCATCTCTGCCATCACTGTCCATCATCTTTTCCATTTCTCAGGCTGCACACCCCAGGAAGGTTTGTGCTGGCCGGGTCCCCTCCTCCACCAGCATCCACCAGGGATCCTCCAGCTTGTCCTTCAGGCACATCCAAACTCCAGCTCAGCTCTCTGTGTGCACAGATCATCCCCACTGCTCTGAGGACTGAGAACTGCTCATTTCTTTCTTTCTTTTTTTTTTTTTTACTTTTTGAATTTTTTATTTTTATATGTATATATATATTTTTTCTATTTTCATATTTATTTTGTTTATTTGTCAGTGTCAGCCTGCCTTGTCTCACCCACACACAGCTGCTGCCTTAGGATTCTGCAAGCTCCCAAAGTCATGGACTCACAGAATGGTTTGGGGGGAAGGGACCTTAAATCCCCCCCAGTTCCATGGCAGGGACACCTCCCACTGTCCCAGACTGCTCCAACCCCAACATCCAACCCACCCTGGGCACTGCCAGGGATCCAGGGGCAGCCTCAGCTGCTCTGGGAGAAATTGAAATCCTGGGCAGGTACTCAAGAACCCTGTTCTTTCATTCACAAATCAGAGATATTCTATTAATTCTCAGTTTGGGATGATCTTCTGAAGAATGTGCAGGGTAGAAAATGAGATACGCTGAGTGGAATTTTTTTTTTTAAATCTCACCCCAGACCTGCCTTTTCTTCTGACAGAGTTGCAGGGATTCATTTCCTGTCTATTTCGGTTTCCATTCCTCATCCAGGCTAAAATATATCAAATATTAATTATATTGTCATGCAAAAAAAAAAGTTTTATTTTGTGCTAGAACAGTCTTTAAAAAAAATTAATATAACCTGTTTAAAAGTGCTGGTTCTAATTGTTGCTGCCACGGAAAAGGTGCAGCTGAATTAAATTAATCCATGGGAGACTTGTTTTGTTGTGCAGTAACTACCACTGCTCCTTGAAAGGCCGTGCTTTTTTTTTTCCCAGCTCCTTATCTGAAAAGGTTTGCCATGTCTTCATGCCAGCACTTGTCATGCTTTAGAAAAATCACAAGCAGCAAAAAGTCAGAATTGTCAGTTCAGAAGACACTGCTTGTTCCACTGGGTAAAAGCAGAGGAAGCAACGTCGGCAAACGATCTTTAGGAGGGGAAAAAAAATAAAACCCCTGATGGAAGTAGCAGTGGAATGAAGATAAAAAGGGTTGCAGGCTTTATTCTCATTGAAGGTTGGCAACGGGAAAGCTGTTGGAGTAGAAGAAGAATATCTGATAGGTCATCTGTTGTGTAATGAAGAATAGAAGACAAGCGAGGAGAAGCAAGGTGATTCCAAACCTCCGAGGGATGGAAGATCTTGGGAGAGAAACATGAAAGCAATACCTTTATAAACTGACCAAATTTAATTTACTACCAACGAGCCTTGTAAGGCTGCAGGCTGACAAAATCCATTTGTAATGCTCTGGGTAAGGCTGAAGTCAGGCGTTTTTCTCCTGTGGAATCATTTTATTATGTATTCCTTTCTTTTTGGTGCAGGTTTTCTGATTAAAAATTACCACCAGCACGTCAAATATTTCCTTGTCCCCCTGATATCTGGGCTTAGTTACCCCATAACTGATCCCACATATCCATCTTCAATAGGCACAAGTAAAGGGGGTACAAAAGCAGATAAATATGTTGCCATTTAAAAAGCACAATTTCCTGCAAAACGTCCCTGGTGTTCGGCTCTGGATGTTCCTTGAGAGACACTGGAGTTGTCAGGATGTTTTGCTGCAATATTTTCAATGCATCTTATCAAATGCATTCCTGATTTCAAGTGGGAAGCCAGGAAACGCTCTGCATGAGGTCCTGAGTGTTTTTCCTGTCATTTGTCACACACTGAGGGATGTGAAATCAGGGTCCTTTTGCTGAGGACATTGGGATGGGATGGGATGGGATGGGATGGGATGGGATGGGATAGGATGGGATGGGATGAAATGGGACAAGAGCAGATTTTCACTGCATACTGAGAATGGTTTGGGTACCAGCATCTCCAGGCCAGTCTGGGCTCTTCTTGGCTGTGCGGAGAGAGAAAAATGGGTTTAAAAATTAATTTCTAATTCAGTGGTGGGCACAGTGACTAAATCCTGACAGTGTTTCTGAGGTCTGGTAGGAATTTAACATGCTGGGGGAGCTGGGGCTGCTCATCCTGGAGAGGAGCAGCTCCAGGGAGAGCTGAGAGCCCCTGGCAGGGCCTGGAGGGGGTCCAGGAGAGCTGGAGAGGGACTGGGGACAAGGGATGGAGGGACAGCACACAGGGAATGGCTTTAAGCTAGAAGAGGGTAAATTTAGATGGGATATTGGGAAGGAATTCTTCCCTGTGAAGGTGGACAGGGGCTGGGATGGAATTCCCAGAGCAGCTGGGGCTGCCCCTGGATCCCTGGCAGTGCCCAAGGCCAGGCTGGACACTGGGGCTGGAGCAGCTGGGACAGGGGAAGGTGTCCCTGCCATGGCAGGGGTGGAAGGGGATGAGCTTTAAGTTCCCTTCCTACCCAAACCCTTCCATAATTCCATGAGTGTGAATTTTCCCTCTCCATGAACGGAGCTGTTTGCTGTGTGAGGAGCCCCAGTGTTTTGTGGTTCTGTGGTTTAGTTCAGGAGGAGCAAGAAATGGCCAAGATTCTGTTTTCCAGGACTCCTCCTTGGTTTTCCACAGCATGGAAAGGAGTGGGATTGGGATCCTTCACGCTTCCATGAGCCTCAACATTTCTTTGAAGGTAAAATGAGTGGAGAAAGTGGAGGAGAGGGAAAAGTTTCCTGTTGTAGACAAAAACAGCTTTGGAGAACTGTGTCTGGTTTTAACCCTGACTTGAGGGGTCAGATCTGCAGGAAGAAGAGTTCCTCCTCCTCAATAATGGAAAATTGGCTGGAAAGGGTTAATTCTAGGGTTAAATGGGGTTAATTTTACGAAAGGATTGAGCTGGAAGGGGGACATTTCACCTGCTCACACAGGTGAGCACATTTCAGAGCTGCATCTCTGTGATGTAACGTAGAAAAATGTCAGGGTTGTGATGTCATAGAATACTCAAAAGTAAAATGAGTCAAAACAGCATTTTATTGCATTGTAACCCTGTTTTCACTTAGAATTCTTCATCAGTAGAGTTTTTCAACTCATTAGAAGAGGCAATGTGCATGGACATGCTCATCTTATTTCATCTTGTTTTACAAATCTAATAGAAAAACCCCAGCTAAATTAGGCTAAACCACTTGATTCTGCTCTGCCCTTTTAAATGCTGCAAAGTAAGAAGATTATGTTACCCCCTTCCCCATAAATCAGGATTAAACTGGTGTTTTCAGGGTTTTGTGCCAACAAAATCCCCAATTTGCTGAGCTCAAATTCTCTAATCTGAGGCCAGAAGAGAGGATGCACTTTGGAAACTCCAACGACCACATTGTGTATTTGGGAAAAATAGGAATTTTTCCTTAAACTATCAGTGATCCATTCCCCCTGCCATGGGAAGAGTGAGTTTCTTATCTCTAGAACCACTTTGCTTTCTCAGTGTTTCCTTGTTTCTCACCCACTTGTATTTGAATTGGAAAATTTCACCTGCAGCACAACATGCATCTATTAAAATCCGTGCCAACCTCCTCATCTCATTTTTAAGTGAATGTGAGTTTTCCTTCGTAAAATTCCAGTGGGCAATGAATTAAAAATGACAACTCTATATACGGCGAAAACAAGAAAATAAAATATACAAAACATTGCTAATGATCAGTTCTTGAAAAATTTACCAGACACATTCTACCCAGGGAGCTAAACTCATTAGCAGAAACTGATAGGAAAGCTGAGAAACTCCAGGATGAGGCTCAGGCACAACATATTCAAATGAAATCTCTTTCTCTGAATAGTTTCGTTTCTTTCTCCGAGACATTTAGCAGCAGCATGTATTGTTGGTTTTTCTGAAAAAAAAACAGAGGTGTCTAGGAGGTTATGGCATCTTGTTAATCATGTTTACCTGCCTGGGAGCTGTTCCCCCCTTGGGGAAGGAGAAGTCCTAATGATGGGCCAAAAGTGTTTGCTGTGTTATCAGGAGGGTCCTGCTCAGCCGCACCCATCCCTGGCCCCAGAGCAATCCTGGACGTTGCCTCCTCTGCATCCAAAGGTGAGTTACAGACCTGGGCACGCTCCACAGGCACCCAGACCATCCCTGCACTGCCAGCACTCAATAAATGGTAATAATTAATGATATCTGGGCGACCTCACTCGATGACATTGGAGACAACCCGAGCCATCCACGTCCTGCTCGTGGCACTTGAATGCTGCCGCCTTCCAGGAACAGACAATTGTTTCACACCTCATTTGCAAACTAAAGGAGATAGGGAATGAATTAAACTTCCTGCAAACACTCAGGAGGTTTACAAAGAGTCCTATCTCTAAGTCTACTGTACTATTTGCATAAAAGAATTCAGTATCAATGTAATTATTAATGATAATTCTCAAGCAGTTGTGCTGCTTCAGGATTTTTCAGATTAAGAACGTAATGAATTAGTAATAAAATCCGAACACAAATTTATTCCTAAATACAATTTCCTTCCTGGCTGTGAATCTCTTTGTGTTTGTTATAAAAGATGAACTTGTTGAAGCAGTTTTCCTCCGACGGCGTGGTTTAAAGGCACATGTCTTCAACAAACTCAAATTCCTGTCAGCAAACCACTTTAGGAGAAGCTTTCCTGCTCTTTGGGCAGCAAGAGGATGTGGCTGATGTGTTCTTAATGAGAAATATCTTCCAAGCATCCACCTCACCCAACGCTGGCAGGGCTGAGGAGGGCGAGCCCTTGGAGAGCTTGAGCCTCTCCTCTCCCTGTGAAACCCGCAGGGCCCAGCCTAACAGCCCTGCCTAAGTGGCTAAGCCAGGCCTGTTTGCTCTTGGTTGTGGTCTGGGGACTAAAGATCTTGTGTGGATTGTTGGAGTTTGGGATGCTGAGAGTTTCAGACTTTCTGTGCTCGCAGGCACTGACCCCCAAGAGAACACTGCATTGACCTGAGGCTGGGGAGAAGCTTCCAGAATGGAATGGCAGAACTGGGATTGTGGGTGTGGAGTTTGAACAGAAGCATGTGATATCACAGGGTGGAAAACACAGAATTTGGGGTTTTAGAATATAGTAATAGATATGCAGCAAGATGGAGGTTTTAGGGCAGAGAGAGGTTGTTCTCCTTCTTCTTCCTCCTTCTCCATGGGTTTGGGTGGTATTTTGTAACTGGACAGACAAGTCCACAGTGCAGACTGAGTGATCAGTTACTGGGTTAAAAGTGAAAATAATTTAGGTGTCATTTCTTAAGTGGATAGTTTAGCCTTAAAAGGCCTTGTAACAAGAGATAGTTGGCCATTTTGTGCCTTGTTAGTGAAATACTGCAGAACTCACTGCTGTGAGACCTTAACATAGATAAGAAATAATAAACACCTGAGTCTGAATGTGAACTGCCCTCTCAAGGGCCTTCAATCTCAGCCTCCACAGAGGTGGAAAAAAGAAGCCAAAAACCCAGCAGTGGGTGATCTTGTGAATGTACTTTGTATGGCCCAATCACATTCTTTTGGAATTGGTTAAGCATCTACTGGTACACTAACTAGACAGGTGGAAGGAAAACAGTTCTTCTGGGGTTGTGTTGGACAGACATGTGGTATCTAAACTGAATATATTAGCTAAAGTCACCTAAATATTGCTCCTAGGTTGGCTAACCGGTAAATTTGTATTATTAAAAGTAAGTAAAGTAGAAAAGTAGAAGCACAGCGTTTGATTGAGCTCTATATTTTTCTTACACTATTATCTAACAAAAAATTCTACAAGACTACAGATTCTTACACTCACAAGGAGATTTAAAGTTCACAGTTTTCTGTGGGTGAGACACAAGGTGTTAGATGTAGGTTGGAATGTCTGTGTGATTCTCCTTTGTGTGTTTGCTTCTTTGGCTGTGGAGTGGTTAGTGTTTTCTTGTGCTCGATAAGGTTTCATGTTCCTTGTTAAACAGCATGGCTGTCCCCACGCTCCTGAGGAAATCCAGGTAAATCCATTTTGGGAACAGCCTGCCTTGACTGCCCCAGTCATAACACACACCTTTATCTGCTCCCTTTGTGTGGCAATAGATCTGTGACACCCCAAATTCCATTCCTCCTCCTTCTCCTTCTCCTTCTCCTTCTCCTTCTCCTTCTCCTTCTCCTTCTCCTTCTCCTTCTCCTTCTCCTTCTCCTTCTCCTTCTCCTTCTCCTTCTCCTTCTCCTTCTCCTTCTCCTTCTCCTTCTCCTTCTCCTTCTCCTTCTCCTCTCTTCTTCCCCTTCCCCCAAATATCCAAATTGTTTCTTCCAGGTTTGAGGCTGTCAAGGGTAACCTGCAGGAAACACTCCTAGAGCAGCTTTATTTCACACCAGGGACAGTGGAAACCCAAAACCAGTGGCTAATTTTACTTTAACAATGGTTATAAAATTTGGAATTCTTTAGAAATGTTGCTTTTAAAAACAACAACAAAAGAATCCTGCTTTCCCCCACAGTTTGGGGTCCCCACTGGCAGCAGCCCCAGGTCATTTGGGGTCTGCACCCATCACAAACCTCAATATAAAACCCTAAGGAAGGTGTCCAAGCTGGATGGAGCACTCCAAAACCTGGAAAAAGTTCAGAGTTCAGACATAAAACATGTGAGTATTTCAGATCTGGAAAAGGAATTGTATTATTTGTTGTAGGAAAAAGGAAGTGTTATAAATTCCTGGAATTTATCTGCATTAAAATGTGGAAAATCCTAAGGTCATCTTGAATTTGCGTTGTGACGTACTAAAAGTGGGGGAAAAAAGTCAAAATATTGTGGTGTTTGGTTAATTAGGTAAAAATTATCAAGAAGTATCACTGCAGGTGACAGGATTTGAGTTTCCAGGAAGGGAGGCAGATCCATCGCGGGATAAGACAAGGGGAAGTGGCCTCAGGTCCCTCCAGGAGAGGTTTGGCTTGGGAAAAATTTAGGAAAACTTAGGAGAAATTCCAGCATGGAAAGGGTTGTCAAACCTTGGCACAGCTGCCCAGGTCATGCTGGCCAGCTGCTCCTAACTTGGGGTCATTTGTTAATATTTAAATAACATTTAAATATTGAGCTCTGGGGGAAGCAGTGAAAGAGGAAATTATTCTTTATAAATTCATATTTTTGTGTGTGTTTTCTCAGCTAGAGACCCTTTAAACTTTCCCCTGCGAAATGTGCTGCAAGTTTAGTATTTGAAAAGAACATTTTATTTTTTAACATTTAAGTTTTTACATCAGGGAAAGACTTCCAGGCTACCCCAGGTGCCTTTTTGAGGCATTTAGGTTCAGCTCTTCTCCCAGGAGTTTCCATGGTCACCTGCAGGCACTGAACCCAGGGATTCCTCAGCAGGGCTGGGGGCATTTGGGGTGATTTATGAACTGAGCTGGGCACTCCTGCATGGCCCCAGAGCTGCTTTTCCCTGGTTTCTGTCCATCTCTGGAATCTCCTGGGATCAGGCACTGTGGAATTGAGTCATTTGTGACCCTGCAAGTGTGAACTCCCCAGGTTCTGCAGGAACAGGGAGCACTGCTGGGCTCCACCTCCATTGCTTGCAGATGTTGGGTCTGTCCTGAAAGAACTCTGCCTCAACTCATCCTAAAAAATGTCCAATATCTGTGCAAGCGCTTCAAAATGTGACCTATGGCAGCATGCCTCCCCCTCCCACTCATATTTATTCATTTATTTATTCATGCTAACCCAGAGTAAGATTTAAATTGCTCAGGACCTGAAATTTCCCAATTTGCAGCCTGTGTGGAGCATCCTTATTTCTGTCAGTGTGAAACTTCTCTGTGTTGCTTCACCTTTGGTTCTCAGCAGTTGTTCTACTCACAAAATCACTCCATTATCCCACAGCTTCCTGTTTGCTGTAATGAAGACAACTGGATTTTTGATAGTCTATTAAATGGTCTATTAAATAATGTGGTTGCTGGAGGGACCCTGGTGATTCTGTGTGGAGTGGCAGAGTAATAACTCTGTGATTCAGATGCTGCCTGGATTTCCTTTCCATTCCAGCTGTTGGAAATGTTTTCCTGAGAGTTTGCATAAATCTTCCTCCTTCTCAGCTGGCCTGCAGCCAGCACGGATCCACTTGTTCTGCTGGAACCTGGGATATTCAGCAGATGGGGAACTCCCAACTGTTGGAATTGTCAGTCCAAGATGCAGGAGACGGGATGGCCTGAAGCTAAAAATCATGTCTTTAATTACAGGATAAAATCTGGATAGTTATAAAGTATAAAATCTGGATATATATATAAAATTATTCCCCAATCTGGATTAATTCAGTGAACAAGAGTGTGTATTTACCTTTGTGATGGGACAGCAGAACTCCTCTAATCTTGGTCTGGGTTTATTTTTGGGCAGCTCTTTATATTCTAGTTCCAACCCAAACTGGATCAGCATATTTGAGGTACCCTAAAAGCCTCCTGACCACCTCAGTGTTTAATGTTCTGTCTCCAGACCCAGCAGTGATGGGTTTTGGTAAGATCTCATTGATCTGCAGACTGTGGGAATTGCTGGTGTAGGAGCAGAGCCTGAAAATGTTTCTTGTCTCAAGCTCCAATACTTGAATATCACAATTGAATTTCCCTTGAGGATCCTGGCCCCCAAGGCACAGGGATGGTCCTGCTGAGATTCCAGTTTAGGGATGGCTCTGAACTGGGGATGAATTCCCTCCCTGGCCATTGGCAGTGGTGCAGGCTGTTGGACACGGCTGTAGTAGAGTGATGTGTGTGCTACTAAAATGATGTTAAACTTTTTCCTTTTTCCCTCTCTTCTTCAGTTTTTCTCCTCCACCTCTGAAATATTGTGTTTACAATATTTCAATTTGTGCAAAATTTCCAATTTGTGCATTATTACCCCAAATCCTCACCATGGTGTAGCACCACAGGAAGCCTGTGCAGTGAAATATTCTTCACTGGCAGATGGACTTTTACTCAGACAGGGCTGAAAATGAACAGCACCAAATGCCAACACTCCTTCCCTTTCCTGTTCCATCCAGGTACCAACAATTGTGCCTCAAAACCACTCCAAATGCAATGCCAGCAGCCATGAAGGCACCTTTTTGACAGTGGGAAGGGTTTTATTGGTGTGCCCGTGGTTTCTACCCCCAGCACTTCAGCAGTGATTGTGTTCTCTGCCCTTTGAGCTGAGCAGGGAGAACTTTGCTGCTCTGGATTCACTTCAAGCTCCTTTGGGTTTTGTTCTGCTCTTTCTGGCCTCAGGGATGCTCACAAGTCCCCACATTCTCAGGGAAGGACCTGCTTCACACCAGTCTTGGCTTTCTGTCCTCTTGGGGTTGGAACAACACAACCTTTAAGGTCCCTTCAAACCCAATTCTCTGATTCTTTCATGGTTTTATGGAAGGACAATGACAGGAGCTCCTTTTCCAAGACTGGATGGTTTGATAGCCCTGTTCCCTTTGCCATCAGCTTTTATTCTGTATATTTTTATATTCTGTATATTTTCATTCTATATACTTATATAACTCTTAGATTCATTAGATAAATTGATTCCAGGACAGACATGACATTTCTTTTCCAGAAAACCTGCCTGTGTTTTTACTCCTGGGCCTCATTTCTGTGATTTTCCTTATCCAGGGACTCTGGGGGAGGAGCTGAGATCCTTTGGATAACCCCCTTCCACATCTCTTTATAATCCTGATCCCTTCCTTCAGCATAATTTTCCTTGTAATCTGAAAATCAGGGTAAAACTTCTCTGTTGTTTTCTTTCCCTTTCACTTGCCCCAAGGAATTATTGGAGATTTCTCTGAGGGCTCTGTGCATTAAGATTTTGTATTTGTGCTTTGTGTTGCTGTGTCAACACTTGATTTATTTTAGTGTTTCTGTGGTGACATCTCAGTATTTTCCATTTATTCTGCAGGATCCATTTCTTCAGTATATTCAGAACTTTCTGGTGAATTTAGAGCCCAAACTGCTGCAAACTCCAGGGATCAGAGACCTCCAAAAGTGTTGCAGTTCTGGGAGCTCTGGTTGTGCCTTAAATTGCTCAGAGTTTTATCTTGAGAGCACAGAGGCTCAGAAACGAAAATTTTGGAGTGGTCTTTTCAGAGTTTGAGGCCAACACTTGTTTTTGGTGCTGGTTTTGTATAAACTCAGCACTTTCCTCTCCTCCTCAGTGATGGGGCTCACGCTGGGCTTTGGCTGAAGCAGTGACATTCCCTTCTGAGGAATTTCCCAATTCAGATTTTGGGGTCTATACTTGCAAAAAAACAAAAGCATAGTCAGAGAATGAGGTCTGTGAGAGAGCCTGGAAATTATTTTATTCTGTTGTTGTTACCTGATGGAATTTAATTCTTTTAAAACCTTTTCCTTATTGATATCAGCCACCTGCAATTTGTTTGCAGCCTTATTCCAGTGGGAAATCCCATTTCCCTGTGTTACCAACCATCCCATGGATTGGAGCTGCAGGCTCTGGTTCCTTCCCAGGCCCACTGGATAGCTGGGAAGGAATTATTGGCCATGATTGGATGCAGCTGCTGCAGCTCTTGGAAAGGCTGAAAAAACTCTTCTGAAAGACCCTTCAAGATGGTTCTGATAAATTCAAAGTTGGAGAGTTTTTATTTGCTTTCCATTAAAAAGCCATAAAAGAGACAACTGCTCATATGCTGCAGGAGGAATTCCTTTACCCTGTTGAGAGATGGCAGATGGAAAACCAGGAATTTTATGTCGCAGTGATAGCCGGCATGTTGTACATGTTAATGTCCTGCTTCCCATCTTCAACAAATCTCTAAATTTGGGGATGAGACAGTGGAAAGATTAGAACCTGTTTCCTGATGGCTGTTTGGGGCTGCTTTCTGCTCTTTGTGTGTGTGACTACAACTCCCTGACTCATCCTCTGCTCCTCTGCCCTCCCAGTCTGGACACCCAGGGAAGGTTTGACTCCCAGTTTTTCTGTTTTGTGGCACTTTGTGGTCACTGCTGGTGCTGTCAGGGGTTCCTGTGTCCTCAGGTGGGCTTTGGGCTCTCTTGTCCACCCTGTGCCCCAGCAGAAGCTGCTGCAGGAGAGTTTTGTCCCCTGCTTGCTCTCCAGGCCAAAAGCAGTGGACAAGCTGAACAGAGCAGCTGTTCTTGCTGCCTTTGCTGACATTCAAAATTTGCCTTTTCTGATGGAACAGATAATTTTTGTGGCAGCCCAAGAGATGAGATCCTTATTTCCCTGAACATCTCTGATGGATATGAAGACAATATTTTGCTTTCTCTAATTTATGGGTGTGCCTTGCCAGTGCCAGCAGATGAAATGGATTTTCACTTGAGATAGTGGAGACTCGTTACAGATGTGCATTTATTTCTCTCTCCTCTGTTCCTGCAGAAGATTTGCACGTCCTGGCAGACACCACAAGCTTTTGTTTTGGGTTGGGAAGAGCACAGGAAGGGTTTTTGCTACTGTTTGCATGAGCCACGGGAGCTGGAGCAGCTTTCCTTGGGCTTGCCACTTCCTTAGGATTTACTTCTCTTCTCCAGTCCCTGGAATGGAAATTTTATTCCTTTCTAGTTTGCACTGATGATGTTTAGTAGAGCTCTGGATGTTTTGTCACCTCATTTTCAGGTGTTTGGCACCAAACATTGGCTGATAGACTCCCCTTAGTTTGTCTTAACTTATGTCTTTGTTCCAGCCTTTGGTGCCGGGGGGTTTTTGGCTGTTCCCAAAGTCGGTTGCCAGGGGACAGCTCTCCCCATCCCCATCGTGTCCCTGCACCTCTTCCCACTTCTGGGAATTTCAGAAGCAGTGAAACATTTAGATTTATGTCCCAGAGTTGCTTTTCATGGGATGCTGGCGTTTCACTTCCTGTACACTCCACAGGATTTGTCCTTTCAGGGGATCAGGGTACACCCCCGGGTGTGGGGTGGTCCTGGGACACCTGTGGACACCTGAGCCTCATTTGGTGTCTGTAGGGCAGCAGAGGGGGCTTGGGAGGCCCCAGGGATGGGCTTTGGGGTCTGCCCAGGTGTGGGAGTACCTGGGAGTGAGGGATTGGCTCCTTTTTGGTGAAGGTTCAGCAGGACCCGGGGATCCTGAGGGCTGGAGCAGCTCCAGAGTGACGAGATGCTGGGAGGGTTGGAATTGTTCAGTCTGGAGAAGAGAGAGCTCCAGAGAGAGCTCAGAGCTCTTCCAGGGCATAAAGGGGCTCCAGGAGAGCTGGAGAGGGACTGGGGACAAGGCATGGAGGGACAGCACACAGGGAATGGCTTTAGCTGGGAGAGGATAAATTTGGAATGGAGATTGGGCAGCAATTGTTCCCTGGGAGGGTGGGGATGGGCTGGGATGGAATTCCCAGAGCAGCTGGGGCTGCCCCTGGATCCCTGGCAGTGCCCAAGGCCAGGCTGGACACTGGGGCTGGAGCACCTGGGACAGGGGAAGGTGTCCCTGCCATGGCTGGGGTCGTCTGGACATCCTGCAAAGCTCCCTTCCAACGCGAACCATTTTTATTTTAGGATTCTTTGCCTTGCAGTGATGACCAGGTGGGCAGACAGGTGAGAGCTGAGCTCAGTCCTGTCCTTGGTGCAGGGCACGTCCCTGTTCCCAGCCTGGGAGGGGATTTTTGGGAGCTGCTGCTCCTGGCTCGCTGCTCCTGCAGCTCTTTGGGAACGTGCAGCTTTCCCAGCCATCCACCCGATGGCAGCACAGCGATGGATGTCACACTCCCACCTTCCCTCCCAGCCCTCGCTCCCGCAGAAACTGCAGTTTTCCCACAATCCCAACAAACAAACAAACAAACAAACAAACAAACACCCCACCAAACAAAAAAACCTCCAAACCCCCCAAACAAAAAACCCCCAAAAAACCAAAAAAATCACAAAACAAACAAACAAAGAAAGAAGCAAAAAAACATCCCCCAAAACCCCCCAAAAATACCCCAAAAAACCCCACAACAACCCAACCAAAAACCCAAACAAAATTTAAAAAAAAAATCTGTTTTTTTTTAAATTCTTTTTTATTTTCCTCTTATCATGTTATCCAACATTTTTGTTTAAACTCCTTGTTGAGATAGATACATTTACTAAATAATTCCCATAGTTCTGACTTCTGGTAAAAACGCTGCAGCACATATAAAACAGACCTCAGAAATTCCCAGCATGTGGCTAAAAAACCCCCATTTTCTGAGTGGATGAAACTGGGCTTTCCAGTTCAGCCTCGTGCCATTGCAAGTGCATTAAGTCATGAAGGAGGGTAATACAATGTACCATCATTTTCAAGTAATTTAATCACGAAAACTAAAAATTTGGAAGCAAACAGATATTTTACTTAATAGAAACCATCTGCACTGTACAGTAGGCAAATTGTATAAAAATGAATAAAACTGTCTCTGGAGGAAAATGACTCAGGCACCAGCTTATATAATGAAGATGTATATGTGCCTTTTAGCATTTGCATTGTCTATTAGAGTAGGTAAATCGCAGGGCTGGTGTAAGGAAACAGCTCCAGATTTTATTGCCATCCTGTGACTGATGGCAAAGGCAGCAGGGGAAGCCATTCCTTTACAGGGGGCTTGCTCCACACCCCAAATGCTTTGGATGGCAAAGCTTTGCTGCTGGGGGCACATTTTAGGCTTTTCCTGGGGAAGGACTTTCCCTGATTTGGGGTTTTTTGCTTGGTTTAGGCCTGGCTTATTTGGGATTGTCCAGAGAGGATTTGCTACTGGGTTTTATTTGGTAGAGCTAGTAGATGAGTTTTAAACAGGTCCTTTAAACTGGTCCTTTAAAGTAGTCCCTTAAACTTGTCCTCTAAACTGGGTTTTTAAATTGATCCTTTAAACATGTCCTCCAAAAACTGGTCCTTTAAACCCCACCCAGCCTCTTCCACACCCCAAAGCTTTGGATGGCAAAGCTTCACTGATGGGGGCACATTTTAGGCTTCTCCTGGGGAAGGCTTTTCCCTTACCTGAGGTTTTTTGCTTGGTTCAATCCCTGGCTTATTTGGGATTGTCCACAGATCTTTCTTCTGAGACTTTTCTACTGGAGTTTTATTTGGTAGAGCTGGTGGACGAGTTTTAAACAGGTCCTTTAAAATGATATTTTAAATTTCTCCTTCAAACTGGTCCTTTAGACCCCCACCCAGCCTGTTCCAGACCCCAAAAGCTTTGGATGGGAAATCTTTACAAGTGGGGGGATGTTTTAGGCAGGCAGATTGCTTTTCCTGGGGAAGGATTTTCCCTCACTTGGTCTTTTTGCTGCTTGATTCAAGCCTGGCTTATTTGGGCTCGTCCAGGGAGGATTTTCTACTGAACTTTTATTTGGCAGAGCTGGGTGGATGAGCTTTAAACTGGTATTTTAAACAGGTCCTTTAAACTGGTTCTTTACTGGTATTTAAATTTGGTCCTTCAAACTGCTCCCTTAAACTGGTCCTTAAACCCCACCCAGAGAAATTTCAGGTTTGGCTGGTCCCTGCTGCTGGCACCTCTCCCTCCCCCTGTTGTTGAAGGACAGATTTCCCTACTTTTCCAAATATTTATTCCCTGGCATTCGGCAGCTTCCCTAAATGATGGCAAATAATATGAATTATTCAACCACAGGGCTGCCAGAGCCTGCCTCCAGCCTGCTTTTAAAATGAAGTTTATAAGAGCCACTTGCAGGGGCTGAGATTTAACACTGGAAATAAATGTGCCCTGCTTTAAGAGCTTTGGATTCTTTCTTCTAAATCCACAATGAGATCTGGTGAGAAAAGCAGGAATTTTCTGGCACATTTTTTAACAAAGAAAAATCCCAACTTCCCGGTGTTATTCCTGCTTTTACTTGCTCAGCTGAAATGTTGAAGGATGGGGGGAGGAGGGAAACCTGGGTGATGCAAAAGCAGCTTTATTTTTATTTTTGGTTTGGGAAGAGTAAGGAGGCAAAAGCAGAATCAGTTTCCCCTTGAATAATAAAGCATCTTTGGTGATGAGAACATTTCACGTTAACAAATATGTAAAGTAAAAATACGTCCCAAAAGACTGAGACTTCTGTGAATTTTAACCAAATTAGATGCAATTTTCTGCCCTGACATTCTCACTTTTTGTTGTTGAAATCTCCAGATCCACACAAGCCTCACGTGCCCTGGTGCTGGAACTGCTGTTTCACACCTGGAACACAAAACCTCACCAATATTTTGGGTTAAAAGCTGGGGTTTTTTTCTTTATTTTTTTCCCCCCTGAGTGTGGCTTTGGGTGTTTTTGATACTCTCCTGTGGTGTTTGAATGCTCTTTAAAAAAGGAGCAAATCCTTGGGATTCAGAGGCTGCTTTTTAGCAAACAACAGTGTCAAGGTCAGTTTTGGGGCTGAATTATTCCAAAATGGATATTTAGGGGGAAGATTTTTTGGGGAGCTCCAAACCACCCTGGCCAAGGCAGTAGGAATCATTCCTGACTGCAATAACCTGGATTAAAAACTTCCTGACAAAAAATTCACACAGATTTTAGCACAGACCTGCTGCACTGGGTGGAAGTGAGACCATCAAGTTAAGAGCAGGATCAGTTCCATGCCCTTAAATACTTTATTAACACTATTTTATTAATTAACATCCATTGCATTCATGAAAAAGAAAATGTCTTTGCTTGCCCATTCAAATCTGAATATAAAAAACTCCTTACCTGTGGTTTTCCTTTGTGAAAATTTAACTCACTTTGGGAAATCTCAGTTATTTCCTTTTTTTTTTTTTTTAACTAAGAGATGCAAGGAATTTAAATCCTTACAGATTTGTAATGTTCAAAATATAATATTTTGTGTGTTCCTAAACCACAGGCAGAAAGAGCAGTTTATCTTTTTATTTTTAAATTTGGCGATTAATAGCCAGTAAAACATGAAACTCTGAAATGGAAAGAGCCCCAGAGTCCAAAAGCACAAAGGAAATGGCTTCAGAATGAAGACATTTATTTTCTTCTTGCTTTCTTGTCCCATGGTTTATTTAGTTTCATGTGATTTGTGCCAGGACAAAGTGTGTTCTATAAACAAAAAAAGGGAAAAGGTTAAACCAGTAATGAAGTGCAATGATAATAAAAAATAACGATGATGAAAAAAAGAAAAAGAAAAAAAGATGATTAGCGAAAAGAAAAGAAGGGTGAGGAGTTACAAATGCAGAGTGGGTGAGACAGTGGGACCCCAAACAACAGATTTATTAGGGAATTAAAAGAACTGTGTTTTTTGGGGGAAAGAGGAGGGTTCAGAGCTCCATGGAGCGGGAGCACCAATCCCAGATCCACACGATGGCACTCTTAAGCTTTCAAACAATTCCATCCCCAGCTCCCAACATTTCACCCAAACCTATTTTTCCCCCTGCCAAAAACCAAGGAGGAGCTGGAGGAGGGGGGAACAGAACACCCAGAACTTGGAGTCCCCCTTGAAATCCCCAAATCCCGAGCTGTCCCCATCCCAGCCCTGCTGGGACCCCGGGAGCTGCATCCCAAAGGATTTGGGGATGGGCAGGACACCCTGCAGGGCAGGGAGGGACAGGGCTCCGGCCCTGGGCTGTCTGAAGGGTGCTAGGGAAAGGACACCTGGAAACACTGCTCTAGGTGCACCCAAAAATCAGTTTAAGAGCCCTTCTGCACAGCAAGGGGGGCACAAAGCCGCAGCCCGAGAGCGAGCCCGTGTCGGGACAGTGATGGGGAAAGGTCAGAGTTGTTGTTCTGGAGCTTTCTCTGCACAGCCTGAGCTGTACAAAAGTCAGGAGTGTGTGGGCTGCTCCTTCAGCAGTGTTTGCTTTTGAGGGTGCTTCATGAACAAGAGTCCTGCAGGTCAATCTGGAGCACTAAATTCCATAGGGAAGGGAAGGGAAGGGAAGGGAAGGGAAGGGAAGGGAAGGGAAGGGAAGGGAAGGGAAGGGAAGGGAAGGGAAGGGAAGGGAAGGGAAGGGAAGGGAAGGGAAGGGAAGGGAAGGGAAGGGAAGGGAAGGGAAGGGAAGGGAAGGGAAGGGAAGGGAAGGGAAGGGAAGGGAAGGGAAGGGAAGGGAAGGAGGCAGGGGGGTGTTGGGGCAGATCCTGCCCTTCCCAGCGCTCTCATTCCAAGGTTGCATCACCCTGGCCACCAGGGATGGTGGGAAATCCAGCAAATCACTGCACACCAGCGCAGCCATGGAAGCAATTCCTGCTCCTTTCTCCTCTCTGCCCTCCTGCCAGGCAGGTTTGGGCTTTGTGCTCAGGGCTCAGGGAGGATTTTCCACCTTCCCTGTCTGCCGTGGTTGCCCAGGCAGCAGCTTGAACCCTCTCACAAAGCTCAGCCTGGGGTTGGGTACAGGTTGCTGACCTCCTGTGTTTTCCTGGCAGGGGAAAAAACAAGACCTTGCTCCTTTGTTTCCTCCTTCACCTGAAAGGATCCTTTACCTTTGGATACAGAGCTCCAAATCCTCCACCACGTCTTGACCACCAGTGTTAAAGCCACTGCTCCTGCTGGGGCAGCCTGTGCCAAGCTGCTGGTCAGGGAAGAGTTTCTCCTCACCCTTTCCCTGATCCAAAAGAAAAGGGCATTTCATCAGCAGCTGGAGCAGGAGTGAAGTTTGGAAGGTTCCAGCAGAGCCCCTGTGTCAGCTGTCCTCATGTCAGGGAGCCCTCACTGGAGGAGTGGGAATTAATCCTGAAAAAGTGGCACAACCCCTTATTAAAAACTCAGCAGCAAAGGGTCACTGCAACACCAAATCAGGGGCAGCCAGAGCACAAAACCCTAGACAAAAATGGACAGATTTCTGACTCTTACACCAAATGAGCCCACTGTGGGGAGGATTTCCAGGTGCCAGTGTAACCCACATCCTAAAGGTACAAAAATAATGAAGATCCTGAAGGTCCCAATATAATGCACATCCTGAAGGTACCAGGGTAAGACACACCTGAAAGGTCCCAGCACACTGGGAGAGGGCTGGTACCAGTTTGGGGTTCTGCAGAACAAAGAGCTCTTCCCCCATGCTGGGATGTGCGCAGTCCTGGTGAATTTTGGGGTGTCAGGGGAAGCAGGGTGGGTTGGGCAGGGGCAGGGCAGGAGCTGGGAATGCAGATTCCTTCCTGGTGACTCTTGCTGCTGCTTTCTGGGTGTCTGTGGGCTTGGGGTCCTGTCCTTGCTGTCACCCAGCACCCACAGGGACTCTCCTGAGAGGGGGGAGAGAGGCTCCTGGATCACATCTCTCGAGAACTGCCAAGCTGGGGTTAGAGGGCATCCTCAAGGGAGTGTCCAAAACCAACATGATTATCTTGATTATTAATATTTGCATTGGCAGGACTGCTGTGGGTTTGTGGAGAAGCACAGTCCCTCCCCTGCTCCGTGCTGCATGGCTGCTGAGCCCGTGGAGCAGCAGCTGGTCCAGCTCCAGAGTGGACAATCCCATTTTTTTTGGTGTTTTCCTAAATGTCAGGAGAGTTTGTGATGCAATCTGTGCTAGTGGCACCTCCTTTGGGGCAAATCCTGACACTGGCCCCAGGATGTGATGCACTGAGCCTGGTGTAGATCTCCTGGATCTTCAAAGGAGAGGTAGGACCTGTATTTTAGATGGGTGTGGGAAATTTGGGCATATTTTTCCAGCATTCCTATGTATCCCAGGCACCTTAATTTTCTATATTTTCCCTCTAGAATCTGTTTTTGCTGAAATTTAGTTCAGTGTCACTTTTTAAGAAATGCCCCCAACCTTTACAAAACAATCCCAGGCATGCCAGGGGTTAAAAATAATTCACTCTTTGAATTTTTTAGTTCTTAATTAGTCAAGAAATTATTTGGACCGACCAAGAAACAAGGATTTGGGCAGAATTCACTCTCTGGGTACGTTCTACCTTATTTTTCCTGAAGAGATCCTTTTGTTTTGATTTTTGGAGCATGAGCAGGTCAAATGTCTCTTTTGTTTTTATTTATTTATTTATTTTTTAAGTCTTCTAGTGCATTTAATAGAAACCTACTGGAGAGATTTATTGCTGGGGATAGAATTTTGTACTGAGATTCCAACACTGGGTTAAGTTCATTAGTTCTAAAACTTCATTTTTTTTCATTGCTGAGCACATCCTCGCTGTGTTTTCTTGCTAACTGAAGCAGGAAATTGGGTTGGTTTGTAAATATGGTAAAAAACAATAGATCTGTGCCTAAGAAGAAGAACTTGGGGTTGTCTCAAGTTATTGGCAGAGCTTTTCCCTGGAACAATCTGGGCAGGGAGTGCAGCAGGGACTCGTCAGTGCAATTACTGATCTCTCTGGAGGTCACCTGCATTTTGGGCTGCAGGGGAGGGGAATTGATCCCACTTCATTCTGCATTTGGGGAGCAGAAGGCCCAGGCCATTCATGTGGGGCTGCAGCAGCTTTGGGGGGGTGCTGGTTCTTCCTCTGCACCCCAATCCTGCAGCCCTGGGTTTGGGGGCCAGGCCTGAGCTTCCCCTTCTGAAGTGCAGAATGCTCAATGAATGGCAAAAGTGCTTTTAAAAGGGGCTCGTGGAACACTTTGAAAATATTAATTAGTGTGTTGAAGCATTCTGCATAGCATATCATAGTAAAACTGCTCCAGGGGGTTGCTTGGAATGAATTATTAATATGAATCCCTCTCTCCCTTATGCTTCACACCCTGATTTTATGGGACTTGGCGTGGGTTGGGGTGTCTATTAGATTCACTTATTGCCTGTTTAGTGGGAGTACTTTGTAGACTGCATCAAAAGGTCACTATTATATTTTTTTCAGAATCCCAAATTTTAATCAGTGTAAAAGACTAAATTCCCCCAAACATGGAAGGAGAGCTATGAATAAAAATTAAAAAAAAAAAAAAACCAAGAAGAAGCAAATCACCACAAAGCCATGACTGAAATAATTTTGTGTGCAGGAGGGGAACAAGTCCAGGCCCTGGGCCCAGGCTGGTTTAGGAGCATCACTGTGGGTTTTTCCAGAGCTGGAATGGCACAGCCACATGCAAATCCCACCTCCAGCCTTGTCCAAACCACTCCAAGAAGAGCAATTCTGCTTAAACACTCTTGTAACATGTCCATGCTTCCTTCACAGCCATTTAGATGCCTTGTACCACAAGTAGAGAATTCATTAAATTCACAGAGCACGGTTCCTTTTCCCCTCTTGGCTTTACAATATCACAGAGCTGAACCTGTTAACCTAACACTGAAAGAGAAAAGCTGTGCTTAAAAAAAAATAAAATTGTTTTTCAGCTCTTGAGGTCTGTTTTGATGAAGTCCCTCGTGTGCAAATATAAATAAATCCATAAAGTAATTTGACTTTTAATTCATACTTGGATTATGGAAATATTTGTATTTGCATGGCTGCTAGACTGAATTACAAAGGGGTTTGAGGGTCCAGTTTTCAGTCTTAGAAGAAAAGAAACAGGAAAATGATGGTTTAGGAAAGTGTGGCACCTGTGACCCAGAGATTGCCAAGGGACAAAGGGTTGTGGCAAACCTCAATTTGTTATCACAGAACCCCAGACTGGTTTGGGTTGTAGGGGATTTAAAGCTCATCCCATTCCACCATGGACACCTTCCCCTGTCCCAGCTGCTCCAGCCCCAGTGTCCAACCTGGCCTTGGCACTGCCAGGGATCCAGGGGCAGCCCCAGCTGCTCTGGGAATTCCATCCCAGCTCCTCCCACCCTCCTGGGAACAATTCCTTCCCAATATCCCATCCAAACTGACCCTCTTCCAGCTAAAACCACTCCCCTTCATCCTATTCTGCAGAGGGACACTGAACTTTGGGCTTTGTTCTCATCCCACATCCAGAATTTCCAGTGTCTGCAGCACTGCACTGAGTGCTGAACATGGAGGGAACATTTTCCCCATAATATGAAACAAAAAAAAGCAATGAATAAGAAGTTGATTTCTGCATCTGAAAATAGATGCTTAAAAATAGATCTGAGTGACACCTTTGAAAGTCCAAGGAGATGGAGTTTAAGCTTTCTCTGCAAGAAGCAAAAGGAAAGAAGAAAGGGAAAGCTGCTCACAAACAGCAGTGACATTCTGGAAGCAGAAAGGTTTCAGTTTATTTATGGTGTTAAGAACTTCAGGCAGAGTCATCATTTTACAAAGCAAATCGCAGAGTGAAAAATGCCAAGGAGATTACTAATAATGGCACTTCTTTTCCCCTTTTTCTTCCTTTTTAAAAAATTTTAATTAAAAAAAACAAAAGGTGAGAGACAGCATGTTCCACTGGAGCCTAATAGAGAGCATAAATCTGCACCATCTGCAGAAGTTTGACACAGATTTGCCTCTCTTGCTGCACTTCCCAGGAGTTCTGAGCTGCAATTCCTTGTTGATGACAGCTCGCTGCAATTATGACAGAAAGCAATCATTAGCATCAGCCCTTCCATACTTTTAGGAGAACCAGCAGCTTTTTCATTTGTTTTTTTTTTTTAAAAAAAAAGCAATCCTGAGAACTCCCCCTGCTTTAGGAGTTTAGCTGCTGATGGATTTTTCTAAGGAAGGGATCATCTTACGCTTTCTCGAGTTGTGAGTGTTATTGGCTCTATGAAATGTCTTTTTTTTCTGCTTTTTTTTCTGTTCCAGAGGAGAAATGTTGCCAACTGATTAATATTTTAAGCATGTAGACAACCTGCAGACCTTGCTCTTCGACTCAGATTTCTCCTTTCTCCCCTCCCCAAAAATGGTTTCGCTGCTTTAAACTCATTGTTCAGATTTCCTACTCCCAGGTGAGACGTGATTATTTATTCACTTCATGTCACCAAAATTCAGGACAAATAATTCTAGAAAGAGTTCAGCAAACAGTTAAAACAATATCACGTGGAATCTCTGCGGAGTTTGGCTGAGATTTCAGCTCCTTGCTTAAAATTATGTGGGTCAGCCTTATGATGTGGGCAGTGAATAGGAAAATCTGCTGCATTTCAGGCACTGAATTTTCCATGTCTTTAAAGAAAATGCTGGTGATGTTTAGTGCAACAATGTCTAGGATGCCATTTTAGGGGTTTGTGTGTGCTCAAGGTAGTGCAAAGCAAGTTACAGTGGGCAGTTCAGCTCCTCTGGATAATTCATGGACATTTGGTTTTATTTATTGTTCAGATTTGGAATCCAATATTCCACATTGTTGTGTGCAAGTGTAAGCTGAGAAATGGAGAGTTTTGGTGAGACAAGAGAGATAAAGGAGCTGTAGAAGAACTTCCAGTGGCCAAGCCCCAAATCCATGATGGCTTTTTGTGGACCTCGAGGCTGGGTGAGAGGAGCCACCCCAAAATTGCACCAAAACTGGAAAGCTGGTGTTTAAAATGAAAAAAACCCTTCCTGATAGGTTTTTTCTCTAATAAAGTCTGCATTACTTCTCTTCATAGGACCTATTTCTCTTCCCATCCCTTTTATTTGTTCATTCTTGATTTTTATCTACATGAGAATTTCACTTTGGACTACTTTGAATAAGCACCAAACCCAGCCTTTAATTTTCATCATTTGTTATTATTTGAATGTCCATCTTATCACCCCAGGTTTCTCCTGAATTGTCTGTTTGACTTTACTCTTGTTGAAAGGTTCATGGGAATAACTTCTAAAGTACAAAAGACATGGCAAGTGCAGCAGAATAAATTCTGATTTAAAACTTAAAAGGAAATAGAGAATTTCTTCATATTGAGAGTCCTGAATGGCACCTGGCAACAAGTAAATTGCACAAAAGGTGCTGTGCAGACCTTACATGAGTTCAGGGAGAGGATTCTTCTGCCAGGGAATGTTAGGGAGATCTACAGCTCAGAAAAGGTATAAATTAAAAAGGATTCAGAACTATAAAACCATATTTATGGGAAAACTGGTTCAGCACTTTAGAGGTTCTCCCTTTCTTTCGGCTTCTTGTGACTCTAATTCTGATTTTGCTCCTGCTCCCTGGTGATAGCCAGTAACTCCTCATCAACTTTCTGCTTTCACTGAGATCAGGGACCCATTTAGGTGCACTCAACCTGGGCCTACCTGAGTTTTTTATCTGCAGGCAAGCTGGGTTTGAGCTCATTTTAGTGGTAAAATCTGCATCTTAAATATTTGCAGAGTTCCTCACATCTGTTGTAAAACCACAGATGTGCCTTTCCGTAGATATATATACTTCAGTGTGATATATTATGTTTTATAATTAAAGTTTTATTGAATTTTAATATAAAAACAAATTCATACATTAAAAATTAAGTAGAGAACAAACATGTGTGGTATCAGGAGGATACAAGCTCCAGTGCAGTAGGACAACAACATCTGACCCATAAAAAACACCCTGCTTTACTTCTAAAATACCTTTGTGGCTGGGAGATTAGTGGGATGTATTATTGAGACTCCAATATTTGGGAAAAATAATATTGTTTTGTCACTTCCATTGATGAGGAAAGGAGCAGCTTTTGAAACCCCTCCACTAAACATTGGAAAACAAATGGGTTTTGACAGAGCGTGGCCTCTGAACCAGCAGAGAGAGTTATTTGTGGGATAAAGTCAATATTTTAGAGCAGAATAAAGGGCTTTATTCCTCACAGGGTCCAGGGGAGCACAAGAATTTGGATACTGGAGATCTGAGCTTGAGTCCAGGAATAACCCAGCCCTTAATTGTCCTCCTTCCCTGGGCAAAGGTCAGCATTGGTTACACAGAGTAACTTACTCCTTGTAGGATGTCCTGAAAGATGGAAAGGTGGAGAGACAAGAGCTTGGAGTGCCCAGAAGAGGGGGAATGGTTTCAAACCATTGGGGTTAGATGGGATTTTGGGAATTAGGAGTTGTTGCCTGGGAGGGTGGGGAGGAGCTGGGATGGAATTCCCAGAGCAGCTGGGGCTGCCCCTGGATCCCTGGCAGTGCCCAAGGCCAGGCTGGACAGGGCTTGGAATAGCCTGGGACAGGGGAAGGTGGGATAGGATGGGATGGGATGGGATGGGATGGGATGGGATGGGATGGGATGAGCTTTAAGGTTCCTTCCCACCCAAACCACTCCATGAATTTATATTTCTGTGATAATTACATCCTACAGTCCCAATATGAGACGGTTCTGAGCAGTTCACCAACAAGATTTAATTTTTATTTCACTCTCAACTTTGAGGATAAAATTGCAGTTTGGAGAAAATGAATGACCCAGCCTAGGTCAACAGCAGGAACAAGCAGATATTTGCTCTCCACCAATTCCAGCTCACGGCACCACCCTGCTGTCCCTCCACTGATCCCGTTTTTCCCTGATAAAAAGCAAACCCCAGCACAGGATGTGTGAGAGAAAACAGTGCTGAAATATTTGAATTCTGTTACATAAAGGGGCGATGAGCCTTTGCCTTGAATGCTGCTTTCATTTCCATTTCAAAAAAGGTACAGCTGAAGTGTAAAAAGTTCAGAGAGGGCTGATGGAAATGATTAGACAGAGGGTGAGATGTGCTTGTGACGAGAGCCTGTCAAGTTTGGAACATGAATTTCCTGACTAACAAGGATGAAAATGGAAAAAATGCATCAGATAAGGAATAGTTGATTGGAATATCTCAGGAGGTTGTTGAGGATACCTCTTTTCCTCCCCTTTCTGCTGACACAAGAATCGAGGAACAGCCAAAAGATGTGGCAGGGCCCACTGCTCAGGCTGGTGACAAGAGACAGGGCTTTGGGCTGGGATGTGGGATCATTGCCACAGGGGTCTGAGACATCAGGAGTGTTTTAAGAATGAGGAATTAGAGATTTGGGCAGCACTGTTTACATTAGATCAGGTAAAACCAAGGGGTAGGATCATGGAATCATTAAGGCTGGAAAAGACCTCCAAGATCATCAAGGCCAACTTTGATCTCACCCCACCAATGCCCACTGAGCATGTCACAAAATGCCACATCACTCACTTTTTGGGCACTTCCAGGGATGTGACTCTGCTGCTTGAGGTGGGACCTCATTGCACATCAGCTCCTGGGACAGAGGGAGGTGTTTCCCAGGGCTGCCTCATCCCTTTGCTCTGCCTCCTGAATCTTTTCCAAGGCTTTTGGAAGTTGTGCCCTGTCTCCAGCTCCTGGGTCCAGCAGCACCATCCTCAAAGGAGAAAACAGGCCCAAGCTCTGCTAAAAAAGTAAAATTTAACTTTTAAATCAGTTTCATAACCCACATCATCCTTTTTTCCCTGTCATTTGAGAAGTCAGGTAGGAGCAATATCTGAGAGTTTCACTGATGAGCAGAGCCAGGTGTGTGGTGGCTGCAGAGTCCAGGAATTCTGGGCAGAGAAGTTCTGGAGGAGCACACCCATCCCCACGTGCCCACACCTGCACACACCCGTGCCCCGAACTCAGCCTGACTGCACCTCCAGCTTCTCCCACGCTTCCCCAATTAAACCATTCAGAACTCATATTAACGAGCTGTCCACAGCCCTGCAAACTGATTTATCTGCTGCTGACAGTCTGAGCTGCTGCCCAAACTGCTGGGGAGGAAAAGGTCTTTAATTTAGGGGTTGTTTTCTTTCAGACTTGTTCCTTTTCCCACTGATTTTCACTCTCTGTTGCTTCACAATTAACTCAAGGTCACAAGTTTAGGAGGTATCACAGGGTGATGTCAGCTCCACTTGGCATAAATAATACTTGTGTCCCTGTTTGTTAAATGAATGGATTGAAATAGGATTTTATTGGAGTAATGAAGCTTTTTATTTATTAAAAAAATGGGATTTTTCAAAGAGGATTGCTAAGCCATTACAGATAATTATTTTTAAGGAATCTTTTAAAGGTGTCACCCCCATGGAAGGGGTTTGGAATGAGATGATCTTTAAGGTCCCTTCCAGCTCAAACCATTCTTTGATTCTGTGATTCACTGTTTTTATTTGTGCTCTGAGGATTTACTGAAAAGGAGTTTTTCAGGTTGGAAATTTATTGAGAGTATGAAGAGCTGATGGCTTCTGTCTGGTGAAAAAAGGGGTATTTTCCCCTACTCACACATTTACATTGTTAATCTGCAAACTCACCAACACATCTGAACACACAGCTGAGTTTTTCACCATTTACAGTTTCTAGAAACCCAAAATAAACCTTTGATGAAAGACTGGATTATTCACAGATAATCTACAGCTCTCCCAAATGATCACTTTATGACTGTGCACACCAAAAACAAACTCCTGGTTTATTTTTGATTTGGAGAAAAGAAAACCCAAACACTTCAGAAATGATTAATAGTAATTGTCAGGAATTTGTTGTGAAGGGGCACTGTCCTTATGTTGTCACATGTCCCCTTAACACTGGCAGCAGGATATTGATTAGCCACAAACAAACTCTACCTGTAATAATTTCACTGCAAAAGAGCAACCAAAAGAAACTAAAAAAACAAATTTAGAAGTCTATAGATATTGTTTTGGTGAGTCTATAGCAAGATAATTTACAGATAAAACACAAGAAATTGTGATAATTTAAAAAGAGGTTATTTTGGTACAGCTTACATGTAACACTTTTTCACTATCAAATGGAGTGAGGGAAAATTAAAGTTCTGTGAGCTTGCAGTAAATCCCTAAATATTCATAGTTGGGTATTGATAGAAGACAGGGAAAGGGAAAATTATCATCCCTGCCATGTCAGTGCTCTTCTGTTCTGATGTTTCACTTCACTTCCAGGAAAATTTTCCTCAGTTCCAGCTGTCTTAAATCAGAGCTAAAGAAAAAACCATTGAGTTATTTCAGTGTCTTCAAGAAAACTCACTGATAATAGAAAATAACAACCTTTAGACAGCACTTTTTATACCAGACTGTAAAATTTAATCGAGGGTTTTATCTTGCCATAGAAATTTGGGGTTTTTTTAATAAAAATCCCAGGAAACATTATTATTTCTGTTCAGTCCTTTTCCTAAGGAATGGCTGCAGAATTGACTCATTTTTTTATTTAGATACTTCCAGGAGCTGCACCTGTTGAATGACACAGGACTCTTCCAAGGGTAAAGTTAATTCCTCAGGAGGTTTGAAAAAATCCCAACCCTTCTCATGATGTTGAAGACTATTTTCACATCTAACAGTGTCTTGGGGGAAAAAAATAAATTATATTTTATAGGAATTTGGTGAGGGATACATAACCTCTGCAAGAGGGTGGGAAGCTGCACGCCATCCAGGGATTTTTGGGAAACTGCATCCCCATTTAGGGAGTTTTTGGGAGGATGGAGCCCTTAGGGTTGAGCCACCTCGTTCAGCATCAGAGGGAGGATAGCAGGAGCTGCCTGGGATAATCCCAGAGGATGCCCTAAATGCTTGTGTGTTTTGCAGCACTTTGAGGCTTTTTTGATGCTTCTGAGGAGGATGCAATTAGCTTTTCAATGATAAATAAATTAGAGATAGTTGATTTTGCCGTTCACGCATTTGTTTTCTTCGCTTTCATGAGGGACTGCAGCCTGTTTATGATTTTCTCAGAAGTTTGAGAGACTTGCTTTGCTTAGTGACAAATCCTCCCCTCTAGGCAGCAGAAGGAAAAAAAAGAGGAAAGCAAAGATAGTGGAAACCTGCAAATGGCCAGTGTGTCTGCAGGGAAGGGAATCCCCTCAGGACTCCCAGAGGTTTGGTTTGTTTCCTGGCTGTTTATTTACGTAATTAGAGCTCGTAATTCCACACAAGGCAAAGGGAAAGAAGAAGCAGCAACAAAAGAAATCATGGGAAAGCACAGGCAAGAATCAGTTGGTTGTGCAGGACTGGAAAAGGCTCTGGTGGAATTTCAAGGATGGCTTTGGCTCTGCAGGTGGTGGTGACCAGCTGGTCTCCAGCAGCATGGGTGGGACTTTATGAAATCATGGAAGGGTTTGGGTGGGAATGGAACTCAAGTCCCCTCCAGTGCCACCTCCTGCCATGGCAGGGGCACCTCCCACTGTCCCAGGTGCTCCCAGCCCCAGTGTCCAGCCTGGCCCTGAGCACTGCCAGGGATCCAGGGGCAGCCCCAGCTGCTCTGGGCACCCTGTGCCAGGGCTGCCCACCCTGCCAGGGAACAATTCCCAATTCCCAATTCCCAATAACCCATCTAAAATAAACCTCTTCCAGCTTACAGCCATTCCCTGTGTGCTGTCCCTCCATCCCTTGTCCCCAGTCCCTGTCCAGCTCTCCTGGAGCCCCTTCAGGCCCTGCCAGGGGCTCTGAGCTCTCCCTGGAGCCTTCTCTTCTCCACACTGAGCAATCCCAATTCCATCACTTCTCATCACCCAGATCCTGTGCAGGGATTTCCTCCAGCACCACCACGTGTAGCTGAGAGAGAAGCTCCTGAGCAATCTGTGCAGCATTTGAGCACCATGATTTAGAGAGTGACATCCAAAGATTTACAATGTAAGTCTTGTTAATTCCCTTTAATCTGAATTTGGTAATTATATTTTACATTCCAGCTTGGTGTTCAAACCCACTTGGACAAGTCTTCCTATGGTTTCAGAGTTTCAAGCAATTCCAAGAGTTTGGTAGAGGAGGTAAGGGTAATTCCACCACCTACCTCAAGCTTCTAATAGGCTAAAATTGTGCTATTTGGAGAAAATTTTTGCTTCAGAACAGAAGTATCTGAAAAAAAATGCTTAAAGTAGCAATAGGATGGCTTGGAATTTGTACAAAAGAAAGAATAAAATACTTGTAAAAAGCAAAATCCAAGTAGAAAGAAATACTCTGCATAGTCATGTTAAAAGGGGGGTTAGTGAGGTCAAGGAGAAGTTTTGTTTTGAGAACTATGCTGCTGAGGAGTGCAAAGAATAACAAATAAGAACAATGTGCCTTTCTTTCTATCTCCTCCTGAATGAAACACAGCATTTCGTGGAAGGTCAGTCGCTGGGAACTGATGGGAGAAGATAGAGGCAGGTTCCCAGCTCAGCTGTACAGATAATTTCCATCCCATTCTGTATGAGCAGTGGAATAAGGCTGTCCCAGCCTTGTCTGCAGGTGCATTTCCATCACACCCAGCACTGCCAGCTCTGCCGTGGGAGATCACATCACGCACATTTTATTCGAGCAAGGAAATAGGGGCAGCAATAGTCCAGCCAGCAGGACACTCCAGGCAATCAGAGCAGCCCAGCCACCCTCAGCTGAGACTTATAAACTGAAAGAAGTGGGGAAATGTCATTTTTGAACAGCTTTTATCTGTGTGTGTTTGTGTGAGAAGCAGTGAGGCGGGAAAGGAAGCACAGCCAGAGCTCTTCCACCCACCCAAGGCAAGGTGGCCATGGATCCTCTGCTCTGAAACTCTCCCTGTCACCTCCCAGGGACATCTGCTGGGTCTGCAAAAGGTGGAACTGGTGTCTCCAGACTGCAATAGGCTGGGAGCAAGGTGGGTAATGGGTGTAATTAAAGGAGGCATAATTTGAAATTATTTCCAAGTGATTTCTCCTTCTCCAAGAGGAGCGTAGAAGGGCTGGTTGGGCTCAGTGCTGTGGGAATAAACATCATTGTGTAGATGATGGTGTGGAAAGTGAGCAAAGAGTAAGGTGGAAAATGAATTGGAGTTGTCTGGAATTGGATGATCAGAAACACTTGTGCTATCGGAAATGAAATTGGAGAATCACAGATGGGTTTGGGTTGGAAGGGACCTTAAGGACCACCTTGTTCCAACCCCTTGCCATGGATGGGGAGGATTACAGGCACCTGCAAAGCTCTGGACATCTCCTGATGCTGACTAAAAAGAGGAACAAGGGAAAAAATTAAAGAAAACAAAAGAAATGATCCTCATTGTGAAAGTTAGAGCAGTCTCAAAGTGCTTAACACAGACTTCAAGTCCCTCAACCCCTCTTGAGGGTGGAGGAAGGAGCTTCCCATGTATTTTGGGAAGGGCAGGACCGTGAGAGCTGTGTCTGTTTGCCAGGCCTGTAGTGAGCACCTTGCCTGACATTAAGCAGAGGCAATAACTTTGTGATGACCTAAATTCATTTAAAAAAGAATTACTGATGTATATATTCAGGTCAATAGCGCTTTCCCCAGGTTTCAATAATCGGATCAATTATCTGAATCCAATAAAATCTTATTAAAGAAATTCAGAATTATCTTTAGAATAGCTGGCCTTGTAGTCCCTGAGTAGGTTACAAAAACTGCTATGAAGAATTAGTGTGACCTACTTTCTGGGTGGTACAGATATCATTATCATATCAGAGGTGCAGGCTGATAAGGCTACATGACTTCCATCTCTTATTGAAGAGAATTTGGCAAAAAACTCACACAAAACTTTAATCTTGCTCTCCAAAATCTTTTATTTTCCTAAACACCTGCTGAAAATTTGAAAGGTCAAATCATTGCACGTGAAGATACACCTATTGAATGAAGTGAATGAGGTAAAGCCAACAGGATGTGGACATTTAAAGCACCTAGGGTGGGGACAAGTTGTTGTTGCAGGTCACAAATGCTTGGTCAGCCCAGGTGCAGTCACGCTGACCCAGGGGCACTGTGCACCTCCTTCCACAGGGTCAGTGAGGACTCGGATCCTGAGACAGAGGGGGAATTACAAAAAAACAGTGTTTTATTACAAAAGCTGATGGAAAACCTTCCAGCCTTCTCTCTGCCAGGTGAGATGTTTGTTGCTTCTGAGACAACCACTTTGTTAAAACGTGGCTAGAAACTTCCTTGTGTTTCCAAGCTTTTTTTTCATGGGGCAGCATTTGCAGATCTGGCCTGGGGAATCAGACCGTGCTGGGCAGGACTGCCCCAAGAGCTGCAAAAGCAAATCTTTGATACCTCTGGAGTAAACCTGACCTCCACACTGGCTGTGTCTGGAAGAAGTGTTTCCTTAAAAAATACCCTGGGATATGTGAGGGCTGACGTTTGGAGCTGTGGAAGACAGTGGGGATTTAGCTGGGGCTGCAGGGATCAGTTGGCTATGCAGGACTGGAATAAGGCTCTGGTGGAACTTCAAGGATGGCTTCAGCTCTGCAGGTGGTGGCTCAGGGTGGACTCTGCTCTGCTGTTTGGGCATGGCACCCCTCCCTCAGGCAGAGGAACCAGTGAAGGAGAGGTAGGAGGTTCCTGCCCTGGTTCCTGGAGGTTCCAGCTGGTTTTACCTCGGCTCTCCCCCATCCAGCTGGAGGTGTGAAGATGCTGTGCTCCTGTGAGGAGCCGGCTCACAGAAAGGGCTCCAAACACAGGCAACCCTTTCGTGAGGTCACCAGAGAGGTGATGCCAACACGTGAGGCCGGATCTGCCTCGTGCCATGGCGATGGCCCTGGAGCCGTGCCGGGGGTGCTCACCCCCTCCTGTGCCATGGCGATGGCCCTGGAGCCGTGCCGGGGGTGCTCACCCCCTCCTGCGCCCCTCAGGCCGCTCTCCAAGGCCGGCCATCCCTCACGCAGCCACCCACGGCCGCAGGGCCGGGCGCGGCGAGGGCGGCAGAGCAGCCGTGGGACCCTCGCCCCGCCGGGCCGTGAGTGTGGCCGGGACGGTTTTCCGGGAGTTAATTAGGAAGCCGAGGCTCTGGGAGCCTGCTGGAGAGCGCCGAGCAATCCCAGCTGCTCCGCGGGCCCCGGCGGCGTGGCAGAGCCAGGCCCTCCTCCCTGGCAGCCGCCGGCTTTGATCTCGCCAGTATCAAACCAGTTGGGCCCCAGTAGGGTGGTGGGAGCAGCGGGAGCCACTGGTGGCCTGTGGCTCAGGGCAGCCACCTTCTCTCCGCACAGGCCTGCCGGCCCCGCTCGGCGGCGGGACATCAAGGCAGGCCCGAGCGGCGGGCGCGTTAATTAGGAGGCTGAAATTATAATGTTGTGTTAAAGAACAAAGAGTCTCCAAAGGAAAAATATGTGCCGCATATCTGACAAAGATAAATTGGATTATTCAAAATATTCCTGATGAAATGTTACATTTTGCAACTAATTATCAATCTGTTTTATCTCCGGACCAGCTGGGCATTTTTGTGCATGCAAGACCTGCCTTACCAATGATCTTAAGATGTCACTGTAGCGTTTACATCTTTTATTTCAAGATTTAAATAACTAGGAAGTAGCTAATGTAATTCACTGCTGAGAAGAAAGGCTAGTTAGTTGAATGCTTTCCAAAGTGATCTTTTCCTAATGAACTTCTCTGGACTGTGAGTAATGAGGCTTTATTCAAATAATGTTTAAGAAAGGTTTTTATAATGTAATTTTTTAAAGAAAGAGCAACATTTAATGCATTTAAAATATCTTTATTAATCCTATACTGCCTCATGTAGCATTAAAGCATTTTGAATATTTGGTTTTGTTCCTTCTGAATTGTTCCTTTTGTGATGAACTGGTTGTAGTAGCAATGGAGCTGTAGAAATTGGGCAATTATCTCGTAAATGTTCAGTGATATCTTACAAATTACCGTCTGACATGATTACAGAGCCATTTTGCTGTAAAAGCATTTGTTGTTTAAGTATATTTATATACCACAGTGGTCTGTATTTCCCCTGGTCCCTACTCAGACACCACTCCTACGTGCAAGCACTGAGCTTTGCTACCCCTTCTATAGCTCACCTTTGGGACAGCTGTGCTGAGATTAATCTGCTGGAGGTGTCATAAAAATTTTCTTTTGAGCGTGATTTTGTGGTAGTTTTCAACTGGAATAGGAGAAATACCTTATAGGTTCCCTACAACAGCAGTGTTCTGCAATATTTTGGATTCTTCATGAGGTTCTGAGGTTCTGAAAGTGTTCTGGCAAATTTTGCTTTTATGACACTGAACTGACAGGGTGGGCAAAAAAAAAAATTAAGACATAAAATATCTTAACATAACATCTGCTTGGGCAATTTCTAGGAAGGGACAAATGTATTTGAGTAAACCTCCCTATTTTTGCTAAACTAATTAAATGGCATCATTGAGTATGGGCTGATCTCACCCTCCCAAAGGTTGCCTCCCACTGCTTATGGGACCTGACTGATACACCCCATAACTACACATTTCTGAAGTTGGCTTTATTTAGGGCAGAATATCAGCTCAAAATGGACTTCACTCTAGATCTTGAATTTTTCTGCTTCTATCTCCCAATAGTTAAATTTTAAACACTATATCCAGCCTATATTCAAAGTTTTCCTAGACAACAGGAACAGAACGTGGAGACTTCAGCCTGTAGAACATGGAATAAAACCAAAGCAGTTTGCTCAGCCCGTCAATTTTTCCTCCTCTTTCTGCAGAGTAAATTTTGTCCCACCTGATGATCATTTTAACTGTTCAGAGCAGGTTCTGCTTCATGGTAGACATGAATTCTTTCTGACTTTCAAAAGGGCTCCTCCCAAAGCTGATCAATGCATTCCCTGCTTTTTTTCCATGCTCTATCAAGGCCGGATCCTGCTCAGAGCAGGAGGTGCTTGGCTCACTGACCTTCTCCCAGAATTCCTGCCAGTTAGGAGTGGTCAGCACCTGGCAGGATTTGGCCTTTGCGTTGCACAAAAACCTCCCTCAGTGTGAATGTTTCATAATGTATGTTTAAACAGTCGCAGCCAGCAAAGAACTTTGATGAGGCAAAGGGGTAATTGGATTTTCTTGTTCTATAATTAAAAACGTATATATTACATCCACATTAATACCAAAAGAGTTCATCATGATCAGTGTTATTACAATGAATACCAAAGGGTTTAACAGTGATTGGCCACTTAGTTTAAAGGGTACCTGAAATCATTAAATTGTTTGCTGGAGGGCTTTTGAAGGCCTGTTGGATCGCCTGCCACTCCATTTTTTTTTACTCCTGGCCTGCAATGTGAGGTTTACTTTTACAAAGTAGGAGCAACAGGGTGATCATTTTCCTTTATTATTCCCTTATTGACTTCCAGTTAATTTTAATCTTTGCATTAAGTGACCTCTATTAAGCTTGCCAGGTATCTGATTACTCCGCCAAGGTTGAGACCAGAAGGCAACCTATTGCACCACATCAATTGTCCTTCACAGAAGCCCTTACTGTTAATCAAGAGAGGAAGATTAAAGGAGATCAGAACTATCAGCCTGGAGTGAATTTTGCATTTGAATACACCTTTCTATCAGTGTGTGTGTATTGTCCTAGAAGAAAACAAATATGAGCTCTTAGGAGCAGCTTCTGCTCAAATCTCCACTGAGAGACACTCTCAAGGCAATGTTGTTGTACCTGCAGCCTTAGCTCTACCCTTAAACACTCCAATTTGTTTGTAAAATCCTAAATTAGATACATTTTAATATATCTGTAAAATCCCTAAATAAGCTTTCTCATATTTGGTTTGGACAAACACAACTTTCTTTTTTTTTTTTCCTGCACTCCTAAAATGCTTACATTTAATTTTTTTCAGTTCTACATAGGTAGAAATGAGCTTAATTAACTCTCATTCTTAGAATCACAGAATCTTTTAGATTGGAACAGGCCTCTAAGATCAACAAGTCCAACCATGAAACCTACTCATCTTAGGTTGTTGGATAGGTTAGAGTTATCTTTTCATCAGCGTGTGAATGTTCACACTTCGAGGCAGCTCCTCGGGGGTTGTTGGTCTTTGTAGAATTCCTTTTGGAGAATTCAGAATTTAGGGTTTGTAGAATCCCTAAATTTGTATCAGTTTGTGCATTTTCATGTGGTAAATCCCAGTGAATCCAATTAATTAAACCATAAATTTATTTGTACAGGAAAAATTTTGGTCAAACATTAATTTTCTTGTATTTAATTCTCTTAGTATGTTTTGGAACTTTGCCTGAAATTCTTAGGGACAAAATTCTGAAATTATTGTTGAGAGCTACAGTGTGGGTCTGGAAAAGATATAACAAATGTATGTAAAAATAAATGTATTAATTGATCCCTGATTATAATTATACTATTATACATTGGGTTTCTGTAGTTTAAAAATTTAATCTCTCGTCTTTAAACGATCTCATGTACACGACTTCACCTTTGATCATCTACAGAAGTCAAAAAACCCTTGAAATTTAAAAAGAAGGTAAGTTGGCGTTAAAATCAGAGTTTTAGTGCAATTAAGTATTTGCAAGGTCAACCACTGCAGTCTAAAATATTCTGAAGTAGTTCTGAATATATCAAATTAATAAATATAGTCACAGAGGGGAAAAAAGTGAAAATTAACCTCTTTTTAGCTAAGGAATCCAACAGATGCTTTAAAAAGAGATCTGATCCTTTGGAAAGATATTTTTCAAAACCTAAAAATCCTCTTTTCCCTTTTTCCCAGCATCTCTATCATGCACAAAGCCTCCCATGCTTGGACAGTTTGTTCAGCTTTCCTAGGAGCTTGTGGAGCTTAATTTCAGTGCAGGGGATCCCAAGAGCTTTTCTCCTTTATAATCAATTCTACCTGCACCAACTTATTCTTAATATAAAAATGACCAGTTGGAACATGAGAATGTCATTTTATTGGGATTCAGGTCAATAATTGTATTTATTTTCTTGACTAAAGAGTCACCTCCAGCATTCAGTAATTTGATTATTGTGCTTAATTCTTAACAAAATTGGACTAACCCAACTCAGGAATGCTTTTTTTCTATGGCTAACTCCTGTTTTTAAATAGTTTTATGATATAAAGGCTTCTATTTTTCTAATTAGACAGAAAAGTTGCCCAGCTCTTCAGCTCTCCAAGGGAAATTGGGAACGATTTAAAAAATTATGTGTTGATGCATCTTTATGACTTAAATCGCAGCAAACGTATTTATAACTTTCAAAGCATCGAACATCTGTTCTTCCTCTTCCAGGCTGTGCAAACAAGAGTGCTTTGGCTTGCCCTAAAATATCCCTTTTTTTAACAAGTCCAACAGGCACACTGTGGTCAATGACAAGGCATCCTGAGCCCGGCTTGTTCCAATCAACTTCTGCAGGAGCGGGATCGCCAAGGGATCGCGGGAGTCGGGAACAGCGTTTAGCACTTTGCTGACCTTGAGTCCACCTTTTCAAAACTCCTTCTGGAACCAAGATTTTTTCCAGCCATTTTCAAGTGATTTCTTCCACTTTCTCCAGAGACTGAAACACTTGATTGACCTGTGATGTTCAGTGAAATTCTTGCACTGGAAAAGAAAGAAATGTTGGTAGTCCTAGACTCATGAAAATGCTCATGAACTTTTTTTTTTGAACCTTCAAAAAGTTTTCAATGTATGATCTGTCCTGAGTGTTTAACAACAGGTATTTGGGGTTTCTTTTAGTTGTGAAGGAAGATACAGAAGCAAACATGAAAAATAGATATTTAATTTTAAAAGTATGATTTTTTTACCTGTATTTTAGCCTCGTAGATAACACTTTGTCTCACTTGAGAGTTGCTAATAACCAGGAAATGATTACTGAGAACTTCTGAAATGACATCAAGTAAAAAATTAAAGGATGTGAGGAGACTTTTTTTAAGAAATAAAAGCTTTTAGAGCTGAGATCATGATAAATTATTTCTCAGCATTCCTTAGAAAGAATAATGGAGCTGAAGTTTGTACTGTGTGTATTGTGTTACTTGATGAATCTCTGGCTCACAGTACCTACATGAAAACAGGACTCCCCAAAGACTGGTCAGGACTCTATGTTAAAAAACTTCAGACAGGGAAAGAGATTTTGTTATTTCTAATTCGCTGTTGCATCTTCTATTTTTTGCTTAAACTTGGTAGACCTTTTGTGGCATCAAGAAAAAGGTCTTTCAGCTTGAAATTTTGAATCAGTCCATGCTGAATCAACTGAGTGGTGGAAACAAGTCATGATTTACCAGTTTTCTGCGTTAGAAAACCAAGGAAAAGAAAAAAAAGGCTTCTTTTTACTAAATTATTTAAAAATATTTTTTTAATATCTAAAGTTTAACCCTACTTTGAGGAATTTATCTATTAATTATTTTCCCAATTGCATCAGCAACAAATATAGGTGATAAATTCACCGAATAAGAAATTCTGCAACAGTAAATATTTTAGTATTTGTATAATAATGGGTAACCATGTTTGATCTCACCCTGCTAATTTGCTCTCTCAATTCATTAGACAGAAAGTTTCTCTGTTGAAATGTACCAAACCAACATCCAAAAATGCAGCTTAATTGCACTGAAGCACAACTTTCTGAAAATCTGCATCTTGAAAGCTTCAACTCTGTACGTTTCCTCATTCTTCTCTTTATAATAACCCCTGGATGAGAGTTAGGTTTTGTTTGTTTTTGTATTAAAAAGTGGGACCAAACACTGAATCAATGCAAGTTGAAGATGAACATTTGGTAGGTAGGTATGTAGGGCATAATTTATTATAAAAATTATTTTTGGGGCTCTGTTTGTTTATTCTGGATAATTGTCCTGGCTGGATGAATTATTGCTTCCTAGGGATCCATCCAAGCCCTGTGGGTTGCCAGGGACCTCTGGGCACTAGTGAATTCCAGTGTTAATTTTATTAAGCCTTGGGATTTCCTCCTCCTGGTCACTTTTCCCTGGAAATGAAGTGTGGAACATGTAGAGCCTCAGCTGCACCAGATCCCTCCCACAGCACATGGAATGGGGCATGGCATGGACACCATCCATAATTTAATTGTACAGCCTGAGTGTTATTCTCTAATCCCCTTGCTCTGCTGTGTCAGAAATCAGGACTTGATTGTCTGGCTGAGTTTCCACGTTCCAGAGGTGATACTGGGTCAGTTCTAAAAAAAAAGATGAGAAAAAAAAGGAGGCTGTACAGTTGCAGAGCAGTTCTGTGCTACAGGCAAGTTCAGTGTGGTGGAGAGAAAGAGGAGTTTTATAGCTCAGGAGAAAATCCTATATCCATCCCAGCCCCTGCATAGGATTCAAGTTTAGCACCATGTGGTACAAAAAGTTCTGCAGCCTTTGGTTTGCTGTTTAATCTGGTTGCTCATCTATCAAATGAGGATATTGATTCTGATCTCTCACAATCTCCAGCGAGATTTTTAAGGGAATATATGAAGCACCTATAGATCAGTGAGCTCTGCAGAGATGTTTTAGAGTGCAAAGTGCTTTTAAATGGTGCAGCTGTCTGCTGGGCTGTGTTTAAGGCTTGGTTCACCTAAAGCTGCTCCCTGTTTTGTGCAGAGGTGCTCGGGGGCTGGCCAGGCTGCCTTGCAACAGAGCTGGCAGAGCCTGCTGGAAAACAGAGCTGGAAAAGTCAATTCAGCTCTTGCTCAGGTTAAAGGGAAGACTGCATTGTTTTACCTTTAGTTGTAATTCCGAGGGCCACTCCAGTTCAATGCAGGCTGTATTAATGTGCATCACTTATCCATACACTGAGTCAGTCAATGACTGCATTGATCCAGGGCTGTGTTTTCTTTCAGAGGATGCAGCAATGAGGCAATAGAAATCATTAGGGCTTGTGATATTGAAATCCTCTTGGTGCTGGCAGACCTGGAGCTCGCATTTCACATACTGTTGCAGCAGCACAAGAGCAGTCATGCCTGGAATTTCGAGTGAAAGTTCCTGTTTATATTTTTTTTGTTGAGTGAATCTGTTCTGTTTTGTTCCTTTCTCTTGCACTTAGGTTACTTTACTGAGTTCTGTTGTGTACCTGGTAAGCTGGTCTAGGGCAAGGTGTCCCTGCCCAAGGCAAGGGGTGGGACTAGAAGGGCTTGAAGGTCCCTTCCAAGCTAAACCATTCTGTGATTTGATGATTTTATGTACAGGGTGTAATATTTTCTTTTTGTGTTGAATGTGATTCTAGGAATGGCATGGTCTGGGTCAGGAGGGGCCTTAGAGATCACCTTGTTCCAGCTCCTTCCACAGGCAGGGACATCTTCCACTAGACCAGGTTCCTCAGAGCTCTGGAGTTTCCTCATAAAACCCTCTGAAGGTCTCAAACAGCTCTTCCAAAACCTCAGAATTATTCAATATCCTCTTCTGGAGGTCTCTCACCCTTTTAGTTGTCATCACAAACATTTAAGAGTGAGACACAACTTTCGTACCTTAGCTTTTTCCAAGCTTTTGCAAATGGCTGGATGTTTAACAGACTTCCAAAGCTGATACTTTGTTCATTAATAACAGTAATCTGGTCATTGCAAAAATGTTTATGAGCTCTTCTTCAGGGAAGAATGCAATCTAAGCAAAAAGAGCCTGTTACAAGTAGAAAACAAAAGGAAATTATGTGACCCTGGTAAACATTATACAGGGGGTTTCAGCAATCTGCAGCCTCATTATTGTGAAGTTCTTTAGGATATTCATACAGGGAGAAGGGGAATAATGACCTACAGTTGGAGGCATGAATAAGACAACATTCAAAAAGCTGCAAGTTTAATTTGGGGAATATGGCTGAGGGAGAAATGGCAGCAGAGAAAACAAGAAGAAATTTGGAGAACATTGCCCCAGTCACCCAAGTAAACCCCCACTAAATACACTCAGCAATTTGTGCTCATAAATCCGTGTGCAGGAAGGGCAGTTGTCAACAGGTCGTTCCAATTTTCAAATGAGGTTTGTCCTTGCAGGTTTTCTTCACACCTCTCCTGATGGCTGCAGGATTAAGACTATAAAAAAAACAGGTCATGGAAACAAATTGGAAAATGCCAACCCTTCCTCCAGCTTCACGTTTCTTTTTGAAATACTGCTTTTAAAAAAAAAATCTCCCAAGGAGATCATTGATGACTTGAGGGATGGAAGAATTGGGGTATGGATGCTTTAGGAAATGTGTCGGGCTTTTGGGAGGTTATGGAGCTGATTCAGCTAATCTGGATGTATTAGGGGAAATCTCCCTGGTCTACCCCACCTGAACATGGCAAATATTCTTTTCATTTCCTGCAGCAGACCTGAAGATGTGTTATGAGGTGGCTTTTTCTGGATGATCCTGAGATCAGAACAGAAACTTCATAAGAAAAGCTTTTCTTCATGGTAACCCCACTGCAATTCCAAGGACTTTGGATAAAGTTTTGATAACACTGGTAAGGAGCAAAGTGTTACTGAAGGCAGAGGCATTCAGGTGGAACCCTAACCCCAAATCTTGACTGTTTGTTACTATTAGAGACCTCTTGGCACTTTTCACAAGAGCAGAGGTGTGAGCCCTGGTGTCCTGGCCAAATTCCAGCTTGGGTAATTAAATTCTGCTCTCCTAAAATCCCCCCTGTAGTTTCAGCCGAGTCCAGGATTCCTCATTTCCTCCGCGAAAGTGCGGCACAGAATTGCTTTGTGCTGGTAAACAGCTGCCACAGCTCACCCCAGAGGAATTGCTGCAGCTCAGTCCTCAATCTCTCTCTGCCTCTCCTTCACACTCACACAGGGCACAGCACTGCCCCAGAGCACCCACCAGCATCCCTCCTCTCTGGCAGTGTGGGATGCAGGAATTGTGCAAGGCACAACCAACCTGCCAAGCAACCCTGGACCCCATTCCCCTCTCTCAGCCCAATATTATTAAACCCTGCTCAACTTTAGGACTCTAGCCTAATAACACCTTGCTGTTTCTGAAGAGCTGGGAAGAAAACGTGTTGCTGGTGCTGCTCCCCTTGATTTTAGGATATTGGTCATGCCTGGTAAATGGTTTCATTTTCTTTGCTGAGGAAGAAATCTTGAGTCCACTTCTACTGGGGCTTGTTAAGCTGTTGCCTTGGGGGCCAGTTGATCAGTTGTTAAGTAGTAAGCAGCTTTGGCAGGCAACAGGCGTAGGATCCCCTGCAGCTACTCCAGCCTGCCCATCCTATCATTCTTTAGAGAGGGAGCCAGGGTATTGTCTTAGAAGTGCAATAATGATAAAATATGGGCAGAATCTCTTCCTTCCACTTTGCATGCACAGGTATTTTAGTAAACTCCATGACATCTGGAGGGACAAATATATAGATAAATATTTACCTGACAACAGTGGTTGTAAAGTCCGGCTGAGGTTTTTTTTACAGTTTTTTTTTTTTTGATGATAAGTCAGGAGCTCTCAGTGAACAGGCTGAGAATTGGGGCAGCTGTACTGAGAGCTCCTCAGCTGTTTGTCCTGGCTGTTATCAGCTTCAATTCCTCATGAAAAATTATAGGAAAATATGTCAGAAATCCTGGCCACAGAGAGACAGGCTTGGTATAGGGTAATTGTGCCGCTCTTCTATCTGAGAGCAAGGAAGTTCTTCCATTGTAATTTTTTAAAATATTGCTATTACTTTATTCTTATTTACTGCCTTAATTGTTGTGTCATATTTGCCTGAAAGGTGTGGCACTTTCTAAGCATTGGGACAAAAAAAAGTAGCCAGCTTTGTCATTTCTCTATCTCAGAAACATTTCTGTGCTAGCAGAAATATTTATTTTCCAATCTTTGTGCACACTGAGAAATTTCATCCGTCTGGTTTTTCCTTAGCTAAGTACACCAGGAATGATTCAAAGCAAGCTCGACAGATTCCTGCTTTTCACATGCCAGTAGGGTTTTTTAAAATGTATTTTATGCTGGGTTTATTTTGTTTGGTTTTTTGGTTGACTGAATTACCTATATTCCTTGAAATGGTGTTTAGTAATTCTCAGCGACTGCAGAGATGCCTACTGGGAAGTGGTCAACGGATCACAACAAACCCCACTGACTCTGGGCTCTCCTACTGCTTTAACTCAATTGCACTTTCTTATCCGAAGCCACATCTCTTAGGAAAATCCCAGAAATGCTGTTTGCCGTGAAGCATGGTTTTAATATTATCACAGCTATTTGAAAAGACAAAAGATTAGAAAGACTATTTGGTGCTGAAGGAAGAAATAGTTTCAAGGGATGGATTTACCACAAACAAGACTCACATTTGCTGCTAATGTTTGCCCCAGAGTCTGTCGTCAGCTAAATCATCGCCCCCTTGATGCTGGGTGTAACTTCTATGGATATGAAAGGGGGTGGCCATTCTTCATCCCAGTTTTGATCTCCTACAGGCAGTAAATAATTACAGGAGAAATTGTAGCTTGGGATCTGTCTATCTATCTATCTATCTATCTATCTATCTATCTATCTATCTATCTATCTATTTATTTTTGGCCTGTATTGATAATGTATCATTGGGATTCCAAGCTTGTTAAAAAGTCAGATGAGGAAGTGTGGACCTGATAATTAAAATATGAACGGATTTTAAGGCAAACTGGATGCTAAATTTCCAGTCCATGGAGCTGTTCCATAAGAAAACCACTGGCATCCTCAAGAAGGACTATGATCCAGTTACAGTTTTGCAGCAAGAGATGGGACAGGAGGGGCCATTTATTCCAAACTACTGAAATTTGACACCTCTATCGTGATATAAAATAAAAGATTTGTTGTTATCAGTTTTTGCCAAAAGGAGATGGGGCAAAACTTTCAGAAGTGGCTGGTAGCCACCAGAGTGCAGGTGCTGCGCAGGCAGCATCAAGTCCAGAGGATAAGCCCAGTTCATCCCACAGAGGAATGGCCCGGGCTTTATTGACAGGCATCACCTCCAGCAGGATGGCAAACGCCCCAGGCTCCTGAGTCTCTGCACACTTGTGTGTATTTGCTGCTGGTTTCTCCAAAAATGACCTCTCCTGCCCCTCCTCTTCAGCCAGCCTCTCTACAAAAACACCTTTATCAGGTGGGTAGGGAGGGAGGGGCAGGCAGAAAATGGAAATGCCTTAGTAAGTAGAGTCTCCAACTAAAATAGTTACTGGCTTTAGAGGCAGAGCTCTTAATTTCTAAAATAGGATTCTTTGAGGTGCTTTGCCTTCCTCTGCAGCGACTTTCTCCTGAGCTGAGTGTTTGTTAGTGGAAACACCACAGCAGTTTGTTCCTTGCCCCACAGGACACCTCCAGCAGATCTATCAATTCTCTGCAACCAAAAGATTCACATTCCCTATCTTAGGTCAGCACAGAATCTTAGAATGGTTTGGGCTGGAAAGGACCTTAAAGATCACCTCATTCCAACCATGGGGGATGGAACTGTGCATCTTCTTTCTTTGTTTGCTTCTTCCTCTGAGAAAAAACCTTCTCTTTTTCATGCTTAACACAAAATCAAGCAAAGAACATTCTCTGGTACTGTGGCTTTATCCCCACTGATGGCAGGGATCACAGTCCAGAAAGCAGCATCCTCTGCAGGTTGGATCTTCAATACATCAAACGCCAACGTTGGCATTGTTTTGAGAGGGTTAACTAAGATTAATGAGAAAAGAAACATGAAGCCATGGAGGATCAACATTACAAATCAATGCCTGAATAAATTTAATGTGTATTCCAGCTGTACTTTACCTGGCATGATCCTGATTCTTACGAGTGTATCTTTTATGCTTCTAAATAACCCAGTAGGACAGGAACACTGCTTCCACTTTAATAATGCTTTATTTAAGCTTTATACAGTAGTCAATGTATTGATTTAGGAGGAATTTGTAGAATAAAAAAAGAATCCTTAATAAGGTACAAATACACTCCTCCAGCCTTCTGCATTCCTCATCCGTAACATTTGCAAACTGTAACTCCAGTATTTTAATTCTGGAAAACAAAGTCATTAGAAAATAAACCCGGACTTGCTGGGAGTTAGAACTTCTGTCTGGATGAAGTAACTTCCCTGAAAGGTGGACTCTTTAAATTCTATCACTCCATCTACAACTTTTGAGAGCAGATGAAAAGAAAATGAGTATATTATTATCCTATATCTAATTAATGCTCCGAGCTGGGAATGGCAACTGCGTCTTTGCGAATTTGTTGTTAAACTTCACGGCGGGCTGGGCTGGCTTTGTTTCCTAAATCAAACCCCTGCTATCCTTCACCTGCTTCCCAAAATTGCCATTTGTGCCACGGACCTGGCGGAGCCGCGGCCGCGCCGCTAATTACGCGCGCGGAGGCAGCGACAAAAGGAGACCTTTTCCATGAAAACGCTCGTGCCGGCCAGCCTCCTAATCAGATTCCAAGGAATTGAACTTGCAGAAAGTTTGTGCTAGCCTTGTGGATTTTCATTTCAGATGTTGTCAACTCAAGGGCATTTGGACCAATCAATATCTGTCTGTCTTCTCGCACAGAGAAAGTTGGCTATTAGAAAAGAGAGGCTTAGAGCAGGCTCAGCCAATACCATTAGCCCTTGCCTAAGGGCAGTTGTGGCCGTGTGCCGGGGTAGGCACCTGCCCCCTCCCCTCCCCCACCATTAAGAAGGCCACTGGGGATGTCATTTGGACATAGCGGGCAAAGAGCACTTCTTTATTCTTTCTCTTTTTTACACCCAGACTTCACCAAAAATCAATAAATCTGTTCTTTGCTTATTTTCAGAACTTTACTTCAATATAAGCAAGGACTTTCCTTCCAGCTACAAACTCCAGTAGCACCAAGTCAGGGATTTTTTTTTTTTGTGTGTGTATTTTTTTATTTTCCTTTCTCTGTTCCAATTTGAGAGATAATTGGAAATAATATCTACTGTTTCTTCTTTTCCCTGCTAAAGATTTTTTAGAAGAGAGACCTTGATCTGCTGACTCTTTTCATGATTCAGCACTTGATTTTTCTCTCCTTGCTCTCCTTTTATTTATAATGATTTTAAATGATTAGGGAGGGAAGTGATACATTTCTTTGTTTTCCAATCAACAAAGTTTTCACCATATTGAATTAGGTTTTGCTATTTTCTATGTCAAGGCACTATTAGTGACACTACTCTTGATAATTCTTTAAATATGAACAATCATCCTTCAATTTTAGGCAGCATTTCTGTACATGGGGACAAGGAATATATTCTGGGAAGGCATCAAACCTATGCATGAATGCTGTGAGAATTTTTTTAAAGATATATTTTTGAGTCTACCCTTTCTCTGAAATAACTAAAAAAAAGAAAAGGTAAATTAAAGATTATTGAGCTCAGTGACCAAACAAGTGGTAGTGGGCTTAAATATGGAGCCTTCGGAAGGGTGGTAAAAAACCTGCAAGGCATGCCAGTAAATTGTCACTGGAAGGATATTTATTGATAAGCTGATGGCAGAGGACAAAGGGAGAAGGTAAAAGCAGAAATCTAGCTCATTTGGATGGAGAGAAAAGAACTGTAGAGGTGGTCCACCAAAAAAATAAAACAAATAAAAAGCAACCAAACAACGACAAAAAACCCAAAGGGAAACAAGCCCATATGAAACAGTTTGGAAGGAAAAATGTAGGAATAAATCTTGAAGACAGAAAATTTTTTGGTCAAAACTTGTTGTGGGAGCCAGTGGTAATAATTTTATTTAACAGGTGTTACCAGAGGTCTTCATGCTGAGCTTCAATAGATGCACAAACATTGTTCTTTTGGCTATGAGAAGTGAGAATGGACAAAGTTCCTGAAAATGGCAGTGTCCCATCCTCTGTCAAACAGTCTGGTCACATAATATATGTCTCAGCCAAATTCCACCCTTTCTGCTGTGGGGTTATATTTATCTCAAAAAGTTAAGGAGTGTTGTTTAGATAAAAAGACTAAGATTTACCTCAAATAATTTAGTGAAGTGGGTTGAGACCCACTGCAGATCTGTCCTGAAACCATCACCTTGCTGAATTCTTATGAATTTAGAATTGGGAACTTAGGGAATAGCACAGGATGAAGATTCTTTTTAGCTGGGTCTGAACCACAGAAATGCAAAGAATTAAAATGAAAGAGGATCAAACCAAGTGAAGCCATGAGTGGGAAAATGTTGGGTCATGTTCCACTGAGAAATTCAGCATTTTTTGGCTATTTCCCTCAAAGAGCAATCAAAGAATGTTGTTATTAAATATTCTTCAAATGACTCGTGAGAGCTTTTTAAGGTTCAAAGATTTCCATCATCCAAAGATGTCACAGATAGTTTTGTGATGGGGGAACAGGCTGGAAGTTCAGCCAAGATCCTCTGGAGGTGAGTGATAAAACATCTAGGCTGCTAAGCCCTGGCCAGTTGTGCTGGCTTGATTTTGAATAGTTTAATTGACACTTTACCTGTTTAAAATCACCAGCAAGGTCCAAGAGGACAGTCAGGACCAGGGAACCTTCTCCATCTTCCATGGGTGATCTGAAATGTGGATGAATTTCCATGAGGAATGGGAAGATCCTTGCAGCTGGATTCCCTCAGAAGATGTCAGGATTCAAGGAGCAGAGTGAATGTTATCCAAGAGCAAGTCAATGAGTAAGTAGGAAAGGGGCTTTTACCTGAAGATTTCCATGTGGTTTGTAGCTATGAACAGGCTTCATGATAATACAGACTAATTTCTAAAGTGTTTTTCAATTAACACAGTTTTGGGGTTTGAAACTTTTTCCCTCTCTTTTTTTTCCCTTCTCTTTTTTCCTGTAAAATGCACAAAGGTCAAGTTTCGGGCTCCTCTCCCAACCTGGCAGGACTCCTGCAATTCCAAGTGCTCATGCTCATCCATTTCCAAGTGCTCCTACTTGCTGCTTCATTGAAAATAATATTACTGTGCTAAACAACATCATCTTGGAATCACTTATGGGATTTAGTGGTGTTTAAGGGATGAAGGCCAGAATACTGCACAGTGAAAGCCTCCAGTGCAAAGAAAATAAGGTGCATTTCTTATGACCCCCTTAAACAGCTGCACTTCATTCAATGAATGCATATGGAAAAAAAATACACAGGCAAAATTTTATTTACTACCGATGTTATAATGACTTTGTGGGATTTTTTGAGAGTGATGTGTCTGGAGGTAGATTTTGTGGCTACTTAATCTCAAGAGCTAGAAATATTTCTTCATTTAAGTGAGGAAATTTGTTATGCCACCGAGTGATTATTCATTGTATGGATTATTGTTTGGAACGAGAGCAAGATCCTTTCTTTTTGATATTTAAATGGAAAGATAAAATAAATAGCATGTCCTTTTCAAAACAAACAGTTTAAAATGACTGGTCAATACCAACTATTAAAAAATCCCAGATAGGTTCTTTAGCCAGATTCCTACATCATTAAACTCTGAGGAACTTTGGTTGGGGAATTTTGGACTAATTCGATTTTGGAGTTAAGATCCATGAACTGGGTAAATATGACAAGGCCCAAAGTATGGACCCACTGTCCTGCCAGTGCTGTGATGGGCATTTCCACCACATTCTTTCAAATCCCACACATTCATCTGTCCAAAGCTGTAGCATGTGGAACAACAGGTATGAAATAAATTATATACTACTTTAAAAAATTGTGACGTCTCCTTAAGAAAAAAGTCATTACAGAACAGCTCTTGTTCTGTTATTCGCATTATTTCTGATAATAATTTCACCAAATTCTTTCAATTAGGTGCGTAGAGATATTTTTAAAAAATATATATTTCTATAAATATTCTTCTGTACAATGGAACTTCCTTCTACTGAGTTAGGGATTTGATTGTTACCTCTGTCATTAGAAGAGAAAAAGCATCTGAAAGTTAATCTCTGACCTTCTTAAGCTCAAATATGACCAAAACTAAAATAACAAAGAGTACAGAAGAGTTTTAGAGTATTAGAAAAGTTCATGAATGAAAATGGTTGTCTTCTGTTCGTACTTCACATCCCATGGCAACTGAGCATTTACGACTGAAGGAAATCTCAATAATTGTGTAAATTATCAAGTCCAACTTAGAAACTTAAGTTGTAGAAAATAAATGTCAAGAATTTGCCACAGTCTGCTCACAGGCTCATTTTGTGAAGAAGCAGCTTGGCCTTGCCTAAACCAACTGGAATTCAAGCCACAGCGGGAAACGCACAAATACTTTCCACGACACACTTTAAAAGTAATGCAGGTTATTTATTCTTAAGGATATTCAGAAATTCCAGCATTCACAAGGCACGAGAACGGGGACAGATGAAGCGTCGGGGATGCAAACTCCCTCAGTCCGTTTTGCCAGACTGGTTCCCTTTCTAACCGTGCAGCAGCCGGGGGATGAACACATTTTCCTGTGGGCTCTCCAGTGTCAGCAGCGGAGCACATTAGTGTCACTTGTGGCTGCAGCGTCCCTGGTGTGGGCGCCTGTCTAATGGACAGTGGTGGGAGCTGCAGACATCAAACCCCTGAGCTGGAGCCCATCAGGCAGCGAGCGGCGGATGTGTCAACTCCGGCTTCTTTGCAGAAAATGTTTCTCCTCGTCTCCAGCCCCGTTGCTCCCACTGAGTGTGCATGCCAGCTTTAGTGCCTGCTCCACTTATTTCAGGTATTTTTGTGTCAACAGCCCGGTAACAGTCTAAAAACGTCGCTTTTTTTTTGCTGACAGTGGTAGGAAATATTCTTCTTTGACCAAATCCTCGCTCTTCCTTCTTGTTCAGGTAAAACCAGTTGGAAAATCTCTGACTAGAACAAAGAATTGCACATCCAGTTTGCTCCATGTGAACACTACAAAAAAATTAGAGCTGTGAAGATTTTTTTTGATAATCTGACCCATCACCGGCCTCTAAGGCACAAGAGGAATCCATGTCTTAGAATTTTTAAAGACCTAATAAATAATTTTCCGTAACAATGGCATTTTACTTTGGCAAAATGGAGCTAAGGTAATATTTAATTTGCTTATTTACAACATCAAGTAAAATATTCTATTTCTGATTTTTTAAAAAAAATATATGTTGCTGTTTATTGTGACAAATATTCGAAATCTCAGTGCTCAGTTCTCAACAGAGCTTCTTGGTGTGTTTCAGAGCCTCACACAGTTAAAATTATTCCATTAGGCTATTAAAGCATGGAATGTGCAACATGCCATCCACCTCAAGGCATTTCTCTGCTCATTTTTATCTTTTTGGATACCTGTAGCTTCCTTTCTGCACAAACATTTTACTGCGAGCGTTCTCTCGGATCTGCCAGTTAACTTCCCCTTGAAGCCCGGTGGCCTTCTCTGCTCTGGTGGTCACTCATCTCGGCCCTCTCAGATCTCAGAAGGAGGTGGCAGCAACACACTGAATGGAATATCAAGCAAATTCCCATCAAATGGCAGCATGACCCCCCCAGGTAACAAGCAGACATCAGGTGTAAAACCCTTCTGTCCCATGACTCGTCCTTCTCTGCGCGGATGGCGCCAAGGCACGTTTTCCAACCTAATTCAGAGCAGTTCAGTGCCATCCCTTCCCAGATCCCTGTGTTGGGGCCCTTAATTAGCAATGCAGTGCTAGGTAGGTGATGGGAAAGGAGAGGGGAAGAAACAGCCGGCAGAGAAGAACTGTTTTATTGATGCCGGTAGTCTGGGCTAAAGCACAGCTCCCGCTGCATTTCTTCCAGCAGCGCGAGCTGAATCTTTTCCCTCATTTGATACAGTGACCTCTCAAGTGCATCATTGCCCTGAGGGCTGAGGGCAGTCCAGCAACTGTTAAACCCCTTGGGTTGATAATCTTCTCCCACATTTGCCCTTAACACCAGACATACCACCATTAGCTACAGCTCCACTGGTGCTCATTAGAGCCGATCAATATAGACTAACATAAAGAATGCTGCTGCGCCTTCTGTTATTTTTCAGTTACTGCAAATTTACAGACTTTTCACCTACAATGCGAGGCTTTGCTGCTGTGCTATGTAAAAAGGAGGATTTGAGACCTAAAAAAAAAACAAACCCAGCAGTTTTTATTAGATGCCTAAATGTTATTTATCCTGATGTTCAAAATACCTCGTTACTAGAGAGCGGATGGGAGATGTTCTGCACAAAATTCTCTTTGGATTAAGTTGCCATAAAATCACAACTTTTGTAAAAATCACAGCAGCTGGACTGGCAAACAAAACCAAGCACATTTTAATATGAGAGAGTGTTTTAGACTGCAAAGCCTGTGCAAGTCTTTTCACGAACTTGGGCTCATATTTTTAAGCCCACTGGCCACGTCCATGTTCTTTGCAGGTGGACAGGGATTGTGTGGCCAGTTGAAGGTCTATACATTGAAGGCACATATGTAGAGTGGTTCCAGCACTGCAGAGTACCACCAGCAGGTGTTGCCAAAGATCATAGCAAGAACAGCAACAATTAACAAACTATCATTCTTTTCCCATGTTTTAACCTAAGAGTCTCACTGATCATGATAGCAAACAACAAACAAACTAAATCTAATAAATAAAAGGGCATAAAGATCAACAAACATCTATTAGACATTTCACAGGGAATAATACACAAGTGTTGGATTCATTGGGAATTGGAATTATAAATATTTTTAGTTTTCATTTGCATTTGGCAAAAGGAAGATCAAAAATCTTCATTGGATTTGCCAAATCGCTGCGCCATGCAAAAAATAAAAGTTGAGATTTCTCCTGCTTTGTTTAGTCCTTTTGGTGATTCAAATTTTATGATTCTGCTTGGGATATAAAGCAAGGAAAATACAGCATCCAACCAACTTCAGGAAAATATTAATAAGATAGAAAAAAAAAGATTTTATTCAGTACAAAGACAAGTATCCCTTATCATGGCTAAACTCAGCCACACCATCAAATAGGATGGTTAAATGGCTTTAGAGAACATTAAAAATTCTGACAGGACTTTGAATTCCAGTGAATCAAGGATACTAAAGCCTCATCCATACCAAGTTTTTCCATATTCCTAGGACTTAAGACCTCCTGTATCTTACTCAAAAGATGCCTTAAAAAGATCTTCGTCAATTGCTGAGCGAAAAGGAATTCTGAGCTCTCTATTTGAGATGAAAAAGCAGTAAATGCTAAATTTTACCTGTTTTCTTCAACAACTTAACTATTGACATCGTTCTCCAGCATTTGAAGGATTAAATATTTCTGTTGAATGACTTATTTAGTTGGGACCTTTCTGAAGAGCTGGAAGGGTACAAGGATTTCACTTGTGGAACGTGGGATTTCTCAAAGTCCATTAAAGCACCTTTAGTTGGAGAATGACAGAACTTCTCCAGATGCCTCCTTTGCTTTAGTGGGCCTATTTGCATCTTAGGTATTACTTAGTTTGAGTAATGTGGTAGGACTGAGCCCTTGATGAGAGGCTGATTAATGAAATCCGTTCTGCTGGCTGAACATAATGGAAAATGTGATTCTGTTGGCTTCTAGGGGCTGAAATTCATCTCCATGCAAACGACACCCATTTTATGGATGTCATAAGCCTCCTACTATCCTTCTGCTTTGATGGGGATTTCATCTGGTGAATGGGAGGGTGGTTGTTACATCCATTAACGTTGCTAAAATGTACCCAGTAAACCCATGGCTTATGACTTTGCCTCAAGTTGGAGTCTTCCCTTCAGGGAGGACTTGGATAAACCTGATGAAAAATAATCAGTGAATTAAACCTAAAAAAGAACCCACAAGCTTCTTGTAACAGCACAATGTTTAGAAAAAAACCACCCAAATAACTTGATTTTTAAACTTTTAGTGAAAGAAAAGTGGCAAAATCTCTTGGTGTATAACTTGAGCAGTTAAATCATGGCAGGTAAATTCTAATTTGCATCTTTCTCACTCAGCTTGCTGTTGTCAGTGCTCTTAATTCATACTCTGCTAAATTAATGGCTGTATGATCCCAGTTCTCCTGTTTATTTCCCTATAAATCTTGTCCTTACACTTCTGGTCAATTGGCTTTGAGTTTCTTACTTCTCCCATGATGAGGACAGAAAAGAGCCATATTTTCCGAAGCTTTTTTGCAAATTCCCTCCAACTTTTCCAACATTCACTTTTCCAGGAGTGGGATCCAGGAGGGAGCAGATATTTCAGCACTGGGTTCGCAAATCTGGCTGACAGCAGCAATAATTTCTCACCACACCTCTGGATAATCCATTATTTTCAATAATATCACAACACGGAACCAAGAGCCACTGTCCAATTGAGAGTAATATAATGTATGTTTGGATCAACAGGGAAAGGTTTTTAGGAATTTTCTCTTGTCAGAGCTGGATATATATTCCAAACCTTAATTATTGACCAAATTGGCACTTCAAGCAACAATGTCTTTGGCTGTAAATTAGCTGGTTTTAATGGTCTGCAGCAAGGCTTTCAATATCCTCTTTAGTGCCAAGTTTGAATGATGGAACTCACTATATGTGCTGACACTTTTTATTCTTAAACACCTAACGTGCAATCTGTTCCCGGGAGTTTTAAAGGGTAAGATAAAATGTCAAAATTGTTCAAAAGTATCATGTATATTTTTTACTCAGAAAGTTACATACTCAAAACTCTAATCAGTCCACCTGGATTTATGAAATCCCTTGTTATTGTAGCGGTGTGAAAACTGGACTAGAAATAAAGAAAATGGTATTTTTATAGACTGGTCCTTGGAGATGGGGCTGCTCCTCTGTTGTCAATGTAGGCCAAAGTGCCAGTGGGAAGTACAGTACATGACCTTAGTCAATTAGCAGGGTCTCCTTAATCTCTTGGGATTACTTTGATCTGCAATATCAAGTCTAACACCTTAATGAAATTTTACAGATAGTCACAGAAGACATCCATGTAGTGAAAAAACAATTTCATTTTATACCTAAACTCCTAACACATGCTTAATAATTCCCCAGAAGGGAAATAATAACTATAACCATATTCAACATAAATTTCTCTTTTTTTTTTCACACTGTGTTTATGGCTGAGAAAAACAAGATTATAATAGACAGGACTTTGCTTGTGAAAACAGGGAACAGATCGAGCTGCTGATTCACATTTTTCTTGTGGAAAACATGTTCTTTGTTGCTGTTACATTTTAAATCTCCTGAAATAAGGGTGGTGCGCTAAATCTTAATTGTATTTTTTTTGTGTGTGTGTGTGAATACATTTCTGACTTATTCACGGATATATGAGATTTCAGATATATTCAGATATATCTGAAATATTTATATCAGATAAATTTCAATATGAAATTTCCATAGCATAACACTCTCCTGATTTGTGTATTCAACCCTACTTATTTTAAAATTTGTGCTCATTCAAATCTTGTCACAGGTCTGAACACTTTTGGTGGAGTTAACTGGACAACCTGGCCCAATTTTAATTATTAAGTATAATATTTATTATATAAATAATTATATAATTATTAAGTAACCATTAACCATGTGACAAAAAATTTTAGACTGTGTGTTGATTTTGTTTATTTTTGTCTTCTCTGCTTACTCAGACTATTTCAGCTGCAGGTCTTGAAGGACCCAGCTTGAAGATATACAGAAATGCTGTAATGGGAATTTTATTTTCTGGGAAAAAGCTCCAGGATTCCCTTCTCAGAGGTGTAAATGTTGCATGATTCCCCCTGTCCTGGAGAAGAGGGGAGGGAGCAAAAGACAGAGTTTAATTAGGCCACAGCTTTATTAACTAAATTTGTCCTGGAATTCTGCAGTGATAACTCACTGTGGTCACTTCTTTCCTCCCTGGTGTTTTGTGCCACCAGCCATCCCACCCTTCTGGGTGACCCTTGGGGGTGGGTGGAGAATGCCAAGGTTTGGCTTTCTGCTGATTCTTGCCTTTTCCCTGAAGACCCAGCAAGTTCCTCTCTGTAGTCCTCAGTGCATCCTGCATCATCTGGGGAGAAGGTCCTGCCTCCACCCTCATCTCCAGCTTCCTTGCAAAATCCCAAACAGCCTTCAGCTGGGAATTACATGATCATTTTGGATACCTGGTGGTGGCTAAGCAGAGGAGGAACCTCTCCAGCTGCTGTGGGACAGCTTGGCTGTGATTTTGGCAGGTACCAGGGGTGCTGTGGGACAGTGGGGTGGTGGTGGCATCTCTTCTCTGTCCCTTGCAGTGCCAATCCACACGGAAAAGGTCTTGGGCAGAAGAAGGAGACTTTCTGCACTCCCTCTAGACATGCAGGAACCCACTGGAGCTGATTGGATGCTTCCTAGGAGGAAAACATAGTGGATGTGGCCATTCCTGCTGTAACCACAACCTGAAAATTGCAGCATTTCATTCCCTGCTCTTGGTGCTCTCAGGGCAACCCCTCTGTTATCCAAGGCATTTCACCAAGATCACTTTTCCCTTGGGATCTGACCTGTGGTCCTGAGGTGAAACATAAGCTGGATTTAAAGCGGGATTTTGCCAGAGTGAGGGCTCAAAGTTTCACCATGGCAGCTCAAGAATTTACATAATCATAGAATAAGGGAATCTTAGATTGGTTTGGGTTGGGAGGGACCTTAGAACTCACCTGTCACAGGCAGGGCACTTTCCACTAGACCAGGTCTCTCCAAGCCACATCCAACCTGGTCTTGGACACACCACATTTCTGATGCTCCACATGGAGAACTTACCAATCCACAATTAGTTTTGATTAGGGGAACCAGAGATGTTCAAGAGAGCTCTCTTATAAATTGCTTTTTGCAGTGTTATTAAGGTTTATTGCTGAGTGTCTCGTGGTTTGCCCCAGCTCAGCTTTGCAGTTTTCTCCCTTGTTTTGCCCCTTGTCCTTCTATGGCCAAATAGCAAAACAAAATCAGCTCTCCCTGTAGGCCCCACCAGTGAGATTTCAGTGTGCAGAATTCGAGGGACAATCCCCACAGCATTTCCTGGGTTTTAATGCATTCAGTAAGTGTAAAAACCTCTTAACATGGAGCAGGGTGGTAAAACGTGGCTCTGTACCAATTAACACGTGACGGATACGCTCGGCCGTTCCGCTGTGCTCTCCTCTGCAATCTGCTCCCCACAACCATAAAACGCCTTCCACGAGGCAGAGCAGGCACCAGCTTTGTCTTCATGCACATCTGTTGCATTTTTTAAAGGTAAAAATAAAGTCTGAATTTTTAAAATCTCAATTTTAATAATGCATGAAAAAGTGGAGCAGCTCTGCTTTATTTCCATCCAGGTCTCATCTTGCATCTCCTTCACCACTTCCAAATATTCCCAAAGTAGTTTCTATCCCCTCTGTCATTCCAACTGCAGTGATGAGCTCCTGGAGACCAAGGTGAGCAGTGCCAAATCCTGGCATCCATCTCAGAATCCTGCTTGGGGTTGGAAGAGACCATAAACAGCATTAAATTCACCTCTGCCATGGGCAGGGACACTTTCCACTGTCCAAGGGTGCTCCAAGCCCCATCCAGCCTGGCCTTGGGCACTTCCAGGGATGGGGCAGACCTTTTTTTGGTCCTCATTTTTAACAGATATCCCTGTGAAGGAAACCTCTAAGAGGAATTTTCATCAAAATATGGATTTGAAATGGGTGTGTGAAAAAGCAAATAGTGATTATCTCACTAATAATTTTATTTTTAGCTAATTTAGCAATTCCAGATTGAAAATTTAAATTGTTTTGACCAGTCTATTTTTTTTTAATTAAGGGATTCATAAATCTGTCTTATTAATATTATTTGCCTCATATTTCTAGGCTTCAAATTCGTGTTTAACCATGTGTGAGGTTTCACCAACATAAAGACTGAGGAATTTCTTCCTCAGGATTTTTACATTTGAACAAGGAGTGAAGGGAAAGGGTGGGAGAGCGAGGAAACAACACCATGCCTGCTTTACCAGCAGAGAATTGAGTGTTTTAAAGATGAATTTAGGTAAAAATAGAAATTAACCCTGATTTTTGAACCCCTGTTCACTGTTTTAAGCTTAAGATCTCACTTCAGAAGTGATTTTGCTGATACAGATAAGTAAAAATATGGTTGTGCCCCTGCCCAGAGAGCTGCTGGAGCTTTATTTCCTCTTCTAGGGTACGTGATGAGACCCAGATGGGAGAAGGCAAAACTCTCCTTAATGGCAGCTGATGTTTTCCTGGATGGAGCCAAATCAGAGCAGACAGCAAAGATCCTTATCTCAGCATGGGAAGCCTGACAGCAGAATATTTCTCTTGATTTCAGGATTATTTTGTTATGGACTCCAAAACCACACTCCAAAAATAACTCAGATTCAAGTGTTTGCTGATGCCTGTGTGCTCCCCCATCCTCCTTGCACAGGTATGTCCCAAATGCATTTTTAATTTAAAATTGTCTCATATAGCAATAAGAAAGCTTTCAAATCTAAATATGTGACATCGCTGCATACACGATTAAAAAAAATCTATATTCATTGTGGAGGGAGGAAAAAAAAAGGAAAATATTACAAAAGACCAAAAGCTCTAGGGTTCAAGCTAATTTTTCATCTTCTCCATGGGGAAAAACACTGGTAAATGTTAAGAAACACCCTTCAAGAACCTTTAATTTGTTTTTCACTCTCCGAGATATAGATTTTCTCCTTCCCATTTAAGTAAAAAAAAATTTCCTGTGGGTTTTTAGAGTCATTTGAGAAAATATATATGTATATATATATATTTGTATATTTTTCCATGCTCTCTAGCACAGCTTTGATTATGCTGTCAGAGCAGACTAAGGAGAATTTGAGTTGTAGCCAGGTCCACACATTTTTTTTATCTGCTGAGGAGGATTTTCCTGTAGATCACACAAATCACTTGCAGGATCAGCCCCTCACTTCAAAATCTTGGTTTCATTGGTCAGTGGCAAATGGATCAGGATTGCCCAGCATAGATCAGGATGTGGCCATAATTATCCAATATTTTGAAGTTATTGGCAATAAGATTAGGTCATTTTATTTTTATTTTATGCTGTGATGTTGCACTTTTTCAATTGGTTTTGCTGCTGTTGAGTTCAAGCAGGTACAAATGGATCCAGCCCTGTTTATCAGCAAAATGCTGGAAAAAACATTGGAATTGGAGCTTTGTTCCATGTTTTTGTGTGGTCCTAGATTAATAAAAGTCTGAATATGCTTTTATAGGCACACAAATATATATTTATAATGTCTGTAAAAAATATAAATATGGATGTGATTGTATGTGTGTGCATGAGCTCCCTGTAATGAAGGAATCTATTAATAATACCAAGGATTTCAGTAAATTTATAATACTCTGCCTTTACAAAACTGATAATTTCAAAGTCATTAATTAAATTTATTAATGGAAATTAATCAAATGTATCTTCAGAAAGGTAGAAGTCTTGACCTCCACGTTAATGACTTCCACTTGGATATCTGGAAGTTGGCTTTTTTTTTTTAGACTTAACCACGCAAGTATGTGCAGGTGTGTGAGAAAATCAGCTTTACACTTATTATTCTCCTCAGTCCATGGTTATATCTGGAAATTGACCCCCGAAATGCTGGGATGTTGAGTGGGAATTACCCTGGGTGACAGTGTCCAGTGTTCACTTCCAAGAGTCATGCAAGGCATAAAGAGGATTTAAACAGGACAAAAGGTTTGTGTGGACATCCTGTTCCATTGCTGGTGTGGGCTGGAGTGAGCTGGGAAGGCAAAATATAAATTTCCAGAAGATAATCTTCCATCAGGACTGTTCATATCCATGACTCTGGATCTCTCACCCTGTCAAGAACAGCTAAAAACACTCAAGAATATAAAGAGCAGCAGTTGCTGCAAAAGTTGATTCAGTAGTTCCAAACCATGCTGTAAGCCCTGAGCATGAAATGACAAAGCCAGGCCTGGATATTTTTCCATTCATTTTCTTCAATGCATTTTTTAGATTGTTGGGGTTGGAGTTGGGAGAGCCATTTTTATAAATCCTCATTATAATTTTAATAGAGATTTTTTGGAAAGGTTTTAAAATTGCAAGGAAAAAACCCTTAACCAAGAACTTTGTCTTCATGCCTGAAATGATGCCATCAGTGAAGTCAGTGGCAAAACTATGGATGTCAAGAGTTGTAGGATTTGACCTCTGGGCTTTGGAGCTGAGTTGGCAAGAAAGAATAAATAAATCCTGCAGAATGATATATGAACTTTACAATCTGTGCCTCACGTCTTAGGCAGGCTATACAATAAAATATCCTAAAAATCTAGTCCTGGCTTTTTCTATCGAGCTAATTTGTAGTCAAGACAGCTTAGTTCATGTTCTTGAACATGCTGAATAAGCTGAGAGGTAAAAAATTATCAGCAGTGTGTATGTTAAGGACTTCAACCAAACCCTTTCAATGTCAAACTGCACTGGATCAAACCCAAACATGCTCATCAATTAAAACCCAGGTTTCTTCAAAATTTGGCCTTATTGTGCTTTTTTGCATGGGGTTTGAGTAATACTGAATTTGTACCTTTCAGAAAATCTTTCAGAATGAATGATTTGGTTTTATTATCAAAAATAACCTGTAAAAAAATATTTTCTTCTTTGTACCTGCAGAAAAATTAACAAGCTTTGTTTGATGAAAATAGAAAAAGAATAGAGATAGAATAGAAATAGAAAAAAATAGAAAAATAGAAATAGCAAAAATGGAAGCTAAATTGGCTTTGTTGAAAAGATTCAGTGAGTGACAAGGGGTGATAATGCCCCAAACCATTGCAAACCATGCCTGCATCCTCCCAGTCGTGTTACGATCGATCCTGTCCATCCGAGGCAGTTTGTGGAAACCCTTTTCCCAAGCAGCCGTTTCATCTGCTTGTTTATCCCCAGCCTCCCTGGCTGTGAGTGTTCTGTGCAAGGCTGGCTCCCAGCGCTCTTCCCACACTCAGCTCCCTGCTGGCAGGTATTAGAAACTCTCCTGTCCTCAAATTTTGTGTATTCTGGTCAGAGGAGCCGTCTGCTAAGGGGGCAGCCGGGGACCCAACCCAACCACGTCTGGAGGGCTCGTTTGGCCATCGCTGGATTCCAGCAGCATTCCCAAGGAAGTCACCGTGTGGTTCACCTGCCCTGCTCTTCCTTCATGTACTCAACAGCAAAACACGGGGGAAGGTTTGGAACCGGCTTGGAAAAAGTAATTGGTGGTGGGAAAAGAAAAATCCTGATGTTGGGTTAACCCCCAAATTACTGCAGAGGGAAAAGTGCCAAAAGCTGCATCCCCTGGATCTTGGAGATGGAAGTGCTGGAGGGCCCTTAGAGCTGCCCAGGATCCTGGAATGGGTTGGGTTGGAAGCGTCTGAGGCCGAACAAGCTCTGGGTCTGCACCAGAGACTGGGGTGGAGGGGAGGGAAGTGCTGCCCTCAGGGAAACAGGAGCAGCCTTTAAATGTCCTGCAGCTCTCAGCACTGTAAAACAGGAGCAGGTGATGGAATCATGGAATGCTTTGGGTTGATTTAGGATTTTAAAGCCCATCCCATCCCACCCCTGCCATGGCAGGGACACCTTCCCCTGTCCCAGGTGCTCCAGCCCCAGTGTCCAGCCTGGCCTTGGGCTCTGCCAGGGATCCAGGGGCAGCCCCAGCTGCTCTGGGCACCCTGTGCCAGGGCTGCCCACCTCCCAGTTCCCAGTATCCCATCTAACCCTGCCCCCTGGCAGTGGGAAGCCATTCCCTGTGTCCTGTCCCTCCATCCCTTGGTTGATAACAGACTTTTTATCCTGGGGAGATTTCACTCATAACTAATTTTTGATAGCTGCTGTAATTCAAACAATTCAAACTGAGTCAGCAAAACCCTTAATTTTTGATGCTCATGAGGTCAGTCCTGATCATTCTTGGCCTTAAAACCTATGGGCTATCCTGTCCTGCTGGAAAATCCTGGTGTGCAGCTCTATTTCTTTGTGCCAGGAAGGTCCTTCCTTCCCCTCAGCCCACTCAGCAGCTCTGTACCAAACCCTGCAAGCGCCCCAGGGCTGAAAGGTGGCAATGAAAAGGGAGTTTTCTGGCAGGCAGCCTCCCCAGATGAGAGGATTTGGGATGGCTCTGGGAGGTGAGTGCCTGCAAGGCCAGGGGCTGTGCCAGGCCCAGTGCTCCCCCAGTTCCTGCCCAGTTTAAACCCAACCAGCTGGCACAGCCCTTGGGCTGCAGCAGCCTCCCAGCCCTGCCCTGTGGCAACCAGAGAAGATTTCCTGGCATTCACCTTTTTTATGCAGTTGGCCACTACTTTTTTTGTCCCCAGAAGCAAAACTGGCACCCAGACAAATCTGTGGCAGGGTACCAAAGGCAGGAACATTAAAAGGAGCAAAAGGAAAGCCAAATTGCTTGTGGAAATCAAGATTGCTTGCATTTTCTTTTGCCATGGCAAGGCAGAGCTCTCTGTGCTGCAAGTGATTCTTGGTTTAAGGACAAACAGTGCACAGATTGCCAGAACTAGGGGCTGTGGACAGAAATTTTTATTCTATTATTATATTTTTAAATAGCTCAAATTGTAAAAGTGCATCCCTGGAAGGTGGAGAAAGGCTTCCAAAGTTCACTGACTTCCCAACCCTGACAGGGATTCTCCTGATAATGGCACAGCGGGTCCACAGTGGCAAAGCCTAATTGACAAAGATCAAAATCTAATTTGGATAACACCAGGAGCCGAGGGGGTCATGCTCCAAATAGTGCTTGAGCCACAACCAGCCGTGTTTGTCATTTCACGGGGAAAATGCAAAAAAGATCATCCCAGGTCCCCAAATGAGGGAGATGCCAATAATATTGAAAAGCAGACACAGGAAGAAGCCTTGCTCCTGAGGGTGCAATTACCGGGGCTGTGATGTGAAATGATAAAAAAATATTAAGTAGATTTTAATGTTGTAACAAAGGGTGGCCCTGCACTGGGCATAGGGATAGGGGAGGAAGATCCTTGGGGCACCCAGATGAAAAATAATACAAGTGTAGCTATTAGCAGAGCACTTCATGCCAGAGAAATTCCTCCTTGGGAGGAATATTTCCTTACCTGGAATTTAGGTCACTTTTCCTCGGAAGAAGCAGTTGTTATTATTATCTATTAATTCCTTGAAAGGAATTAGACTAACCTGGTCTGTGGCTTGAAATTAAAAAAAATAAAAATGTAAAACCAAAACCATCTGCTGAGGGGGGTTTTGAAAGATTTTTCAATGTTTTCTGGGGTCTGTGCTGTGTGCTCAGGATCCCAACTCTGATAAACCAGGCTAGGATAACTGAGGGAAGGAAATCCTGATATTCACAGAGAAATCCTGAGGTGTTTTTATGTGTATTTCCACCCCAACAATTAAAAATCTAACACAGAATCCTATAGGATTCCTTTTTATCTTCAGTGCAGTTTGCCGACAATAAAAAGAAATTTTAAATAAATGTTGTGCCCTCCTTATAATTTCTAATGAGTAAATGCAATATTTGACTCATCCATTTACTCTCTTGCAGCTTCTGTGGGATTTTACTCACTCCTCACTTTTGCCTGTGAGTTGCATTTCATTTTCCCCTTTAAAATTTGCAAATTACAGCAGAAGAGAAATAATTTCAAGACCTTCCTCTGCACTGGGGCTGAATTCATGTAAGTGCAAGTCAGCCAAGGTACTGCAGGCCTTTGGGATGTGATAGTCGTTGGAAAATGTACAGTAAAAAGTTTTATAAAAGAGATTTTAATGAAAATAAAAGGAAAATTATTCCATAATGGACAGTGAGAAGGAGGGTTCTTGGAGGAAAATGAGGGCTGAGCTGAGAGGCAGCTTGGGGTTGGGGTGGTGATCTGTTTGTGCTCCATTTGAAGTTTAAATGTGATTTATTGTGATTTGAGATTTTGGGATATTGGGATTTAATGTGATTTAGGAAAGTGGCTTAGGTGACTTAGGAGCATGAGCTCCATTGACTCCTCTTTTCAAACACAGAGAGGAGCTCAAATCTCAGATCTCAGCACTTTGTCCTCCTGAGCAGCTCAGGTGCTTCAGAAAACACAACCTCATTCTACCCCATAAGAGGAAAAATAAACACTCATCCTGCAAATTGCAGCCAAGAGGCTCCTGCACCCGGTCTGGCAGCACAGAACCCTTCAGAGGAGGCTGCAGGGGCTGCAGGGAGCTGATTCCTGCCCTGGCTGGCGCTGCCAGGTTTGCTGTCCCTTCGGCAAAGCTCCCGTAAAGGCTCCCAGGCTGCTCCAGAGAAACCTCTGGAGAACAAAACTTGCTCAGCACACGGGTTTGGCACGTTCAGCAGCCCAGGTCCAGCACAGAGGGAGCAGAAAATGCTCCTCATACTGCCTGTTCCTGGGCAGGGGTTACAGCTACTGACAGGCACTGATGGAAAAAGGGCAACACAGCTGCCTGGGCACCAGCCCTTCCCAGGGATGGCTTTTCCTTGTGCTGGCATGAAAAACCAAGGAAAAGCAGAGTTTTAGCTCTGTCTTTTCATCATCTCTGCGTTTTTTTCCTCGCTGGTTTCTCACTGGAGGGTGATGGTCTGCATGGCACAGGTTAGTGAGAGGTGGGAGGTGGATTCTCAGTGTGATCTACAGCTTGTCGTGCTTGTCAGGGCACTGGTGAGACATAAAGATCCTTTTCATGACAAAAAAATGAATGATTTTTATATCCTCAGAGGTGAAATCAAACCAATCCCATTAATTTCAATTAAAATGTTACCTGTCTCCAGCTATATTCTTTTTTTGCTCGCCCTCAAAGACTGTTTAGGGATGGGAAAAATGAAATATTAATGCATTCTATAAATAATATGTGTGAGGTCCATGGGGACACAGAACCCCCACATCATTAGTTAAATTGATCTTCCTCTTAGATTTTGCAGGAAATCAGGGGGTTTTGTGGCTTAGTTTTCAGGAAAAGTGGTCAAACCTGCATCCAGATTGGATGCTTTAGACATTGGGCAATGTCACGAGTTGCAGAAGAGGTGCCTCTAACCTGTCCTCATGCAATGAATTCTGCCATGGAATTTCCAGGAGTAAGGAAAAGGAGATTGTGACTTTTAAGAAAGAATAATTGTCAAAACACAGTTTGTTTCTGCTGCAGATCATTCCCTGCACATCGTGGCTATAAGGAACTTCCTGCAATTCACAGAACCCCAGAATGGTTTGGGTTGAAGAGACTTTAAGGTCACCCAGTTCCAAGCTCCCTGCTGAGGGGTTTGCCCTCCAAAGGCAAATTTTTGTGGAATTCTTGCAGGCATTTTAAACACCTGTGACCATCCCATGGTGAGAGCAGCTTTGAACAAAGCAGGAGCTTCACCTGCTGCAGCTCCCTCTTGAAAATAAAGCGCAGTGTGGTTCCTTCCTCCTTCCCTGGAATGCAGCAGAGGAGCTTTTCCCTTGTATTTTTATTTTTGTGTGCGTGTAATAACACAAAGTCACTGCATGAGCAAGCAGCAATGTTTATTAATAGAGATCTCCAGTTTTGGAGTCTTTGGTAAATTGAGAACACACTGAGAAAGAATCTTATCGCTCGAATCGTAGGAAATCCATTTCCAAGTTGTCTGTTTTTCATCAAATTAAAATTAGTTTCATGGGAATATGAGGAGGTTTTTATAATTAGATAATGGAAATTTGCCTAGGTTATCTTCCACTTATTTGGATGGAACATAAATAACAGGAATGTCACGTCATGCCAGTGTTTACTCATCTAACTCAGCACAAATCCTGGGTCAAGCAAAAAAGATTTGGAAACATTTCAGTGCTTGTTGCTTAGAGACCATTTTTAACCACAGGAAGGATTTCACTGGAATCCACGGCTGCAGAGTGGAAAACCTGAAAAGTGCTGATTTTTGGAAGGGACCTCATGGACTATCTGGTTCCAACTCCCCAGCCATGAGCAGGGGCATCTTCCACCAGACCAGGTTGCTCCAGGTGGAACATTCCCAAGAGTTATCCGTCAATGTTCCCATTCCCCATCCCATGGAGAGGTGGGATGGGGGATTATTTGGGCATATTTCTCATTTTTAATTAACCTAGTCAGTAATCTGCACCTTTTGCTTTTGAATTTTTTTTTTTAATTTTAACTGTTATAATCGCCTCTGCTTTCTTCCCTCTCCACACTTGTATTGAATATTGAATCCACATGGTTTAGGTGAAAATTCCTGAGGTTTGGAGCCAATTCCAGTGGGGTATTGACAACAACTGGTGCTGTTGACCCTCTTATTGCAGGATATGGTGTAATGGAGACAAAATATGACATCACATCCCTTCCAGACAGCTGTGATGTCAAATCCCAATCATCCCGACTGTTTTCCTCCTCAGACATTCAAAAGTCCATTTTCCAGTCATCTCACTTCTCTCACACATGAAATCTAAATCAATTAAAATCAAATTTCCAGTTGGCTGAAGTGGGTTTGCCCATGTTCCCACCAGGCATAGCTCTCCAAGGATGTTTGTGTGACCATTTCTTTCTAGGTGCACTGGATTCATTGCCTGAAAACGAGGAAATATCCTGATAGGAAGGAATTTTTTCCTGAAAATGGCTGAGAGGTGCAATTCATACAGGGGAATCTTGCAGATCACAACCAACCCATTCAGCTCTTTAAATAAAGGGGAAAAATTCTGCATCAGAGACTGAAGAGATGCTTAAATTAAAGAAACCAGGGAAAGAGCATGTCCTGCATCATCATTTTCAGAGGAGATGGAAATAAACATGTATAACCAGATTTTAGGGAATATTCAACACCAGCCTGTTCATGCTGGGAAGACTGAAGAGCTTCCCCATAGGTTTTGCATAGAGGGAGCTGTAATTTCTTTTTTATCCCTATCTCAAGTGTCAGGCTTTTATATATTAATCGCTGATTGGTTTTGTCTTCCTTTAAGAAATGCAATCCCTGCAAACACATCATCCCTCAGTGCTCTCTGCACATGGAGAATGCAAAACCATCTCCATAAAGCATTGCTGCAGTGGTGAAATAAGCCTTGCTACAGCTCTCACTGCCCCTTTGTGACTCAAAAATGAATATATTCCACAAGCTTCCCTCTCTCCCCCTTCTCTACATTCTCTTTATTTTTCCCCCCTTGCCCTGAATTCCATGTGCCTACCCTCTGGATATGGGATTAGTGAGAGAAGTTTAAAATTGGCACCTACAGGCAGAGAATGTCCCACCCCACACCCTTGGGATGTTCCAAAGGATCCCAGCCAGGAGATGCTGCAGGGAGCTGGTGACATCTCTCTGTGTCCTAGTCCTTGGCACCACCTTGAAGCACAAAATATCCTGAGCTGGAAGGGACCCCCAAGGATTGAGTCCAGCTGCTGTCCCTGCACTGACACCCCAAAATCCCACCCTGGGCATCCCTGGCTCCTGGAGCTCTGGCAGCCTCGGGCTGTGCCCGTTCCCTGGGGAGCCTGGGCAGTGCCCAGGGAAAGAACCTGTCCCTAAATCCAACCTGACCTCCCCTGACACAGCTCCAGCCATTCCCTTGGGTCACCAGAGGGCAGAGATTGGTGTCTGCCCCTCCTCTTCCCCTCAGGAGAGATTGAAACTGCACCGAGCTCTGCCCTCAGTCTCCTCTCCTCCAGCTGAACGTTCCAAGTGCCCTCTGCTGCTCCTCACACGGCTTCTCCTCAAGGCCCTTCCCCATCCCTGGGGCTCCTTTGGACCCTCTCTAACAGTTTAATGTCTCATTTATATTGTGGCACCCCAAACTACCCCAGAACTCGAGGTGAGGCTGCCCCAGCCCAGAGCAGAGCAGGACAATCCCTCCCTGTCCCCCCAGTGCTGCTGGGCCTGATCCCCAGGGCAGGGATGTCCCCTCTTGTCCTGGTTGAGATGGAGACAATGCAAAGCAACACACTCCATTTTCAGATGGCTCCAAACCTGGTTTCATTCTAGCATGCATGCTTTTTATACATTCTTACAAAACTCATCAGTTTGCACTTTACTCATTGGTCAGGAAAGACAAACAAAGTGCTCACTGGAACAGAGTTGCAGGTTTCTCTTATTTATCCCTCTCTCTTTCCTGGTTTCTGTGTCAACAACCTTGGTAGGAAATTTTTTCAGGGGAAAACATGGATCCTCTTATCAAACATGGATCCTCTTATCAAACATGGATCCTCTTATCAAACATGGATCTTCTTATCAAACATGGATCCTCTCATCAAACATGGATCTTCTTATCAAACATGGATCCTCTCATCAAACATGGATCCTCTTCTCAAACTTCTCTGTGGCTCACAGAAATCACTGTAAAACCTCTTCCACACCCTCTGGCTCCAGGGCACTGCTGAACTCAGATCCAACTTTCCTTCAGCCAGGACCCCCAGCTCCCTTTCCCTGGCACTGCTTTCCAGCCCCTCATTCCCAGTCTGTCCATAATTCCAGGCATGTCCCACCCTGGGTGCAGAACCCAGCACTTTTCCTTTTTGAACCTCTCCTGGTGGGTGATTTTTCATCCCTCTGATTTGTTGAGGTCTCTCTGCAGCACCTCCCTGCCCTCCAGGGAGCAAACATCTCCTCCCAGGTTTATATCATCCTCCCCCTTGCCAAAATCACCCTGGAAAACCCTTTCTCCTTTCACCTCCAGGGTGTTGCTCCACAACATTCCCCTTGCACTCCAGTTTTGTGGCTTCCCAAGTTTTCTCTGGAAGAGCAGGGGCAGGATTATTTGCAGCCCCGGCAGAAAGGCGCATTTCTGGTGTTATAGCAGCGCTGTCATCTCCCAAGGAATTACAATTATCTCTCCCGTAATTAGGACAGGTTTGGCTGAGCCTCTGAGTCACTGGGAAGTTCAGTTCTGCCAGAATAGCTCTGTGCTTCCAGAAATGTTTTCCCTACAGACTGAACCTCGATTTTATGATGGAGGTTAAATCACTCCCACTCCTGAAGGAACAGAGGAGGTGGGAGGGGTTTTTTTGGGGCGGTTTTCCAGGGATCCAACACCAAAACATCTGGTAAATGACCAGGTAAAAGAGGAATATGTGTAAAGAAAAAAAAAAAATATATATATAAGAAATAAAAATCTCATTGTACAAAAAAATTGTAAAGCATGGGATTTATAATTTTGTTTTTTTTATTTCGTTGTGAGCTTCCAAAACATAAATTAATAATTAAATACATTTAGCCTCAAGTGGATTTTCTTTGGAGTTTTATTACACAGACCAGAAATTCTTGCAGGTGATCTGGTGGGAAAATTGGTAACATATTTAACATGCCAGGCCACAGTGTCAGCACCTTAAAAACGAAAAAAAAAGAAAGAGAGAAAGAAAGAAAGAAAAGGAAAGAAAAGGAAAGAAAAGGAAAGAAAAGGAAAGAAAAGGAAAGAAAAGGAAAGAAAAGGAAGGAAGGAAGGAAGGAAGGAAGGAAGGAAGGAAGGAAGGAAGGAAGAAAGAAAGAAAGAAAGAAAGAAAGAAAGAAAGAAAGAAAGAAAGAAAGAAAGAAAGAAAGAAAGAAAGAAAGAAAGAAAGAAAGAAAGAAAGAAAGAAAGAAAGAAAGAGAATTTTAAACTGCTGAAAAGTCGAACTAATGCACAGCAGAGGGGTAGAACTTGCTCATTACCTTAATTGATTAGGAGTGTGAAGTAGAATCTGCCTTAATTAGTGGCAACAAGCCCCTGAATAGAGGAGAACACCCCCAAGTATGAGGTGTGTTGTCAGGGAGAGAGAATCCTCAATGCCAGAGGAAGAAAATATTTGCAGTTTCTTTTGCTCCTTTCATGGGCTGACAACTAAAACAGAATTTCAGTGGGAAAGAGTGTGGGATTTCCGCCAAAAATGAACATTTGGGTTGTGGCTTTACTAAATAGGAGATGATTAAGGTTAAAATTTTACTTCCTTGGGAATCACAGCGGTCCTCTGCACGTGTGTGTTGGATTTTGAGTCAACTGGCTGTAAGGTTTTATTTTTTCTTCTGTCTTGAAGTTATTTTAAGTGCTCTATGACACACTATGTGGGAAAAAATTGGTTAAAATTCTGATGTCTCCTTTTTTTCCTGCTAAAAAACAAGCTCTGTTGGTTTGGACATATTTAAAAATCTGTTTCAGTTAGTTTTGCTGGTAAATCTGAAGGTTTATGTGCTCATGAAGAAAATCTAAAATAGGTTTTTGGCTGGGGAGAGGGAAAAATTCACTAAGAATGATGACAAAGTGTGGTTTGTGTACATTCCTATGGAGAAATGTCTTACCAGAACTCACCTGGCTCGTTTGTTTTGGTCCAAAACTTCCCCCTGCTAAAGCTTGGATTGTTTTAGGAGCTGTTGGTGAACAGAAAATTTAACTTGGAAAAGAAAAATGGAAGTTTATGATGGTTTGTGTGCTCAGTGTGATGAACAAATGAAAGACTGGGTGGATTTTCTTTGGCAAAGAGAGAAACAAAGTCACAATTTAGACCATAACTAATGGAGAAATCTTTTTCATATAGTTCTTTTTGTCATTCCAGAGATATAGAGACACCTTTAAAAAATAAACTTATAAAGGAAAGGAATTAACACCTCTCAAAAAAATTGCTCCATCACATCTGAGCTCTTCCTCTCTCTGTTGTGCCATTCATTGGTGAAAAACACAGGGAAAGGTGCTGGAAGAGAGGCACTGTTTGAACAGATCTAATCGTCAATAAGTAATTGTGTTTTAATTAAAATGTGTCATGTCATTCTGAGGGTCCTATATTACATGAGTATGAAAATGTATGACTGCATAATTCGGTAATAATTAGAATTACATTTTCCTAACTCTTAAATTAAAATGCTTGGCAATTAACTGCCTGATAAATCTCACTTTTCCATGTGTGTGGTTTTTTTTTTCTTTCTATCTGGGAGTATTAAGTAGTCCTAATTGCTGATTGCACATTCCTGGGCTGCTGGCAGGTTTGTGCTGTGTGTATCAGATACAACTTCTCCAAATATTGCTTTATTTTTGCACATGAGGCCAAGATGTTGCAAGCAACTTTTACTGATTGGGGAGCTCATGAAGACCTAAAGCCTCAAAGATGTATCCATAAAATCCAGGTGGACAAGGACTTGGTGCAGGGATGTGTAATCCAGACCCAGCTCTGAAATTGTTGGCTGCACTGCTTGTACCTTTCAGGCAGAATCCATTGATGGAGATTTTCTGATTTGTACTGGTTTAGTGAATGCAGAAATTAAATCTGTCTCACTTTCATGGCTTGGCATAGTGCTACTCCTTGATTTAGAGGGCAGAATCCCAGAATCATTGAGGCTGGAAAAGCTCTCTCTAATTTAGTCCAACCATTCCCAGCACTGCCAAAGCCAGCACTGCCCCATGTCCCCAAGTGCCACATCCACAGGGATTTTACATCCCTCCAGGGATGGGGACTCCAAACTGCCCTGGGCAGCTGTGCCAGGCCTGGACAGACCTTTCCAGGAGGAAATTGTTCCCAATATCCACCCTGAGCCCAGCCTGGGGCCGTTCCCTCTGCTCCTGTCCCTGTTCCCTGGAGCACAGCCCGACCCCCCGGCTGTCCCCTCCTGCCAGGAGCTGTGCAGAGCCACAAGGGCCCCCTGAGCCTCCTCTGCTCCAGGCTGAGCCCCTGCCCAGCTCCTCAGGGATTCTCCAGCCCCTGCCCAGCTCCCTCAGGGATTCCCCAGCTCCATTCCCTTCCCTGGACACCCTCCAGCCTCTCAATTTCCTTACCATCACGAATTAATTAATCCCGGACTGGTTTGGGTTGGAAGGGACTTTAAAACTCATCCCATTCCAACCCCCTGCCATGGGCAGGAACACCTTCCACCACCCCAGGTTGCTCCAAGCCCCGTCCAGCCTGGCTTGGATGAGGATTTTAGCAATTTTAGGTGAATTCTGCTGTTTTTAAGCCCATCTCTGGCTGAACAATGAAGAGATGAGTGGTTGGATGGCACAGCCCTGGCTGTGGCTCTGTGTGACAGCAGTGTGGCTTCTTGGGGACACACAGCTCATCCCAGTGTGCTCTCATGGGTTCAGATTGTGCTTTCAGCATAAATGTGCTTTTTCCCCATAAATGCCCTGCTCTGCCTAACAAACATCCCAGCACAAATGCATCTGGAAGGGGTGAAATCTGCAAAAGGTGTCTCCAGAAAGACTTTTCCATTTGCATTTTGCATGGGGTCATCAGTGTAAATCGAGCTGGAAATAAAGGCACTTCTAAAGATGTTTTCTGTGTGAGCAGGGGAAGGATTGGGAAGGATTCAAGGGTGGCTAAACACGGGAGGATCACCCAGGACCCCACAAATTCATTGAGACAACCGAGTTTGGGAGACGACAAACTCCACGGCACGACCCGAGCGATATCTTCATTTCATGGGGAAGAGCAGGGCCTTGGGAGCAGCTGTTTCCTTAAACATTCATTAAACTCCTTCCCTGCAGATGTAACATTTCCCCTGCTTTTCCCTGCACTTCACATCTCGGTGCTCATGGCGTGAACTTTACTGGGACTGGTTCTTAGTGGCTGACTGGAGGTGAGCCAGGAGCGATGACTTCCAGGCATTCCCCCGACATTCCCCAGCACATCCCACCCCCTGTGCCAGGCATGGGCTCGCTCTGAGCGCTCCTGCCACCAGGGCCTTGAAAATTCCTGTCATCTCTGGACTTTTTGAGCTGATAATGATGAGATTATAGGGGGGAAAAAGGGGGAAGACATTTAAATCTGTCACTGGAGTTGTCCCAGCTCTGCACAGTGCTGCGTGCATGGAAATTGCCTGCAGAATGAATTTAGGGGATTTTTCTCCCTGTTGATTATTTCAGTTTTGGTGCATCTCCATCCCAGCTTGGTGGTCACTGTCTGTGCCTTTGATTATTCAGGCTATGACTTCTCAGTCCCAGATTGGACAATTTGATCCTCCTTGTGCCAGGTGCTGCTGAGGCAGGGTCCCTGCAGCTGGGATTTGGGGGGAAAACTGGAGAAGACATTTAAATCTATCACTGGAGTTGTCCCTGCTCTGCACAGTGCTGTGTGCTATGGAAATCACCTGCAGAATGAATTTAGGGGATTTTTCTCCCTGTTGATTATTTCAGTTTTGGTGCATCTCCATCCCAACTCTGTGATCTGTGCCATTGGTTATTCAAACTGTGACTTCTCAGTCCCAGATTGGACAATTTGATCCTCCTTGTGCCAGGTGATGCTGAGGCAGGGTCCCTGCAGCTGGGATTTGGGGGGAAAACTGGAGAAGACATTTAAATCTGTCACTGGAGTTGTCCCTGCTCTGCACAGTGCTGTGTGCTATGGAAATCATCTGCAGAATGAATTTAGGGGATTTTTCTCCCTGTTGATTATTTCAGTTTTGGTGCATCTCCATCCCAACTCTGTGATCTGTGCCATTGGTTATTCAAACTGTGACTTCTCAGTCCCAGGTAGGACAATTTGATCCTCCTTGTGCCAGGTGCTGCTGAGGCAGGGTCCCTGCAGCTGGGATTTGGGAAGTTGGGAGTTGGGGGCAGGATTTCAGCTTCTCCTGCACTCAGCAGGGAGAAGGAGAGGAGCAGCTTTAGGCACAGGTTTCTCCCTCCTGTGCTTCTCCCTCTGGAGAAATCCCTCTCCCCACTGACAGTGGAAGCCCCAAGACAAACCTTGTATACAAAAGAGGAAACCAAGGGCTGTAAATCCCTTATTTCTGGTCCTTGTGGAAAAGCTTCTTCACTGAGAAACTCTCTGGCCTGATAATTATTATTATTTTTTTTTTAGTGTTCATATGTGCAGGCTGCAAGCAAACCCAAAAATTCTTTAAAAAAATGAAGTGGAAAAGCCGACAACAATAACTTCTAAAAAAATAATTTTACTTAATAACAAAAAATTCGGCTGTGGCGCTTTTTTTTTAAGGTTGGCCTTTTATTTCTGAGTCTCTCTTGTCACTGGAAAACATTTGCAAGAATTTTTGCAACTTTGGGGACTTGTGATTTTCTTGCTTATCTGAAGGAAGGCTCTGATTCTCATTTAATCACTGCCTGTGAAAGCCGAGGCTTGAAGAAAATCTCCAGCCCAGCCACACTCTCTGCAACATCAGGAAAATTGGCATCTATTAAAATATTTGCAAATATCTTTCTTGCCAGTTTCTTTCCCTCAGTTCTGCTCACAGCCATCAGCAGGGGACCTTTTGAGGGATAACTGCTCCCGACATGGAATCTTCCTGAGCCCAGTTCAGAGCTGGTGGGTGCAAGCACAGCTGCACTGGATAAGAAATTAAAGAAATTAATTTTGATGAGAACAATCAAAAAATCCATTGATTTTTTGGTTTTGTGCTTTTCAAGCTTTTTATTTACCTATTTCCCTCCTTTCTAAGTGGGAAAAATGCCATTTTTGAAGTTTCTGGATGCATTAAAAAGAGATATGAAATTTATCAAAATTTATCCAGTGGAAGGCTTCATTTTGGGCACTTTATGATGAAAATCTCACCTTGTATTTCTGAAAACACCTCCAAAATTCAGGTCTTCTGCAAATATGGCATTGGGAAGCTTTGGAGACAGACAGGTTGGGAATAGGATAGAAATTGCTCCTTGTTCCCTGCTGGTGGTTTTGGCAGAAGGGAGCAAACCCTGCCCTGGGAAGGAAAGGCACCAGGGCAGAGCAATCCAAGGATTTCCTTCTTCATGGATATAGAAATGCACAATTTGGTACCAGCTGAAGCCCTGATTTGATTACTGTTAATTCAATCTCATTTATCAGTGAATGGTGGAACAGTGACTGTTCCTATACAAGAACTCCATTTAGTGCTAGCAAAACACTGAATATTAAATTGCTTAAAAATCACAGTCTGTTTTCACATCCCAAAAACTGTGTTTTTCAGGGGAATGAATGGCTGTGCCTGGATCAGATGGAGTTGCAAGTGGGATATTGCCAGGAATGAGATGGATACCACAAAGCAAGAGCAGAACTGGGGGTTTGTTAAACATCCACAGTTGTTTTTTGGGCAGTGTTTTAGACATGAATAAAGAGGAAATAATGGGAAATGCACAATTGTAGCCCTCATTTGGACATGGTTTTTCTGTATATTTGTCTCATGTGAATCTTTCACATCCATTACATCAATTTTCTGGGATAAAGGATACCTCAGAATCAAGGGGTAATTACTGACTTGCAGGAGACACCTTTCCCTCCACCTGCATTGCTCTCAATTTGGGAAAAAACCACAATTTTGGTGGTTTTTTTTTTTTTTTTCTTTCTGTTTTTTTTTTAAGGAATGTAGGTAAGAATGGGGACAAGCTCCTCCAGTGACCCTGTGCTGTAGGGATTTAACCTCTGCCTGAAAAAGGCGAGGTCCAAAAATTCTGGGGTTTAAAAATATCTTTTCTGGCTTAATTGAATGGGAGTTGGTATGAAAATGAAGGAGGGGTTTCCCTGCTGGGGGTGGATGGAAGCGAGGGGGATTGTTGGTAAACAAGAAAATGAAATAAAATTTAGGTCAAAGGAGATGCTGTAAAATGAGGAATTTTGGCTTTTTTTAGTGTATCTCTGTGAAGAGGAACTTAGAGCAGGTCAGAAGTTGATTCTCTCAGGGGCCAATTCCACCACAAGGATGCTGAAAACACGTGAGGAGTTGAAGTGCATCTTCTCTTTCTGCCTCCTCCACCAGCCACAGAGATTTTATATTAAAATAACAACAACAACAACAACAAAAAATGCAGCTGGAATTAGGCAGACGAGAAAATGCAAATTCATGGCACAGAAAAGAAAAGCAGAGCATGAAAGAGAAAAACATCCCCATTGCTCACAAGGGGAGGGATGGCTCAAGGGCTTTCACAGCTTTTTTAATAGAAATATTATTGCAGTTTATTTCTATCCTTTGTGATGGGAGATGGAGGTTGTCTCATGTCCAGGCCAATGTGGGGTTTATTTTATTTATTTTATAGGGGGAGGCTGATTAGCCCACCCTGTCTGCTCCTTCTCCAGGAGTTGGTGATTCTTTGTGGATGGACACAGGTCTGGAATTGTGGCCTGGAATTACCTTTCTCTGTTGGTTTTGGGCCATTCCACCTCCCCTTTCTCCCTGGGGATTTTTTGTATTAAATTTTAGGATTTTTTTTTCCTAAAGGCTCGGAACAAAGGGAGATTTGTAGAAGATTTGTATGAGGCGAGGGCTGATATTTGGTCTATATTTCAGAGAGGTAAAATAAAATGCTGAACCTCCTACAGATAAACCTCTGGGAGTTCTGCTGGGCACCGGTGGCATATTTCTTCTGTGATCCTTCAGGAGGTTAGGGGTGAAGCTGGAGCTCTGTGAAGAACAATTTGTTTGCTCTTAACAGAGGCAAAGACAGATGAAGTGGGTGAGCACAACCTGGGGGTCCTGGAGTCATTTCTTTGCAGAGCTCAGCACGTGCCTGTCCTGCAGCCCTTGCTCAGGTCCCCTCCAGAGCTTGTAGGATGCTCTTGTGCTTCCCAGACTTTCCCCTGCCTGCAGATCAGGGAAACTTCCTAAAATAATGATGAGTGCACTGGTGATGTGTGTTTTCCAGACATAAACCCTTTGCTTGCTCTTTACTTTCAGGTGTATAAGAAAGCATAGGATAAATTAATTTTTCTGGACAAACTGGCCTTGAAAAGGTTTTTCACCGAAAGGAATTTTTGTCATTGCTTTGTCTTGTAAAACACCACATGAAAGATTAAACAACAGCCTTAGTTTCTATTTATAGGGGTTTTCCCCTCAAATGTGCAACACAATGGACAAGGATTTCATCAAAGGTGCAGAGGACCAAAGAATCCTGGAATGTTTTATGTGGGAAGGGATCTTAAACTCATCCAGTGCCACCCCAGGCATGGCAGGGACACCTCCCACTGCCCCAGGGATGCTCCAAGCCCCAGTGTCCAACCTGGCCAAGGATGGGACATGGTGGAAGATTCCTGAACCATCATCCTACAATCTCTGTCCCCAGGTGAGGTTTCTCATCAGCATCTCCCTAAAACTCCACCAGCCAAAAATCTTAAAATATATATTGCAGAACAGGAAATTAAAAAAAAAATCAATTATCATCACTAATTAACAATAATAATATAATTTAACTCATTGCCTGGAAATCCAGTAGCTTTGGCCCCATGCCATGGTAAATTCTGCATGGTGGAGTCATTCCTGTGGTCACACACCCACTCTGAGACCTGACAGTGATTAGCAGTTTTTAAACATTCAAGTGCTGCCATTGTTTCAGAGCAGAGATTTTATTGCCTTGCTCGGGGGCAGTTAATATCTCACAGCAGCTGGTATTGATTGCACTGATTTGGGTATTTAAAAAAGAAAGGGAGAAAACTCTGTAACTCCAATTTTCTGTTGTAATGTGTCTCTCCTTGCTGTTGGATGGGTTTAGAAGAAGTTGGACCCTCACCATAGAAGTATCCATATCAGTAATCAAATATAATCCATATTTTGCCAAGTTTCCTGGGCTGTCGCATCTGCCATCACCACCTGTGATAATTTTCCTCCCTTTTTTTTTGCACTAAATAATCAATTATAATATTCTACTTTTTCTCCCCCCTCAACACGCTGCTTTATTGCAACTGGCTCTGATTAGGAACTCTTTTTTCATGTCAGTGAGGAGGTGTGGGTAACTTTGTGCAGGCTTTTTGAGCTCTGCAATGGGCATTGTGGAGCCCTGTGCTCCCAGTTCCAGGACCTGCTCTCTGTTAACATTAAAACCAGATGACCCCACGTGTGTAAATGAGAATTTACTGAGTCAGGAGATGTCAGACTTTGCAATTTTCTGTCCCAAAATGAAGCTCTGGGTGTTGGTAACTTGCAGGGAGCATCTTTGAAAGATCCAAACAGGGCCCATCCCAGCTTGAGTTTTGTGGGAAAAGCCAAGAGGGAAACATTTGGGTGGAAACCGAGCAAATTTGGTCAAAGACAGTGAGTGGAGAGAACTGTGCTGCCACATTTTCCAGGTGAACTTTGGAAAATATCTGCACTTTGAAAAGCAGGGAATGCAATTTACTGGATGGATTTATTGTCAAGAGAACATTCTGGGTGTTTCAGGTGTGTCAGGGGGTGTGCCAGTGCTGCCTGGGTGCTCTGGGGTGCTTCTCACACCCTGAGTATCTCTACAGGGGAGATGATATTGATCATTTTGGATCAATATTGATGATTTTAGACCTGGCCTAGGGAGGCCTGGGCAGGGTTTAGCCCTGCAGTCAGCCCTGTGTCCTGGTTTGTCCCATGGGGCTGTGCCAGCACCAGCACAAGGAGCTGTTCACCCACCTTTATTTCCAGGGAAAAGGGGAGATGTCAGCACTGGGGGCTTTTAAAGGCTGAGCAGAGCAAACAGGGCAGGGATGGGAGTGGAGCAGACATTTACACTCCTGGGCTTTATGGAACTCCAGCCACAGACACCTCTTACATGAATATTTTAAAAATAACCATTTTTGATGTCCCATTGTTAAGAGGTTCTGGTGGGAGTGTGCTGGGGACAAAGGGATGCTCCTAACCCAGCCTACTGCTCTCATTTCATGGGGAATTTACCCTGGTGGTGCCCAGAAATCCCATTCCCAAAGTCTGCATCCCATCTGCTCCCTCTCAGAGCTGCCCTGAGGTTCTCCTGCACCCACAAAATTAAAAGGTGATATTTGCACTCAGAGAGCTGCTGGATCCCTTCAGCCTGGATCAGATACTTATCTTTATCCAAGAGATGAACCCATTGCACCTCAGCTGGATTTAAAACTGGGTTTTATATTTTCCTTTTTAATTTTATGCTTGGGGGGGGGATTGTGAGTAGGAACCTGAAAAAATGTGCACTTGCTCAGCTCCTTTTAGAGCCAGGTTTAACTTTCAGGATGATCCTTTAGACTATAAAATGGAATTTTATTATTTTTCTTGATCCAGTAAGATAAGGTCTCTGCTTATTTGCTTTTTTGAGATGGTAACTGAAGGGGTTCAAAAAACTGGGCATTGAGATAAATTTTTGATAGCAGAAAATAGAAAACCATTTAGGAAATTATGCTTTAAAAAGGACAAACTTCAAAAATAAAAAGTCCAAAATGTGCCTTGGTTGAGCTTTTATGAAATATGACACATCCCCTAAATATGTCATGTTTATTTTTACAATACTGTAAATAAAAAGTTGAGTGAGAAAATAATCTCTGGGCTGTTCTTGGGAGCGCAGCCCCTGCCAGGAAAGGTCTCTGTAAATAGCAGAGGTCAGAGCTGCCTGGGATCTCTCCCCCAGCCCTCTGAAAGCAAGGAACACATCTTTGTGTACATTCCATAAAACATGGATAGCCAGTCCTCCTCGGGCTGTAAATCCTGGTGACCTGGAGGTGCCACGCAGGTGCCACAGAAATAGAGAAAATCCATCCTTGGCTACTGTTTCCTGCTGCTGCCTTAGTGCTTTAACTATTTTGGCCTGGGAATTTTGTCACCAACACTTTTGGACTGAAAACTTGCAGTTTATTGAAGCGTGTTTTTCATGAGAAAAAGCCAGTGTTGATGTATCTGAGATGAGCAAGCAGTACCAGGAAGCCTGAAGGACTCGGCTGTATTTTGTTTTCTCTGTGTTGATTTTTATTTATTTTTTTCCCCAGGGGGATTTTACACCCAATAATCTCGATGGTGGTTGCTGCTCAAAAGAATTTGGTTTGAAATTTGTTTTCCTTTGTGTAAAGAGATTTGCAAGGGATTTTTATTTCTTGCATGACCATGATTTAGGTGAGCTCTGGTTTAGATGCTGATGCTGCAGTAGGAGCAGCAGAAATGAAGTGCTTTGGGAAGGGCAGGGGTGGGAAGGAAGTTCATCCTTTCCAGCTTCTCTGGTGTAGTTTACATCTATAAATCCATTTTAAGAGATTAATTCTAATTCATGCCCCTTCAGGGGCAGCTGAGGAGGATCCCAGGTTTGCTCTGGGGCTGTTGGTGAGCAGAGGATTATCCCAGCACTGGAGCACCCACGAGGCTCAGGATGCTGGGAATGTCCTGGGTGCTCCCTGAGAGGCTGAGCAGCCTCCTCTGCTCTGCCCCTGGAGAGAAAAAGGTGGGGCTTATCCTCAGAACTCTCCTGGATTCGTTTAATTTTCCAATTTTACAGGGAGGCATAAGAGTTTGACCTTTGGAGGAAGGGCTGCAAGGTCCAGTGCTGGCCTTGGGACCTGATCTTGGAGGTGTTTTCCAGCCTCTGGCGATTCCTGAGCCACTTTATTTTGAGAAGAGTTTAAAATTAGAGTAACATTTATGGGGTTAAGAGGGGATTGATGCTTTCAGGAGCTGGCTCCCCCTCTCAGAGGTACAAAGGTGGGCCCAAACAGTTTCAGTGTGAGCAGCTCTCTGCTCAGCACGGCTGGCAGGAGGGGGGATCCCTTCACGTTGTGTGAGCAAAGGAATCTTAAACTGCTCCATGGTTTTCTTGGGAAGTGCTTGGAGAGAGGTCCAAGGGCAGGGAATGAGGGCACACCCCAAGCCCATTCCCAAAGCCTGTTTCCCCCCATCACTGTCCATTCTACCTGTGATTTCCTTCCTGAATTCATTTCTTTCACTCCCCCCACCACTCCAAACCCAGGTTTGACCTCCTGTGTTTGCTTTCATTAGAATAAAATAATTCCTTTTAGTGCCTTTTGCCCTGGCCAAACCTCCAGCTTTTTCCAAGTCCTTCAGCTCCTTAGGAATTTTATTATCAATGCAGGCTGGATATTTGGAATTAATCAGTGTTTTGTGGGAGGTGTGAGACCTGAGCTTGCTCACAAATAAACAGAAAAGAGGGAGAGGATGAGTGAGCTCCACTGGGTTTGCTTCCTGAAGAAAGAGGTGCTGCAGCACACAGAAATCTTCTCTAAAAGGCATTTTCCTGCTCTTTAGTGTTTTTAATTTTAGAAATAAGCTTTATAGCACCAAGTGGCTGTGATCATCTCTCTCACGCTCATGGGGGTGGAGGCTCTGGAGAGAATCCAGCACGTGGTCCTTGCTCTTCCTTATCTTGAATTACACAAATTATTTCAAAACATATGTCAATAGGCTTTTAAGCAAGCAGATTCTGTTCTGATTAATTAATCATACAGTTTCTCAGCTTCAAATGAACTTTTTAAATGACAAGTATTCGTTTTTAAATTTTTTTTGTGGCTGTTTGTTTTTACACATCTGCATACTGCTTGGTTTGAACTTATTAATTAGAATAAATAAAAAATAAGGAAAGCAGCAGGTGTTCTCTTATGTCTTCTACAAAGAATCTTATTCTTTAAATTTTACCAGATTATTTTATTCCTGCTGCTTCACGCCGCAGGTTTCGCAACAGAAATATTTTCTTTTATTCACATGAGACCTTTTTTGGGGGTTTTTTTGTTGGCAATTTGAAGGCTGTCATGGTTTGTGGAGAAGAAAACATTCTTACAATGTCTCCTTGCTGCTCCATGACTGATTTTACACGGACTCAGGAGTGAGTTTTAAATAAGTGGATTAGCCCAAAATATCCTGGGAAAGGTACAAAGGGAAATGTGATTTTTTCCTCCCAATTTCACTTGCAGGGACCATGTTTGGGAGTGGTTGCTTGAATTGGGATTTTTTTTTTTTTTTTGGAGGAGAAGAATGGATGAATTATGTATTTGTCTGTCATGATTTTTATTTTTAAGGCTGAAGGGCTCAATCTTCTGAGCACTTGATAGAATATATGGATGCAAAGATGAAGATGATATTATTACTATTATTATTATTATTATTATTATTATTATTATTATTATTATTATTATTATTATTATTATTACTACTACTACTATTATTCAGTGTATTTATTGACTTTTCAGGAAGTTTTCTCTGTCTCTCCATGACTCCACAACCTGGGGCATGTGGTGCAAGTGCTGTGGCTGAGGGGTGCAGTGAGGATGGGGTTTGGGGGTGCAAGAAAATTCCCTATTTCTTGTCCCTGTCCTCCTGTGGAAGAGAAATCCCTGGGCAGTACCTGAGAGAGAGCACAAAAAACCCAACCAAAGACATTAAATACCAATTTCCAGCCCATGACTTGTTTATCACATCCTAAAAATGAGGAATATCCACATTTAAGTACTTTAGTGGGGGTCTCAGCTTGTGGCCATCCCCTGCATGAAGCCATCCCTCACACCCCACATTTTTCCCCTTTTCAATTTTTTTTTTCAAATCGATTTGAAATCGTCAAATTAGAAATTCCATCCAACAGAGCTAAAAAAGAAAGAGGAAAGCGTAGGCATCACCTTTCCCTGCGTCCTGCCTGAAAACTCTCCTCCTTTCTTTCTTTTTAAATATTTTTTTATTATTTTTTTTTTATTGTTCTCCCTATTTTATTTTTAATTGAAAGCCAGCCCGCGCGCGGGCGGCCGGCGCGCAAAGCTAAAAAAGCAACTTGAAAGTTTGGGGGAATTATTTCCTGGTGCCTCAAACGCCAGGCGAGGATTAGAAACAGTTTAAAAAAGCTTTTCCCATCCCGACGTTCTCCGTCAGAGGCCCCTCGGAATGCCCAGCTGAATTTGGGAGTGGACAAGGTTCTGGTTCCTTTCAGAGAGCTGCCTCGACCTTCTGGGTTTTTCCTCGGGCATTGATGTTTGGTGCACATGAAAGGATTTCTCCAGGGGTTTCTCCAAGGGTTTTGTGGGAAGGGAAGCAGATTGGGTGAAGTAAGAATACAGACTTGAGTTCTCTCTGTGTTTTTTTTGGTGGGAGAGAACCGACTCCTGCATTATCTCACAAACACATAGGAAACATAAAAAGGGGAAATTATGCAGAAAAACATAAATTATGTAGATGCTGGAAAGCCTATGCAAAACATGATATGTGCACATAATAGCATATTTCCCTAGGGTCTAATTGCATCCTTTGGGTACCTTTTGAAGCATCTGAATATTCAGAAGAAAGCAAATTTATTGTAATTTACAAAATATCACAAAAAATAAGGTTGATACAATGATGGATGTTGTAATGGAAACTCACTCTTCTGTTGTTGTCTCAAAGCTGACCGAAGACTAAAATGTAATAAATTAGTGCAGCTGTTGTGTGGGGGGATAGAGCTGCTTCCTTCAGCCCATCAGCCCCTTTCCCCTGCAATCCTGGTGCTTTTCCAGATGTTTTTTGGCAGGTCCTTGGCGCCATGTGAGGGGACCTGTGGGTGATAAAGGGCTGGTGTTTGCTTTCTCCTCGGGAGCTGGGGTTTATTCAGGGCGGAGGAGCTCCATGGAGTGGCTCAAGGTGGATGTGGTGGGGGAGCTCTGGTGCCAGAATGGGTCATCAGGAATTCTGGGCTCCCACCAAAATTCCTCCTGAGCCCCACTGAGCAAACTGGCAGAGGTTTCTTTGCATCAATAAATGGGGAATGTGCAGATAATCCAAACACCCCTGCACCAATTACACCTGCCCTCGGTGATCCCTCTCTGTCAGAAGCTTTTGGGAAACTTGGGATCAGCCACCAAAACCTAAATTTATTCCTCTGTCTTTGAAACAGCTTCACTGCTTTGAACTCCAGAGTCAGGAGGAGAAGGGGAACAATGGGAAGCTCTTGCTGGACACGTTTTAACATTTTTCCAGAGGCAGGAGGTTATTGTAGCTCTTCTTTGGGAGCTGTTCTCTCATGAAGGGCTGACTCAGATGCCCCAACCACCTCTCCCTGGGCTCCCCTTCCAAGGATTCTCATCAGCTCCTGGCACTGGGGAATGCAGGCTTCTCCTCCTGCAGTGCCTCCACTTGAGGAACTCCTTTGGGTCACTGGGATCTCTATAGCTGCTCATATTTTAGGTCAGACAGGTGCAGACGTTTGCTCTGAAGAACAAATTCCTTGGAAGAGGGAGCTGTTCACAGATTTAAGAGCTTTCCCAGTAAATATTGAAGGAGCACTTGTATTTTCCATCAGCATTTGTGGCTGATTTTCCATCAGCATTTGTGGTGTCTCTGGACAAGGTTCTGAGTAATGTCCTCTAGAGCTGACCTGTTTGAGTGAAGGGTTGGATTAGATGCCCTCCAGTGGTTTTCTAACCTTAACCATTCCATGATTTCTACTCATTGTTATGAGGGCACAAGAAAGAGCATCAGATTCTGGACAGGTATTACTGCACAAAGCTTGATCTGTTAAAAACACTTAAACTGGTCTTTTTGGCCACCAAATACTGAATCCCAAATAGAGACAGTGTCAGGATGATTGGGATCCAGCACATTTCCCTCTGCAGAGCCTGTTTTATGGGAATTTGGCTGCTGACCTTAAGGCAGAGAAATCTGGGGCCTCTGTGAGAGGCAGGAAGCTGTGCCTGATTCAAGAGTCAGGATTACAACCTTTGTTCTTGTCCAAAATATCCACACCCCATGGAAAGAACAAGCAGGGGCTTCAGGCGATGGCACGGGAAAAGAATCCCTGGAAGCAAGGTCTAGATCAGGAAAACACCTTGGAAAATCAGGGAGGTTTTTGATACATTGCCCAAATTTTAATTGTATTTAAGAAGTTTTCCTCCTGCTCTGGCTGCTCAGACCGTGGGAAGAGCTGTGTTTTATTCTTCTAATGTGCCATGCAACGTGTTGATCCTGAAACTCTTCCCATCTCGCAGGAAAGAGATGGGAAGAGTTTGGAAATTTTTGGATGGGATTTGCCATCTCTTATTTGTTTTGCCTTCCTGCATAAAAAGAGAGGGCTCCCTTTGGGCACCTTGGGGTGCTGTCATGATGGAGAGTGTGGGTCCTGTCCTGGTGGCACAGCCCTGTGGGATGCAGGGAGAACACCCCGGTCCCAGGGCGGTGTCCCTGCTTTGTCTCGCCCTGCTCCAGCCTCCCTGCATTCAAGGAATGTGTCCGAGCTTCCCCACGCCTGGAATTTAAATACATAAATGTCCTGCACAGATCTGTTGTTGGTTGGTAATGTATTGTCAGCTGTCCTGCCAGCCTTTTTATCTTCTGATTAGCTTTGAAATCATTGAAGCCGGTGAAGATTCGTTTGTTATCCCAGTCCTCCGAGGACCAGAAATCCAGTGATGGTGTGGATGTGCTCTGAGGCAAGTTCCCATTTGTAAGATGGATGATGATTGCTTGTCGATACTAAGAAAAAGAGCTTTGTCAAATCTGAAGTTGTCTCCTTTCTTGATGTAAAATATTATTTTTATTTTCACGCTCGGAGAAATTTGTGATGCTGCGAGCAGTAGGCAAAGGAAAAAACAACCACCACCCCAAAACCCAAGGTGACTCGGGTGTTTGTTTATTTGTCTGCTTTTGAGGTGTGCAAGATGTTTTCTTTGTTTTGTTTTTTTTATTTTTTTATTTTTCAGAAAAAAAAACTGTCAAGGGAAAGAAAACACTTTTATGATAAGCTCGTGCAGGTTTGCAGGAATTTTCTTTCTTTAATGAGCAAAGATATAATCTACCTCTTTGCCTGCTTTCTCTAATCATCTCCCTGAGATGTTCTCACTCTTGTGCTTTCAAAGGAGCACTCCAAGATTTAGTGTTGGAAGGACTTTGGGAGCTGGGAACCTTGCTCCCCACCCACAGGGGCACACCCAGAGGCACCTGCCATCGCTGTGGGTCTGTGCACAGGGGTGTCCTTCACTGTCCTGGGACGGGGTTAGAGCACAGCCAGGTCAGAAATGAGGTGGCTGCAGAGATTTCATAGAATTCCAGAAGGATTGGGGTGGGAAGGGATCTTAAGGGTGATCCCCTTCCACCCCAGCCATGGCAGGGACACTTTCCCCTGTCCCAGCTGCTCCAGCCCCAGTGTCCAGCCTGGCCTTGGGCACTGCCAGGGATCCAGGGGCAGCCCCAGCTGCTCTGGGCACCCTGTGCCAGGGCTGCCCACCCTGCCAGGGAACAATTCCCAATTCCCAACATCCCATCTAAATCCACCCCTCAGCTTAAAGCCATTCCCTGTGTGCTGTCCCTCCATCCCCAGTCCCTCCCCAGCTCTCCTGGAGCCCCTTCATGCCCTGCCAGGGGCTCTGAGCTCTCCCTGGAGCCTTTTCCAGGTGAGCACCCCCAGGTGTCCCAGCCTGGCTCCTAAACAGAAATGTTCCAGCCTTTGGAAAATCTTTGTGGTCTCTGGGGTTTCTCCACATCCTTCTGATGTTGTGGACCCCAGAGCTGGGTCAGAGTGGAGTGGAAGGGGAAATCACTCTCAAGTGATTTCTAGCAAAAACCTGTTTAAATTCCTCAGAATGAAGTTGGCTGCTAAAGCTGGGACTTGCCAAGACGCGTTTAGTTAGTCTCTGCTTAGAGCAGGGCCTTGTTTGGCTGCCCCTCTGTGACTCTGGGGCAATAATGGGGATTTGTACAGCTTCCTTCCTGCCACCAGTGGAGCTGGCTTCATCCGAGCTCAGCCCAAAGTCCTCTGAGCTGGAGCTGGGATGCAGCAAGTCTGTGCCTGGGGCAGTGGGAGGTGGACTTGGGCCTCCTGGAGCAGGTGATGCTCTGGTCTCTAGCTGCTTTTATGTACCTGAGGATGATGGTCTCCAAATTTTCCTGTGCTTGTCCCCCATTCCATCCAGTAAAAAAGCTCTGATCTGGGTGTGAGAGCACCCCCTGCACCCCTGAAAATCCTGGGGTGTTTTCCTGGAGGCCCTGAACAGAGAGTGTGACTGTCTGGGTGAGCTCACACCCTCTCATGGTCTTTGTCTCCACCAGCCCCTGCTCCTTCCAGCCCTCCCCTCCTCTCCCTGGGTTTTTCCATGCCATAAAAACAGGAACCAGGCTCTTTACAGCCCAGCAGGAGCTGTGTCTTTCTGCTTGTTGCTCTGCACTGTGAAATAACTCAGACCAACCTGACTGGGGCTGGCTCTGTGCAGCTCTTGTTCTGCACTCCCCGTTCCAAACCTTCAATGGGAGAATCTTTCTTCTCTAAATCCTGCAACAGAACAAGGAACAAAGTTTTTTGTGATTTCTTTTTTCAGGAATTCCTAAATTGCACTCTCAGAAAGGGCTGTGCAGAGAGCTTGGAGTTCAAAATGAAGAATCATTTCAGTGATGGGGGTTCTGTTGGTTTGAGAGGAAAAATACTCCTAAACCCTACTCCAAACTTTGACCTTCCCTCCCTGGGAAGGGAATAGATGAGCAAATGGGAAAACTGGGGGTGTGGGAAGGAGGATAAGGAAGGCATTGGCTTTGGGCAGAACTCTGTCATAGGAGTCTGTGAGCTGAACTTATCAGTGAATACATGGCAATTATTCATCCTGTAAGTGATGTCATGACTTCTTGGCAGCAGCACAGGGCCCTGGGGACACCTCTGGAGCGAGTCAAAGGAAGCAGCAGCGGCTGTGAACATACCTGGGGATGCATTTGGCTCGCTGGGCGTCAGGCTCGTGGTGCCAGGCTGCTCTGGGCAGAGGGGCAGGAGCTCGGGGGTGTGCACAGGGCTGCCAGGGAGGCCAGGCTGCCCCTGAGCTCCAGGGACCCCCAGCAGCAGAGGGAACACCGGGAGCAGGGGCCAACAGCCCCTGGCTGCAAAAGCACATGGTCCCTGTGAAGCCTTTCCAGCGCTGCCGCCGGCCAAGGAGCCGCGGGTTTATGGCTTCACACGTCCTCATTCCTGGGATTTAAGTGCACCAGCAGGGCTGGTGGGGATTAACCCGGAGTTAAAAAGGCATTTATGAGGTGGGAGGATATGGAGTGAAATGCTCCTGGTGTCTCCAGGGGCTGGGTTAACAGCCTGTCCCTGCGGGGCTGGCGCTCGTGCCCTGAGGGTGACAGCAGAGTCCAAAAACTTCTACACCAGCTCTTCCCCGTGCTTGGAAATCCCACTGCACTCAGTGAGGACCCATAATCCAGGATATCTATGGTGGGTCTCCCAAAAACCAGCGCCCTTCTCCGTGCTGGGAGGGTGGGGCAGTGCTGGGCTGGCCTGGAGGAGCCCCCTCGTGCCCTGGGATCTGCTCTGTCCCTGTGACACTCGTGGGGCAGCCACGAGAGTGAACGAGGCAAGAGTCAAACCTGCTGCAAGGATGAGACCTTTCCCTGATGGCCAAATGGTTTTGATGAGCAAATAGGAGGTTTTTATATTGGAAAGGTGGAGGGAGAGGGTGCAAAATGCAGCCCTGTGTTGTTTCCAACATGGATATAGATAACCAGCCTGATTAGACAAGCCTGGCAATATTTCTCCTTATGAAAAATCGGTGTTAACTTTGTTCAGTGGAGGAAGAGGGAAAAGGGCTGAGGAGAAGGGCAGGAAAATGAAACATGCAGGTGTGAATTCTATCCCAGATGCATCCACACTCAAAACTCATTGCAGCAAGGCACAGGGATTCCAACTGACAGAATTTGTATCTCTATTCCAAAGCAACATAACAGGGAAGCCTCTCATCAGTGACACAGATTAGAGACTGGAAAAAAAAACCAAAAATCCCTGCTGCACCCGTGCCTGTGTGCACAAGATTAATGCAGAGGAAAAGCTCCCTGTCCAAGCCCACCACCCACACATCTGCTGACCACCCTCCCCTGCTCGGGCTCCGTGGCTCCAGTGGCGAGAGGATGGAGATGATTAATCAGGGGCTGCAGGAGATGCTGGATGTCTGTGGCCCTGCAGAGCCTGGGGTTGCTGCTGTCTGCAGCGAGGATTTGGGGGAAGGCTCTCAGTTGCCAGATAGGGATGGAAGATAAAGGACTCCACCAAACTGGGAAAAAAAAAGGGTGTTTCTGTGAAACTCGCAGGATGTAAAAAATCAGTGGCTTTGCAGAGCTCTGCTCCCAGTATTATTCTTTGTGATTAGGCTAATGAGCCCTGACTCTTACAGGTACAGTGTGCTGTGATACCCACAGGGGTTGGGATCTTCATCACACAATTAGGTCTCTCCCTCTGTGCAGGCATTTTATAATAAATAATCAGTAGTCTTAATGTGGTTTTGAAGCTGGTCAGCGCAGTCATTACCCTGCACAGCTCCCAAGTTCAGCTAAATTTCATTTACTTAGATTGTTTGTTAAGTCTTGCCTGGTAATGAATGCAAATGTTTTATGAAAGTAAATATTTATATCTTGTGAATGCTTTTAGATGACTTTTTTTTTTCAAGTGGAAAAGGGATAGCCATGCCTTGATGAATGATGACCTTTATTTGGGTTCTTGTGCTGTGTTCTGCCATGGAATATTGGCTCACATCTGGCTGGGTTTGGTACTTGCACAGATATGTGCAAAAAAAAAAGAGGAGCACAGCCATGTCCTACATGGCAAAAAGGAAATGCAGATCCTCCAGATTTATTTCTGGGGCTCTTTGAAGATTTCCATGTGGTTTAGCAGCAATTTTGGTGTGGCCTCGTGCTGTGCCTGGCCTGCCTGGTGCCTGTGATGCTCAGGGGAGGGTGGTGTCCCCAAACCCCCCTGCCAAGCTCAGGAGGCACCTGGCCAGACCTCAGCCCTTCAGTATTCCTCATGAATTCCTACTCCCTGTTAAACTCATAGAAAGCATTTCAAACCTCATCTGTCAGAAGCATCACTGCTGCCGAGATAAGTGTTTTAATTTTATTTAATCACTTCTAGCTGCACATCTCGGATGATTGAGCGTGGCCTCTTTGTGGCAGAGTGCTTGGGAGAAGGGACAAAAATCAAACTAAATGATAGTGTTGGCCAAGCCCTTGGCCTGCCATGAAACCAGCTCCTGACTCCCCAAACTGATTTGCCAAGGATAAATTCCCTTCCAGTTAAAGAGCCAGGCAGAACAGATGTCTTGCCTGGTGCCCTGTAAATAAACATCCCGGGGCTCTGGAGCTCACAACGAGCTGCAGGCTCCAAAAGCTGTTTCTGGATGTGACAAGTGCAGGGTGCTCCCTTCCCCGAGTTGTGGCTGGCACCACACAATTGGATTTGGGATATGGGAAGCTTGGGCCCACTCTGGGTAAGAGGGGTCATTGTTCCCTTGTTAGACATGATGTGCAGCACTCAAACCCTGCAACTTTGGGCATTTCCAGCTGGTGGCTCAGTGAAGCACTTTGGCTCCTGGTTAGTCAGAAGAGAGGATTAATTTAGGAACCTATCATACACCACTAATTAAAATCAGGGGCTGGGGGCAGCTGGGACACCTGTGGCTCATCCCTGGCAGTGCCCAAGGCCAGGTTGGACATGGGGCTGGGAGCAGCCTGGGATGGAGGAAGGTGTCCCTGCCATGGCAGGGGTGGCACCGGGTGGGCTTTAAGATCCCTTCCAAACCAAACCATTCCGTGGCTCCTTAAATCTCTGATTTCTGTCACAGCTCCTTTCCTGGAGGGGACTTTTTTGTCTCTCTGGGCAGCCTGACTGAGTGAGGGGTGAACCAAAAGGAATGTTGAGGAGCAGGGATGTTTGCTGCCATCAAAGCAGGGATTTGCTGTGGTGTTGGGCAGGGTGATGGGTCTGTGCAGGAAGGGAATGAGGTGCAGCAGCTGCTGGGAGGCCCCAGGAGCTCCTGCTGCTTTTCCTCTGTCTTTTCCTCTGGGCTCCCCTGCTCCAATGTTGTTTTCCCTCCTTTCCACCACATTCCCATTTGGCACAGGAGGGCCCTGCAGGGAATAACGTGGCTGCAGTTGGGAGATGCTGAGTGCACATTTCACAGCCTCTTGCCAAACCAACCCAAATATCCTGCCAGCCTTGGATGAGTGGTGTTTGCCTGAAGCTCAGTCTGCTCAAAGCAGAGTTTTTATGGTGATTTCAGAGGCAGAGCACAGCAGCAGAGGTGGTGGCTGCTCTCCTTGCTGTGGACAGCATCCTTTCCCTGCTCCTGGGGCTCAGGGCAGCAGCACGAGGGGCTGGGACAGAGGATGGGAACAGACTCCAGGATTTCCTCCTGCCTGTACCTCAAAAAAGGTGCTTAAAAGCACTTGGCAGTTGTGGTGCCAGCAAAACTTGACAGGGTGATTTGCAGATTTGGGTGACACTGCATAGCCAGGCTTCTCAGATCCTTCTTTCCCCCTTCCCTGTGTGTTACAAATTGCTCTCATGCCACGTAAGGGATGGGGAAGGAAACTTGGGCTCCATTCATGCCGGCATTGTTGCTAGGAAACCTCTCCCTTTGACAACGGAGGGTGAGCATGCCTGTGTTTGCCTTTGCCTCTCCGAAGGACAAAAATCACCATGTGGCACTGGCAGGGGGGAGGATGGGGAAAAAAAAAAAAAAACCCACAAAAAAACCCAAACCAACGACACAAAAAAACCTGAAAATGACTTTAAAATTTCGCCCTGTGCCAAATGATGCTCTGGATTGCAGATGCCAGTGCTTCTGGTTTTGTAGGGACACAGATGAGGCACAGCTCGACCCTTCCATGCTTCATGTGCTGGGAAGTCAGGCTGGATTCTTGGAGTGCCTTCTGCTACCTGAGCTGGCTGGGGCTGCTGTGCCATATGGGAGAGGGAGGCGAGCGGGGGGAGCCGGCCCTGGCATCCGTGGGGAGCACACACTGATTTACTGAGCTCTGCTGGGTGGGAAAGAGAGGCTTTGTGGTTCTCTGTCCCTCTCTCTTCCCTCTGAATTTCAAGATATCAACTTGAAAAATATCCTAAATACCCGCTGTGTGAATGTATTTTACATTGTGCATGCTTTTAATAGGCTTAAAAAGAGAGGAAAATATTTGGAAACTCTTCTGCTTTCTTCCAAAGAGCTGAGAGGACTGAAGTCTTAATTATCTAAAATCAGCCTTCATTTTTTTTTTTCCCACATATTGGCATCTTTTTTTCCTTTTTTTTTTTTTCCCTTTATTTTTTTCTGTCCTGGCTGAAAATCCTGCAGAGCAGATTATTTTATTTTTTGCCCGCAATAGTTGCTGCCAAACACTTTGGATGAAGAGTTGCACATCAGGGCTGACCCCTGGTCAAGGCAGAAGGGGAAAATCTGGTCTTGTGGCCAGGAGATTACAATTATAATGTTTAATGTTGCAATTTTGGCTGCAGAAGAGACAAATCTGTGCCTCAAGATGGAATAAAGGGTGCAGAAAACATGGACTGTGCCCATGCAGTCTCCAGCGCACCGTGAGAGCAAAAAGCTGATCAATTGATCATTATCTAAAGGAAGTGAGGAGTGAATTAAGTGAAAACAAGCACAAGAAATTTGCCAGTTTTAGTAAAAATCCTAATTCTTGATTTGCAGTTGACAGTGGTGAAACCTCCCATTGAATAAAACATTCTGTGAGTTTTTTGAGGGAACTAAAAGCTGATAAATTGATTGTTATCTTAAAGAAGTGGAGTGAATTAAGTGAAAGTAAGTGCAAGAAATTAACCAGTTTTAGTAAAAATCCTAATTCTTGATTTGCAGCTGGCTGTAATGAAACCTCCCATTGAATCAAACGTTCTGTGGGTTTGTTGAGGGAGCAAAAAGCTGATAAATTGATCATTATCTTAAAGATGGGAGGAGTGAAATAAGTGAAAATAAGTGCCTCAGTGTTTTAGAGCAGTGGCTTCCTGATGGACCCACACACTTTCCTGAGTTTGCTGCAAAGGCTTCGAGGTGTGGAGTTCAGAGCAGCCCAGGACCTCCTTGCTGCTCCTAGAGGATTTTTATTGTTGTTGTTTTTATCATTATTATCATTATTTTACAATATAGGTTTCTTTTTCCTGCCCTGTGCTTCTAAGAGTCCAGTACAGAGGAATAATTTTCTTTAAGGCTTTTGTCTCTCCTAGGTCCCAGTTAAGGATTTCCCACCCCTCCAGCCCTGTCCCTGCCCTCCCTTGCTCAGGGTGATTTTGAGGGGCCTCTGAACAGAGGATTTCCTAAATTTATCAGAATTACCTCCACTTTGGTGTTAAACATCTCTTTTGCTGTTGTGGTCTGTGAATTCACAGGGTGTTCCCATGCCTGCTTTCTGCCCAGTGAGCAGCTACAGGTGTGCACCACAGAAACAGATGGAAATGGGATTTTTGGGGAGAGTTGTGACAGTTCCATGCCCACAGTGTATTTGCTTTGGATGAAGTGGTTAATTTGCTGATTTTTCAGGCAATTATTGGAGTTTTAAGGGATGTATTATCAGCCTTCATATCACTTATAAAGATCAGGAAAGACTCGTGACAATACTGGGGAGGGATAACTGGGTCTGATTGCTGACATCAAGGGTTCTACACATAAAACATGTATAAAATCTCATTGTCTCTAAAACTGGCACTCTGTACATTAGGTAGGGAGCGTTATGGTGATGCATTTTGAGGAGCAGGATCCTGACCTACATTTCCCCTCTGGAACTTGCCCATGGGCATTCCCACTTTTTACCCTACCTGTAGGTTCAATATATTCCTTTGCTTGGTGACTGCTTTCAAGGCTTATGTAGACTTGAGTTTTATTTAATTAATATTTTAAGCCTGTGCCCGTGCCTTGATGAGGAAAGGCTCCTTTCCAAAAGCTGCAAATGGGCTACTTTTATTTGAAATTGCATCTGCACAAAGGGCTCAGCACAGATTTATCTCTTGTGTTTCCAAAGCTTTCTCTAGCTCTCCATCAGCTTTGGAATAAAGGGTCTATCCATTAAATTTCATTCATCAAACTCGCCTGCCTATAGCAGCAGCTCTGTTGCCCTGCCTGCCCTTTCAGAGCATTTCCTCCTGAAACCAGCGAGATATTTACTCACATTTTAGCAACTCTTTGAAAATGGCCATTATCAGGATATATCATTATGGGTGAAGTATCCCGAGTTTAATCTGCCCGTTGAAATTTACTTCATGTAACAACACAGTGTGTGCCCTGTAAATAACACGCTGCATCTTAGGAAATGAAAGATGTTTTGAATAAATAAATAATGGCTTGCTGACTACTGAGGCTCCTGGCTTTGGTAATGTACTGTGGAAGGGAAAGTAAATAGAAATCTCCTTCTGGGCATTTCCAAACATCAAAATGCCCTCTGTGTTTTGTTGTGGTTAAACACACCGCCCCGGCAGAAGCCTGGAGCCCCCTGTTTGGGTGGCCTTGCAAATGAATAGCTGTGATTTTGCTGTAATCAGGGTTCCTGTGGGGGAGCAGAAGGTGTTGTTGGACGTAGGGGATTGTTTTAATGAAAAGCTCTGGCGATGCAAGGGATGTGTCTAAAACCTGGTGGTGTCTGGTTTAATGATGACTGCCAGCATCCGAGGGATGTGCGGTTCTGGGGGGCTGCGGCAGAGCTTTGGTAGGTGCTGTTTTCTGCAGGAATTTTAGATGCTGTGGTGTGCAGTGACCACCTCTTGGGACAGGGTGAACCTGCCCCAGGGTCTAATCCAACCCTGGGATGTGCTGTGCTGCTTGAGGGAACAGGGCAGACCTCAGGAGTAGGCAGGTGGTAGATGGAGATCATTGGCCATCCTTGGAAAACCATCTCAGGGTTCATCATTAACTTGAGTTTTAGCTGAAGGTTCGGATTTGTGGAAGGAAAAGCCTGGAAACAGTGATTCCTGGTGGGTTTGGGGTGGTATTTAGTTCAGCTTGATGTGGCCAGCTCAGGTGGAGATCAGCACTGTCCATGAAGAAATACAACACCTCCCACCGAGACTCAACAGAGACACGACCCGTTTGCAAATCCCCTCGCTGAATAATTTCCACCAACTCTGGCTTAGGTAAAAGACAGAAATCTATCAAATGTTGTACAGATTAACTTATCACCCAGTTAAATCGGCTGTCAGTCTGGGCTGCCTGTGCTTGGCAGGGTGAATTCAAATGCATGCAAATTTCCCTGGTGGCTGACGAGCGACGATGGTGGAGCTGTCAACTGATGACATGTGAAAATACATTAACATTGTTTAAAATATATTTGAAAGGGATAGCTCATATTTTGATAACATTTTCACAGGCAAATGATTTGTATGAGATCTGAAACGCTGACCACATAATTTATACTGGGAGGACTTTTTTTTTTTAAAATTTTTTTTTTTCCTAATAGCAACTCTTCAGATATGTTTTGTGCTTAGAGGAAGCCCCCAAACAATTAACAATTACCACACAAACCAGTTTGAGTCCCATGTGCCACCATTGTACGGAGTCACTGTTCCGATAGCCTCACTTGTCACTTCCACTTGATCTTTCCAAAAGTGATTAGAAACTTCAAAAGAACCAATTACACAGGCCATTGTGCTAGAGACCTGATACTTTTTTTTTTCCCAAAGCCTCCTGCTCCTCCCTGCGTTTGGACTCGCCGTCTTTAATTTCTCCTGTTTGCAAGATGGATTTCTCCACTTAATGGGAACTAATACCAATACTAAAAGTGTTTTCACTCCTTCTTTCAGGGCTTGGTGGCTCCTTAGGCACCCCCTCCATTAGGACACGTGGCTTGGGATGGTCACTGCCTGTGTCCCCAGTTCCACCAGTGACTGTTTGGGTAAGCAGCCCTGAAAGGCAGGAGAGAGATGCAGGAAAAGGTCACGGGATGTGAACAAGTGTTGACTGAGCTGTGTGATAAGAAAAACATCTGAAGCCTGTGATTCAAGATCCAGCCTTTAGTCTCGAATCTTCAGGGGTGAAAGGGGAGAACTTAGCACAGTCTAAAAACAGCAGATCTCACAGTTCAGCAGTCAACCATGGCGTCTGATACATGAAAAAAATTACTTATGCTGTCAGCTTCCATTATTTACATGATCTTTCTGTGGTTGAGTCGTGGCTGTGGATGTGCAATTCAGCTAGAAAAATTGTGTATTTACACAGATGGGTGCTGGCATGTGACCAGGGCTCGAGCAAAACGCATGGTTAGAGGTGGAAAGCAAATACAGAGAGTGGTGAATTGGTTTTTGAGGGGTTTGGTTACAAGGTGGAATTGTTTGCAGGTATGAAGGGCTCTCTGGGAGATGGTGATTCTTAGGAAAAGGAAGGTGGTGTGAACAGGTTTGGGGGGTTTGCTCTCCTTGCCTGCTCTCTGTTTGTCAGGAGCATCTCTGCCTCTGGTTTTATTTGGAAATTCCTGGCAAGGACAAACATGATGTCAGTACAGCCAGAAAGGCCTACCAATAAGACTAAAAAAAATAGTAATAATAATAATCAGAATGGAAGGTGACTGTAAAGGTGTAACTGGAGTGCCTGGGATGAGAAGAGACCTGGTGGTGCTCCTTCACAGGAGCATCTTCTGATAAGGGAGAGACAGAGCTTGGGACAGAGGAGCTTTCCTTTCTCATTCATTCCCTTCTTTCTGTGGATTGGACATGGGACAAAGTGTTTCCACCACAGCCTGGATTAGACTATGATTAAATCAGCGGGAATTTATCAGTAAGCTTGTTTTATTTTGTGCATTGTTACAGTGGAGTGTTTGTGCACTCTGGGCACCGCTGCTTCCCTTACAATCCCTCCAGAACAGAAACCTGGGGATGAGCTGCAATCCCAAACCTTTCCATGGCTGTCACACTGCCATAAATCCCTCCCTCCCTCCCTTAATTTCTGGGGTTTGCCTTTTGAACACCATCTCCAGGTGCAGATGGGCTGTTAAACACTTCAGCCAGGTGCTGACTCGATTCCTGCTGAGGAGTTTGCAGAGAGGGAATCCTCAATGCTGGCAACATGAACCTAGACAGGGTGCAGGTGATGGGAAAATGTTCCAGGTTCCAAACTGGACAGGAGATCCTGTGGCAGCCTTCACAAAGCTTGGAATTTTACCAGGATTATTTGGGTAGCAGCGTAGGAGTGAGTTGAGGTTTTTGTCGCTGGTGCGAGGTGACATCTTTAGTGAACTTTCAATTTAAGCAGAAATCTCTGACCTGGTTTTGATCTCCAAAGTTCAAGCACGGGCCATGTGTCAGGAGCACAGACCTCAGTGCTGCAGGGCACAGGTAATGGAGGAAAGAAGGATGAGAGGAGGGAAAGCAGGAACAAGGGGATGAGGCCAGGCCATCAGAGAGATGCCAAGGAGGGCAACAGGTCCTCTGCTGACATTAGTGGCCAGTGGTTAACTTGGAACAACATGTATTTCACATTAAAACAGTATAAAATATTTGCAGGTGTGTTTGTGCCTTCCTTGAGGGTGTGACTCTCTCTCCCTTAAGGAGGAGAAGTGTCCTTGTGGGTTGCCAGGTATTTAACACGTGGAAAATTGGTACATAAAATCCATTTAACTTGTTAGTGAATCAATTGCATCTCCCCTGGTGGCGGTGTGATGTGCAAAGCCTTTCCCTCCAAATTGTTGTCTGCAGTTCTGCAGGCTCATAGCCTGGTTCAACTCCATTCAGCTGGGTAAACTGGGGGGAAAAAAGAGACTTTTGCCCACATGGAGACTTTTCCTTATGAGAAAGAAGGATCAAAGAGAAGCTCGTAGCTGTGATCTTAAGGAGGGCAGTGAGGTTGGTTTTTCCCAGAGGGAATTCAGCCAGTAAATGTTCTTGTATTGAGGGGAAATTTGCCAGTCCACTGCCACTTTCAACAGCCCAGAAGCTTCTGATGGCACATGCACTTCCCAGAAAGAGTTAAACAGCAGCACAAGCGCAAGAAAGTGAGGAAGGGGAGCAGAATGGCTGAACTTTGAGCCCTGCCAGCACATCCCATCCCATCCTATCCCATCCCATCCCATCCCATCCCATCCCATCCCATCCCATCCCATCCCATCCCATCCCATCCCATCCCATCCCACTCGTGCAGCCTTGCCAGCAGCTGTAGGCAAGCAAGGCAGGAGATGGGCAGGGAGGGTGGAACACAGAGCTGGTCCCTGCCTCCCTCTGCACCCTGCTGCTCATTGCTTCTCCCTCCACAAGGCCAGTTGCAGCCCTGGCTGGGTGGATTACTGCTGCTTTGTGCATTGCCAGGTCATTCCTTGTGCCATTCTGTTTTTTTATCGCTGCTCTCCGCTTGCAGTCGGCTCCGGGCGCTCCCTGTGCCCTGGGATGCTCCACTCCCAAGAGCCTGGGATGGTTGCTGCCAGGGGAAAATTGGCTTCTTGGGCTAAACCTGTCTCCAAAGCTCTCTCCGTGCTCCTCTTATTATTTTCTTTTTTAATTTTTTTTTTTTTCCCGTGCCCGTCCCATCTCAGGAAGGAGGAACTCGCTGGCGCATATAAGGAGGAGGTAGCATTGCTCTGCTGCGGGGCTGGGTGTGGAGGGGATGTTGTAGAGATCAATTTTTGCACCCATTCTGTCCCAAACACGGCTTCTGGTGAGGACAGGATGGTTCAGGCTCACCATGACCCTCATGGGATTGTTGGAGCTGGAAGGGACCTGTGGAGATGGAGTCCAAAACCCTGCCAAGACAGGGTCACCCAGAGCAGGGGACACACCTGTGCCCAGGTGGGTTGGGAATGCCTCCAGAGAGGGAGATTCCACCACTCTCAGTCCTGCTGTGAGATTTATATCCTTGACTCAAAGTTTTTTCAGGATCAGAACCCACCAACCCCACTGTGTGAGGTTGTCTCAGTGAACTCTCACAGCTTTGAGGACAAGTTGTGGGTTTTGCTGATCAGACTGTGCCTGGCACAGCAAACCCCAGATCCTGCCTGGGATACCCCAAATGAACCCCTCCATTTAAAGAGATTCTTTGGTCAGGTATGGAAGTTCTGTTATGATTGAGTTTTCCCCTCCTTGCTCTCCTCCTTTTTTCACCTTCAAAATGATTATAGATAATAAAGTAGGATGCAAAAGTCCTCATTAAAAATGCATTTTGTAAAATTGAAACTTAAGTGTCAGGTTTTTCGAGCAGTCTGTCAAATACTTGACAATTAAAATAGCTGTTTTTAAAAATTTAATGAGACACAATAAGGACTAAATGCACAAGAAGCTTGCTCCTTCTTAGGATAAAGTAGAAACATAACAAGTCCATTATATTTCTTTACAAAAATGTCCCATTTGTAAGATATGCCATAATCTATTTTTAATTAAATTAGTATATGCAATTTATTACCTGAGCTATATTTATTAATATTTAATATTTAATTTCAAATTAATTATCCAAGTGAAAGAGGGCTCAGCTGGGCTGGGGAGACTCACAGAACAGCAAGTGTCCTGCAGCAGCTGGAGGTAAACCTGGAATGTGCAGCTGTCCTGAGCTTTGTGGGAATGATGGAAAAAAAAATTGTACATCAGAAGCTGTGGGTGCAGTCACCTTCCTGTGTGGAACTGTGGAATCCCTGAGATGAATGCCTGGGGTTCATATATTCATAATTTTGTGAAGTATTTTCACTGTGTTAATCAGAGAATGGATCAGGTTGGAAGGGACCACTGGAGGTTATGGAGTCCAACCTCCCTGCTCCAGCAGGGACATCCCAGAGCACATCACTCAGGATGGTGTCCAGGTGGCTTTTGAACACCTGTAGAGAAGGAGATATTGCTGATATTTCATCTCAACACTGCTCTCTGTGACTCTGGAGCATCCTGTGCACCAAGACCTGAGCTCCCAAAGTTGCACCTTTCCTGGGTAGCTTGCTCCATTTCAATGCTTTGGGAAGTTTTGCTTTAAATTTCTCAGTGGGACCTTCTTCTCTGCTCATCAAAGCACAGGAGAGAAGGAGGAAATCCCATCTTGTGGAAATCTAAAGTGTGATTCAAGGGTCAGCACCCAGCCTGTCACCCTGTGTCACTTCAGGCAAACCCAGGCAGACAGAAATCATGGAATGGGCTGGGTTGGAAAGGACTTTAAATCCCACCCAGTGCCACCCCTGTGGCAGTTGTTTTATTATTTGTGAGTGCTGGCAGACCCAAAGTTGGGGCATCCTCTCCTGAGGGCACTGTTGGCTCTCTCCTCTTCTCTTGGCCCTATTCTCTGTTTCTTCCCTTGGAAAATCTTCTACCACTTCTGCTCTGGAGCACTCCAGGGCAAATCTCTTGAAGCACCTCTTATTTCTTCCTTTGAGTTTGCCACTTTTTGGTTTCAGCACTTTTGTGAACATGACTAAATAGATATCTTGCTCTCAGCCATATACAATCCGACAGGAGCTGCACCAACGGGGAGCTGTGGAGGTACAATGGAAGACTTTCTAATTTACCCAGATAATTTGCAGAGACTGCCAGTCCTCTGTTGGTTTAAGCCAAACTTCAGTGTGGGTTGTTGTTTTGTTCTTTTTTTCCTCAGGAATATAATTTTATATTAATTACACTGGGATTATCCGGAGGGGTGTGTAAATTCCACATGATTTGTTGAAAAAGGCACCTTTCTGGGAAGGGAAAAGAGCAATCCACTGTGACAGAGCTCAGACAGTTGCAGTATTTTAATCAGCATGGGTGTGCAAAACCAAAATAAAAACCCTAGGAGTGGTGATTTTCTACACACAATCTGTTTAGTTTGGGAAAACAAATGAAAGAGAGAAATAATTCAATGCTCAGTTGAATAATTGAACATCCTCCCTTCCCAGGATGCACAAGGTGGTTGTACAAAAAACATTTGTTAAACAAAAGTGACCATTAATAATCCAAAGTTGTTCCCTTTTTGGCTGATTTTCATGCAGCCCCATCCCCATCATAAAAGAGCTGTAAGAGGAAGCTTGTCTTTATTTATTAATTCAGACTGACTTCAGAAAGCGCTCCCCAAACCACCAGTGATGGCTTCTGACAGCCTCCTAATCTCTGCCCGCTGCTGCAGGAGCAGCTTCTCATTAGTCCTGGCACTCTGAGCCACAGCTCCAGGGGTTCCCTGTCCTCCACCCTGGCAGCCCGACGGGCACAGCCACAGCTGGCTCCTCATCCCGGGCTCCTGGATGTCCCCGGATGTCACACAGTGGTGGCAGCCCTGTGGCCGTGTCCCGTGCCACGCGTGGGGACCTTGGCTGTGGGAACCCTGGCTGCTGAGGATTTCAGACTTTCTGTGCTGGCAGGCATTGACCTCAAGAGAACTCTGCATTGACCTGAGGCCGTGGAGAAGCTTCCAGAATGGAATGGCAGAACTGGGATTGTGGTTGTGCAGTTTGGATAGAAGTGTGTGATATCACAGGGTGGGAAACTCAGAGTTTAAGGGTTTAGAATACAGTAATAGATATAAAGCAAGATGGAGCTTTTAGGGTGGAGGCTGCTCTTTCTTCTTCACCTTCCTCACCTTCTTCTCCACGTTCTCCTCCATGGGTTTGGGTGGTTTTGTGCAATTGGACAAAAAATTCCACAATGTGGGGCATGGGTAGTTTGTTATTGGGTTCACAGTAAAAATAATTGAGGTGTCATTTGTTAATTGGACAGTTGATCCTTAAGAGGCCTTGTAGAGAGAGATGGGGCTCCATTTTCAGTTTGTGAAGTGCTGTAGAGCTCAGGGTTTGTGAGACTGTAATATGGATGAGAACTACTAAACACCTACAAGTGGGTCCCAACAAGAAATACCCTCTCACACATTTAATCCCAACCTTGGCAAAAAGAAGACAAAACTCGACACTCAGGGTGTTCTGGG